>NC_058379.1:27223789-27528789 GCF_018350175.1 Felis catus | reverse complement strand
CTGGAGGGGGTTTGTGGTTGGAGTGGGGGGCATGTCCTGGATGATATTGACCCTGGGGACAGAAAAAACACAGTCCCCCCAACCAGGATCTGATGGACAGAGTGGGGCCCATTGAGAAGAGCAGGGAAGGTGTTATGGATGGACCGAGTGGTGGGTACACAGACAGGAGGGTGGGATGCATGAACAGGCAGTCGGAACTCAGGCAGAGTCAGATTCTGATGGCTGGCCACAGGAGATGGGTCCTGGAGCAGAGGGGTTAGTACGGGGATCCAGGGAGTACTGGTGAGAGCCTCCAGGTGGACAGGTGTGGCTGCTGCTCCTGGGTGGCCAAGGGACCCCACTTTCTTGGTTCTCAGAAGCCCTGGTGGTCCTGAAACGGAGACACTCCTCCTCCAACTTGACACAGCAACTGCCCTCTAGAAGCTCCTGGAACCCCGGAGGCTGCAGCAGCACCCCCCCCCCATCCCCCCAATTCTGCTCTCTCTTTGTTCCATCATTTTTCAAAAATAATTGTGTGCCATCAAGCTGTCTCTGAGCTGCTCCCTGTCAGGTGGTATCCCCCCAACCCCCACTCTGCCGTTACTGGCTCTGCATCCCTGAGACCCTCCCAGGCTGCGATGCGTGTGTCAAGGTGTTTTCCCTGCAAGGTCTTCATCATTCCCTAATTGTTCACATTAATTTTTCTCCCTCCTTGGTGAGAGTCCCTTGAAGCCTTGGCCCCCACCTCTCCTTTGTGAGCATCAAAATGCAGCTGCCATGCTCCTTGGGAGGGGGCTGCCTCCCCACACCCACCCCTCCTGCCCCAACTGCCGTTCCTCTGACTGCCCCGAGATGGATGTTCCTTTATTGCCTATAAATCTCTGCACAGCCCTTTGTGAAGACAGATCGGAGGCCTCTAGTTCCCCGGTGTTTGTCGGCGGCAGGTTTAATTAGCCCTCCCCTCAGAGGAGCGGGCTGGGCTTGGGCCAGGGAAGGGGCCTTTCACTGTCCCTGTGCTTTGTCTAGGAGGGCCAAAGCTGGGGCGCATGCAGGGACAACAGAAGGCTCCTCCCTCGTGCATCCATCTGTGTGGATTCAACATGCCAGACCATGTAACCGGTCTCCCCACACCCAGTCCCAGGCTGGCCCTTTGCTGCCCAGGTGGCCCAGAGAGTTGATGGCAGAGGCCCTAGCAGCACCCCTGCTGGTCCTCAGGAAGGAGTCCCATTAGTTCTACCCATCACACAGTAGGTACCTAATAAGTGTGTGGTGAACTGGTAGGTTTCTGGATGAATGGGCCTCACCCTTCCCCAACCTGGGCCAGAACATAAAGACCCCCTCCACTGAGGCAGACCAGCCATGTGCTGGGGGAGAGCTGACCAGGTCATCTGCACAGCTGGCTGTGAGTCCTGCTGCCCTTCCATGGTCTTCGCCTAGCCTCCCTACCCCCAGTCGGCTGCAGGAAGGAAGGAAATGCTGTGTGTGCAATGCCCAGGACTGCAGGCAGGCTGAGCACTCAGCTGACATCAGGGCAAGGGGTCCCTGAGGCCAGCTCCAGCAACCCCACAGGGGTGAGGTGTGCTCAGGTGCCCAGCCTGGCCCCACCACCAGCTGCCTGGCCTCAGGGGACTCCCTTGGCTTGCCTGGGCCTGGGAATCCAAGTGTGTGCTCTGCACAGAGGTCTGAGGGACAAGAAGACAAGCCAGCTGTGTGTGGGTTACCTGGAGGGTGGGATAGCCTTGAGATGGTGCAGCAGGAACACCTGATCCAGCTCCTTTGCTGGGGGCTTCAGCTATCCTGTCAGTCTTTAAGACTCTCCAGTGCTGGGTCTGAACTGAGCCCCTCTCACAGCAGCTTTGTGGCAGCGATGCCTACCACGAGGATTTATTCATTCCTCATGACAGGCAGGAAAACCGAGAGCTAGTGAGGTGTGATGACCTGCCCTAGGACAGGACCCAATTCTGGACCTCCCTGAGCCCTGGCTGTGCAAGGTCTGGGTGCTATGGGTCCATTCCGTGACCTCCCAGCTGGGTGACTATCAGCCTGGGACGATCATCTTCCATGGAGGACTTCCTGGGGGAGGGGGTTGTATCAGAGCTAAGGGCTTGAAGCACGGTGGAGGGTACTGGGAAGATGATCCTGAGACATTCTGTCACTGGGAGCTGCAGGGGGCAGTAGTGCCAGGAGAGGAGGCAGGATCCCTGGATTCCCAAAGGATTCCAGTTTGGCCACATGGGGAGGGCCACATCCAGAATGCTGCTCTCTCCCTGGGTCTGCCCATGCCTTGTATGGGGAACCTTGCCAAGCCCCTCGGCTGTGCTGCACACAGTGACTGGACCTGTCGTCTGGGGCTCCAGGGCAGCCTCAGCCCAGTGCAGGATGGGAAAAGGGAGATGGGAGGTGGTGAACAAGGCAGGACCTAGAGCAAGCCTGCCAGAGATGCTGTGTGGGAGTGGGACAAGCTGTGTCATTGTGGTCACATGTCCACCACAGATCAGAGTGTATTTACCTACAGGGCTGAGTGATGCCCTCGGGCTAAGGGACACTGCCAGGCTGGGTGACACTGCCAGGCTGACTGGCACAAGGTGGAGAGATTGATGCTCCGTTCATGTGCCGTCCTGGAACTGGGGTAAGGAAGCTGAGGTGTGGTGAGGGAGCCATGTGCCGGCCACACAACCCTCTGGGGCAAAGCCACGTGGGCAGTGGGTGTGTCTGAACGAGCATGGTGGCCTCAGGTAGGTCTGCTGCTGCTCAGGCATGTCATTTCATGCCTCTGGGCCTCAGTGTCATCATCTGCACACTGGAGATGTCAGCAGCCTCTTCCTGGGAGGACACGCATGTGAGAGCTGGGGCACATGCTCTCTGAGAGCTCTGAGAGCAGGGCTGGGGCAGCGCTATAACCAGGGTAGAAGCCCTGGCTGTGAGGAGGGGCCTCCAACCTGCTTCCCGAAGCCCCAGTTCATCCAATAAATAAACACTTCCCTGTAAACATGTTTCCGGCATGTTCTTGGTCTCACTGGACATCAGTCTACCATCAGCTGCTGAACATTCTGCTGCTTCTATCATTTCAGAACTAATTTAAACATTAAAAAAAATAATTCTTTCGATTACTGTGCAAAAACCCCCAGAAGCCAGATAAATGGGGGCAGGTTCTGCTATCCCAGGATCTGAGCCAACCATGTAGCCCCTGGGTGGATGGCAGCATAGAGTGGTCCCAGGGACCTCTTCGCCCTCAAGAAGGTCTGTGGCTGTGCCTCACTGCCGTCCCAGGGCCCCAGAGTCAGGGCTGCCAGAGAAGTGACCCTCTGGAGCAGCCCAGCCCTGACTCCAGCACCTTGAGAGGGCTAATCACCCACTCAATTCATCCTCAGCGAGCCCCGGCCCCGGGGTAACCCTCCACTGATTGCTCTTGGCGGTGTTGACCTGTGAGCTCTGTCCACAGGTTGCCCTGTGGCTGGCCTGGCATCTTTGGATTGGGGCCAGGAGCATCCACTGTAAACCAGCAGCCGGTGTTGGGGGAGGTTAACACACTCAACACCACTTCTCGCGGCTTTAATTAGCTTCCTGTGCAGATCTCAGGGTTTGAGAGACTGAGGCTGGACATCAGCTACCCACCCACCTGGAGCCAGGGGCCCCACCTCAGGGAATCAGCAGGGGGCCACTGAGGGGTCTGGGGTCTGGTGGGGGCATGCAGGAGCTGAGCCTGCCACCCCAGGCTCAGCACTACCACTCCTCCCTGCCCCTCACCAGCACCGGCCGGTGATCTCATCACTTCCTGGGCTGTAAATATCACCCAAACGCTCACGACTCCCAAATTGTCCTCCAGCCTGGGCCCCTCTCCTGAGCTCAGCCCGCACAGCCCACGCGACACCCCCGCCCAGATGTCTCCTGGGCCTCGACAACGGTGGCCGCTCCTCCTGCACCCCCACCTTGGGGATGGGCACCCCATGCCGGCTGCTCAGGGCAGACGCCGGGAGCCCTGCCCACCATCTCTGCCTTCTGCCAGATCCAACTCGAAATGCGGCCATGTCCTTCCTGATCCTCCCACCCTACCCTGCTTGAGCCTTCCTCCTCCTCCCCTCGCCCCGCACTGCACAAGCTTCCACTGCACACACAGCAGCCAGAGGGACTTTCTCTGGAAATCAGATCCGGTCCTAGCCCCTCTCAGGACAGTCTCCAAGATCCGTGGGATGCCACCCTCTATCTCCTCCAGTTCCACCTGGGCTCACCCATCCACCTGCTTCAGCTTCTGAAGACCTGGTTGGCCCCTTGTCCCCACTCCTTGTCAAGGTCTAGGTTTCTCCCTTCTGGAGGAGGTGGGGTGCAGAGTCCCAAGAGATGGGCTGTGGGCTCTGACAGTACCAGGAAGGATGAATGTGTGGCTGTGGAGGCAGGGCCCATCAAGGCATCTGAGGGTGGTCAGCCAAGGCACTGCTCAGCATGGAGCCCTGCAGTCTCCTGAGCTGCCAGAGGGAGGACCATTGGTGACAGATACAGTTAGCCTTAAAAGTGCCTTGAGGTATCACTCAGTGAAGAGCAGGCTCAACATAGGTAGAGAACGTCCTGTCCTGGGAGGCATGCAAGCTGAGGAGCTCAGGTGGGCCTCAAAGCTCTTTGCATAGTCATCTGCCATTTTCTGGTTCCCAGGAAGGTGGTGGGAACCCAGGGGCCACTGTGTTGTGCAAAAACTTAGCCTCAGTTTGGAGCCCTGCCTCTTCCCCAGATCTAGCACTTTGGTTACACCTTCTTAGGTATGGCATGGTCTGCTCAGGTGAACACTGGATTAAACAACAGAAGCTGTCTGACACCTCGACACCAGATTCCACAGAGCTGCCTCTGAGAAGGCTATCAAGGGCGAGCAATGGGGTCTCCTAGGCCCAGAGGGGCTGGGAGAGGAGCTTTGAGCAAATAGTGTTCCTATTCCTATAGAGCCTGCTTGAGCCGCCCCCTCTGAGCCGGGGGCAAGGCAGTCAGGTCTTTGAGCTTGGATGTGCTGGTGTCCTTTGTGCAGAGGGGCAAACTGCCAGGACCCACATAGTGGGCAGGCAGTGCCGGTGAGCCCAGGATCAAGAAGAGGCCCTTGACTCTGCCCTGGCCCCCAGGGTGGGGAGGGTCTGAGCACACCATGGGCACTGAAGGGCTGGGCAGGGGAGCTGAGAGCCTGCTTGCTGCACACGTTCCCCCCTCCTCCTTCCTCCCTTGGGCTTCTGGAGCCCTGGCCGCCCCCACCGCCATCTGGCTCCACCAGCAACGCTCCCCCTACTCCCTCCCCCAACTCACTGTGCTTCCTCCCTCACCCTGCTCCCAAAGGCCCCTGCCCCAGGGGAATGGGGGAGCCTCAGTCACGGGCCACATGGCCTCTTTTCCTTTTGTTTCTAAGTCCTCACGGGCCCAGGCCTTGAGAAAACGTGCATGTGCATATTTTTGCCTGTGCTGTGTGTGCTGTGTTTGCAAGCACACGTGTGCGTGCATGTGTGTGCATACGTGTGGTCCTTGCCCTGCTTGTGTATGTGCTGTGTGTGCTCATGTGTGTGCAGGGGCATGCAGACCTATGTGTTTGGGATGCAGTGTGGTGGATGTGCACACATGCCTGGGCACATGCCTCCATAGGCATAGCTGCAGGTGGCATGAGACCACAAGCAGTGGTATGAGGGTACACATGACCCCTGTCAGGTCTTGGAAGACAGGGGCCTGGTCTTGCCCACTCAGCTCTCCTTCAGGGCCACCTTGTCTACCTACACCCAACCCATATGGAGCTGGGGAGCGGCGGCGCTGGCTAGGGTAGAAGGCTAGGAGCTCCAGGGACTCTGTGTGGCACCGGAACAGACATCCCCCACAAAGGCAGCCTCATCCTGCTCCTGTGGGCTCTGTGCAGGACAAACACTTCTCCCTGGGCAGATGCCACTGTCAGCCTAGCTAGAAGGGAAAGTGGCCAAGGCACACTGATGTTAGCCTTCATGGCTAGGGTGGAGGGCAGGGGCATGACACATCCCCGCTGACCATCACTGGGTGCTACTGGAGTGAAATGGCAGCCTGCGCTACCTGGCAAATCCCTCCCCTTTCGGGGCCTCTGTGTGCCTGTGACTGACGCAGGGCTGCACCTCTGGGACCCACATGCCTCTCATTGCCCACAGCACCCCAGCCCGAGAGGCCATAGCTTAAGAAAAGATCTCTTTATTCCACGTCTTCCGATATTTTTACACAAGTAAAATAAAATGCATATCTCTATATACCGCGATCCGGGTGGGAGGTGGCGTTCTGGAACAAACGCTGCCGCTGCACCCTGTAAACATGATGGGGTGGAGATGGGGTGGGTGGGCGGGAGGTGTCCATCAGGGAGGGCCTGCCGCCTGGTGCTGGCTGGCGTCATGGAGGGGACCCCATATGTACACACACCTGACTGCTGAGAACGGCCTCGCGATCGGTGGCCGGTCAGCAGGGCCCAAGCACCGTCCACAGCACCAGCGCGAGGCCTAGGGGGGCCAGGCCACAGGCGAGGCTGGGCAGGGCGCCTGAGCCCTCTGCATCACCAGTCCCACCGCCCCCACTGCTCGCCTGGCCCAGACGGCAGTGGCTGCTGCGGGTGCGGTTCTTGCGGGAACAGCCTGGCCTCCGGCGAGGGCCTGTGGTGGGGGGCCCCGGTGGCTCGGAGCCCTCGGGCCTCATCCCGGTCAGTGGGGGCTCAGCTGAGCCAGGCAGGGTCCCGAAGGGGGAGTCGTTGATGTGCCGTGGGCCAGAGCCATTGCCTGGTGGGCTGTCGCCGGATGGCACACGTCCCTTGAGCGCGTTGCCGGCTGAGCCTGGACTGCCAGCCTCCAACACTGAGGCCTTGTCCATGGCATCAGGCTGGCAGCATTTGGGCAGACCCAGACGCTCGTCATCAGTAGGCCCGCCGGTCCGGATGGGACGGGAGGGCCTGGCAGCAATAGCACAGCCCTCCAGGTCGGTGGCAGCCAAGCGCTTGAGGTCACGGCCGGCCAGGTGTGGGGGCAGGCTGCAGGGCAGCTCAGACGAGGAGCCTCGGAACTGCTGCAGCCAGGCCCAGAGCGGGCGTGCCCGGCAGTCACACACCCAGGGGTTATCATTGAGCCGCAGATACTGCAGGGAACGCAGGGGTGCCAGGGCCTCTGCAGGCAGCGCAGAGAGGTTGTTGGCAAACAGGTAGAGCGTCATGAGGCGGCCGAGGTCACGGAAGGCATGCGGGTGCACACGGGCCACACGGTTCTGATGTAGAAGGAGGCGGTCGAGGCTGTGCAGGCCACGGAAGGCGCGCTCAGGCACGCTGGGGATGCGGTTGCCGTGCAGGAAGAGGTGTGTGAGGTTGCCCAGGTCGCGGAAGGCGTCATCTGGCAGCGCCTGCAGACTGTTGTCCTGTAGGTAGAGGTACTGCAGGGCAGCCAGGCCACGGAACAGGCCGGGGCCCAGCTCCTGCAGGCCGCAGCGGTCCAGGTGCAGCGTGTGCAGGCGGCTCAGGCCATGGAACGTGGTGGGGTCCACGGCACGCAGCTGTGCATTGTCGCTGAGGTCCAGCTGCTCGAGAAGGGTCAGGCCGGTGAAGGCAGCAGCATCAATGCGGGTCAGTGCATTCGAATGCAGCCACAAGATGGTGAGGTTACGGCAGGCACGGAAGCCGGCGGCGGGCACGTGCACGATGCGGTTGCCGTGCAAGAAGACGCGCTGGCTGGCGGCCGGGATATCAGTGGGCACAGCCTGGAGGCCCTGCTGCGGGCAGCTCGTCGTCACCTTGGGCTCGTTGTAACACACACAGGCACCTGGGCACGGTGCTGCCACCCGCCACGCCTGCAGCCACAGCACCCAGGCCAGCAGCTGGCTCCCTGTGGGCAGAGGAGAAGGTGGTTAACAGGCAGAGGGCCCTGTGAGGATGGGGGTCATGCTGGAGCCAGGCTGGCCCCTGAGACAGGGCCCCAGGAGGGCCTAGAGCCGGGCCTAGGACATGCTGTCACTCCTGAAAACTCAGGTGCTGTGATCCCTGCTCCACCTGCCACACAGAAACCACTTCACCAAAACCTGCCAGGGGAGTTACATGTTCTGCACCGAGGAACCTCACCTTGGTTCCCATGCCACCCTGCCACCCTGCCCAGTGCTCAAACACACAAGCTGCCATGCCTGCACCCCAGCCACTTAGGGTTAGCTGGGTCACCACCAAAGCCCATTTAAAGGCCTCCTGAGATAAACACTCATGCCTACAAATACCTTTTTGAGATTCCAGTGAATCCCTGGACCTGCCCACCCTCCCCATCAGTCCCAGCACTGTCCCTAGCCTGTCCCCTGCCCCACCAGCCCACAGACCAGTCTGGGAGAGAGGCCCTTGGTATAAACACTGAGGATCAGGCCGGCCAAGCTCACACAGAGCAGAGGCTCACTCCCAGGCCTGCCAGGCAGCCAGCTGCAGGACTTCCAGTAGCTTCCGCAGCAGCCCCTCCTGAGGGCCCTCTCAGGCTGCAGGAAGGGAGGGGCTGTGGCTCAGACCCTGTGCCCTGTCCAAGCCCCCTTCCCAGGCTCCAGAGCCCCTGGAGCTCCTGGGATGCCTGGATTCTGAGGAGGCCTCGCCACTGCAGAGAGCTGTGCTTTAATGAGGAAACCACAAGAGCCTTAGAGCCAGGAGCCACAACCCCCAGTGGCCCTCCTGTAGGGGGTCTGGGTCCCACCAACAGGGCACATGAAACTGCACAGCAGACTCCAGAGTAACTCTACTCTCACAGGATCAGAAGCCTGGATGCCTAAGGGCAGGGGTGCAGCCCTGCCTACCCTGTGAGCCCCCTCCAGACAGGCTGCTCCCTCCTCCACACATCCTGACTTGGCATGGAACTCCTCCTGCAGCCTCCTCCCCTCGGCCTCATTCTCTGCTTGATCTCCTCCCTGGGTGAGGAGCTTACTCCTTCCCAGCCAATCGATGTCTGCATAATTCCTCATATGCCCTCCCCCCGTATCTGGGGGCCAGACACACACACGGCCTCACCAGACCTATACTCCTGGTACGCTGTATCCACCCTGGTCTCATCAGCAGGGACACACACCCCAATACGAAGCTCACTGCCTATCATCCCACCATTAGAGTCCCCTCTTTGAATGCCAAAGAGTCTTTTCTCCTTCAGGAGTGAGTCTATTAAAATGTGAATCCCCCTGGGAGGGTTATGGCTTATCAGCTAACACTTGAGTTATCAGCTAACACCTTCGTTGACAGCTAACACCTGCATTGACAGCTAACACCTTTCTTGGCAGTTAGCTAAGAGCAGGATTCTGCAGACATGAGGCTGGCTAAGTGCTGGGGCCGGAGCTGGGTGGGAGGAAGGAGAGGCCTGTGGGCCAGCTTCCCCTACCCAGAACTGTGACCTTGGGGACCCCCACTCATGCTGGGTCCCTCACCACACTGGATTCTCTCTGCCTGGGCTGCTGCAGATGCATGCCCCAAGCCCAGAGCCTGAGCAAGGCCAGCCGGGCATAAGGAGTGTGCCCTCTTGGAGTGTGCCCCACATCCTGGGGGATTCCTCTGTCCCTTGTGTTCTGCTGGCCTCCATGCTGAGTCATTTGTTAGCGGCTGGGTACATGGCAGCCCCGGGATGGGGGTCCAGAGAGGCAGGCCTGGCCCAGAACTCCCCAAGCCTAGGGCACCCTTCCCCAGGCTGGCCATGCACGGGAGGCTGTGAGGGGGCATCTCAGCCAGCTGTTCTATTTAAACTGCTGACATCCTCTCCAAGCTCTCTCCTTATGGGGCTTCTTGGGCAAGTCGGGCCTGATCATGCCAACTCTCACCAGCATCTCACCTGCCACCGGATGTAACTATGCTATGAAAACAGCACTTCCTGTCCCTGAGGACTCACAGCAGAGGAAGAAGTGGGGCAGGGTGGGATGGGGGCCCCGGGTACTCACCGGGCTGGGCTCTGGACCTCACTACCACAGATGTGCCATGTCACCAACCACGCTACTGTGCCAATGTCATCAACCGGGCCACACCACCAACCAGGCTATGTCAGCAGCCACCCATCATCACCACGCCTGCTACATCACCGTCTGAGCTGTCCGGTGGCTGTCAGGCCTGGAGCCATGGTCTGTGAGCTCAGCTGGTGTCAGGTTCAGCTGACTTCACCAGAACCAGCTGCTCCTCCAGCCTCCAGCCCTCCCCAGTCTGGGCCCCCACGAGGCTGTAAGCCACGTGCTTGGGGCTACACCCACTCTGAGAATGGCCCAAGGCTCCAGGGCTGAGCCACACCATGGGGGTAAGTGGCAGGGCAGCCGTGTGGCTCAGCCCTGCCGGGAATCCGGCATCAGGAGCAGACATGGCTCCATTACCGCTGAGCCAACTGCTTTTCGGAAACCAACTTCTGAGGGTTGGTCCCTCTGCACGGACCTGCTGTCAGTGCAGTGGCCAGTGGTGGGCTGCCTCCTCGCTGCAGCCACGGTAATTGGCTCCAGCCTGGACCCCCTTGGGGCCTGTCTGCTGGTCTCCATGGCAACCCCTCTGCTGAGCAAGCAGAGGGGGCATCTTTTTATGAGATAATCAAACCCAACTTTGCGGCCTGTGTTCATATTCATAGCAGGGGCCCTAGGGACGCAGAAGGCCCTGCCAGGCTGCAGGATGGTATTCCCTGACCCCACCCCAGGGGCTGGGCCCAGTCACTCATCTGACCCCTCAGAATCTTAAAAAGGCCTCTCCATCTTGTCCCCCATCTGGTCCCCCCATCTGTCTTCCCAGCCCATCCCCTTGTCCCATCCCCTCAGCCCCATCTCCCACTCATGCCCAGCCTCACTGGGCTCCTGTTCTCAGTAAGCACTCAATACCAGCTCACCTCCAAACAAATGACAAGAAAACAGCCCTGCCATGACCCTGGCCCCCACACAGAAACCACAGTGAGTCACGCTCCCATAGCAGGCCGCCACGCCACCTGAGCTTTGCACAAATCCAGACCAATCACCCTCCTGCCATCCCTGGGGCTGATTCTTGCCTCCTCTTTCCTTAGGCCTCAGTGCAGAATGGCCCTTCCAGGGGTCTTCTACAGTGCCCTCCCCATGAGGTCATGGGAGGGGCTCCCACCTTAGCTCAGGTCTGCCTCAGGAGCAGTGGCAATGGCACAAAGGCCACCATTGGGGAAGGACAAGCCACTCCTGCCTGGGAGGATATGGAGGGAGGCAATGATTAGATTCTGCTCAGGGCCTCTCCCACCAGGGCAGCCATAGATGGGGCAGGAAGGACAGCTGATGAGGCCATGCAGCCAAAATCCCAACAGGCCTGGGTGTGGCCCAGGTGCCTAAAGAGCACCTGCACTGTTCACCCTGCCCCAGCTCCTGGGCAGCAAAGGGCCCAGGTTCTCCTTCATGGTCACTGAATGGGGTTGGGGCATGGAGGGGAGGAAGGAAGAGGAAGAAGAAAGGTGGGGAGAAGGGAGGGGAGCCAGGAGGGGCAGGAGGCTTCTGGGGACTCACCAGCAGCTGCAGGAGCCAGTGGGCAGCGGGCAGGCAGCTGCTGAGGTCAGCAGCTCAGAAGCAGGGATTGCCAGAGGCTGCAGGCTCAGGAGATGTCTTTGGTGTGCTCCCTGGCCTCTACTGCTCTCAGAGCCCTCTACCCTGGGCTGAGGTATGCAGGTGCAGCACCCCTGAGATCCTATGGGACACTTCTTCCCCTCCCCTGGTGAGGTCATAGAGATAGCACAGGGCTGGCAGCCTTGGTTGCCCAGAGCACCAGCTCAGTGTCCTTGGGCCTCCCCGCTGCAATGGGGTGGCAGAAACACCCTATTCAAGGGGGCATTATGAGGGTCTACGAGCTAGCATAAAAGCCATGTGTCAGAGCTGCATAAGAATTCTTTTAATACTATCACAAACCCATTTTACAGATTAGGAAACTGAGGCAGAGTGATTAAGCCCTGGACTTCTCCCACCCAGAGATGGTCCAGGGGAAAAGGTGGGAAAGAGAAGCGGCCACGGTGCCACCCAGAGGGGCCGGAAGGCGTGTCCAGCCCAAGCCTAAAAGCAGCCGCTATGTGGCCTCCACAGGAATGGAGCCCAGTCTGCGAGGGTGTGGGCAGGCACCAGGAGGTATACAGCTCCCTCCTGTGTCATCTGTGGCAGGTAGGGGACATCTCCATGGAGGATCTGAGTTGCTACCTGCCCCCCAATCCCCCCCAAGAGGCTGGGGTCAGTAGGCTGTGAAAGGCCTGGGCAGCTGTAGCACAGCCAGGACATTGGTCAGCTCAGGACCCTCTCAATCACCAAGAACGTCCCGAGAAGGGTCACGTCACAGACCGCAGTTACACGGCAGAACAGGAGGCCACAGCTCAGCACACCGAGGCCAGAAATAGCTCCGGGCGGGGGTGGGGGGCTGGTGGCGTCCACACACCGCAGAGGGTCAAGGCACCCCAGCAGTGCTACACTCACTCTTTCTTGTCCCGTGACTGCTCCCCATCCCTTCCAGCCCTCTATCAGTGCTTGGCTCACCACCCACCCACCTTCCCCCTCAGTCGTCCATCTGTCCCCCTGGGTCTTTACTCCCTACTCACAGTCACCTCCCACCTTCTGTCTGTCCTCCAGCCCATAGACACGTGCAGGGGGCAGTGTGCATGCCCATGGCATTTCCTAGGCCCCTTCTCTGGCTCTAGGGGGAGGAGGGTGGCAGCCCACCCCTGAGGGGGCCTGCATCTCCTGGGGGTGGGGTGGCTGCCAGCCCCTGCTGCCGGTCATGCCCCTCAAGGCCCCACTCCTTATTGATCTTCTCGGGGAGGCAGTTGCAGGGGCAGGCCAGGTCGATACAGGCAAGGTCACCTGCCAGGGAAGGAGGACACTGGACCCAGGGCTGAGCAGTTCCAATAGGCAAAGCTGTGTGCAGTGGGGGAAACTGAGGCCCAGCACGGGCAGAGCCAGCAGGACCAGCCTCCTGAATGCACTCAGTGCACAGGTGGACTTAGGACCAACAGAGGTCTAGTGAACCCTCCTAGGGGCCTACTTTATTTTCCTATTTTACAGGGGAGGAAAATGAGGTTTGGTAGGGGAAGCCACTTGCTCATAGCCCCAGGACTAGAAGGCCTTTCAGTCACTGAAAGGCCTCGCTTGGCAGTGGAGAGTTAACACTCCCCCATCCCCAGTTTATCACCCCCACCCAAAACCCATATTCCCTCTTAAAATTTACAGCCAACACAGTACATGGGAGGGCACTGGGTTCCTTTCAAATCTAGGAAGCAAAGGCTGCCAGGGGAGGAGTTTGGCCCACTTGTGAGGTGGAGGCTCTGGATGTACAGCTCACCCTAAGGGTGTGTTCCTAAGGGGACACCCCATGATAGGGGCAGCACTGAACACTGTAAGCACAAGACCAGTCCCTGGTTTATAACACTTATGGTCAAAGAGCAGGCTGACCATCGTTGGTCACTCTGCTGCATGGCGTGTGCTACATGGGGGATTTAAGGGGCTGGGGAGCCCTGACCCGGCCCCAGACATCCAGGGGTCACCAGGGGAGGAGCCCCAGAGCCCACTGCTAGGGTGAGCATCCAGGCAGATCCTCTGATGAGTAGGATTCTTGGCCCGGTGACCACGCCTTGGGAATCCATCCTTGGTCAAGGCTGGGCTGCTGGACCAGAGGGCTCTGGAAACTCACCCTGTCCAGCCATGTTTCCACCTGATGCCCATCTCCCTTGGCCCCCACCCCAGGGAGCCCCATACTGGGGACTGATGATGCCAGCATCTGGAGGCTCTGTTCAGCTGAAAACCTGCCCAGGGCACAAGGCACACCCCCCTCACTCCAGGGATTCAGCCAGCATCCCCTCCCTCATAGGAGGTGGGCATCCCCTACCTCCCTCCATCAGGCCACCAACAAACACCCGCTGCCTAATTATCTGCAGAATCTGTCTCCACAACTGCTCATTGGTTGGTCCCTCAACTAATTCAATCTGGAGGCCAGTGTGGGCTTGAGTCCCCAGAGGATGTTAATGAGGAATTAGTGAGTGGCCAATATGCCCCTGCCTGCCCCCACAGCAGGGCTCAGGAACAGGGCACTCCCAGTGTTGGGGCCTGGGACCTGCACTTCCACATACCTGTCATCATGCCCATCTGCCCTCCCTGACCCCTTTCCACTGCCAGCTCTTGTCCAGGACTGGGTGCCTAGCCTGGCAGGGCCAACAGTGCTGGGTCCTGTCCCCACCCCAATACATCCCATCTCCTCCCAGGACACTGCATCTGTTACCTGCCAGAAGCTGACCATTCCTGCAAGGCCCAGAGCATCAGCCTCCAATAGGGCAGAAACTGTGCAGGAGTGCACTCTTGGGGGCACTTACAGGAATACACACCTGGGGTACACACCTGGAGCACCTACTCAGGGTGCATGCTATAGAAACACACATGTGGGTACACACTGTAGTAGCACATGGGGTGCATGCTACAGGCGCGCACACTTGGGGTGCATGCTACAGGAATGTACGTTTGTGGTGCATGCTATAGGAACACACACTCGGGTGCACACTATAGGAGTACACAACAAGAGGACACTTTTGGGCCTTCGACTGCCAGGGCTGAGGTGAGTGAGTCGGCCAAATAGCAGAGGGTTGCTGTGAGGAGACCAGACAGACATGGGGAGCTCTTCCCAGGACACAGGGCTACAGAGGGTCTGTTCTCTTCTGGAGTGGGAGAAGACAGGAGGGCATATCCCCGCATGCTCTGGAGCCCTGGGCACTTGTCAAACATCACCGGCAAGGCAGGCAGGTGGCCTCTGCCTGAGTGGGATTTATTCTAGTATTGAAAAGACAAGTGCAGGTCTTGGGAGGCCTGCACCCCCTCACCCTCTGGGATCAGCCAGTCTTGCCTCTTGGCCATCTGCCTTGGATCAGCCCTAGTCCTGAGGGAGCAGCTGGACTGCAGCCAACCCAAGCTGGCCCAGGACAGCTGAGATATTGCAAACACCCCTGACCAGGGCAGTCAGGCCTCAGGAAGGTGTGTAAAGTATGAAGGCTGCTCGGGGGTTTTGTAACTAAGCCAGGGTGGTGACGGGGGCAGCCCAGAGAGACCACAGAGAAGCCCAGTGGGGGCTGGTGAGCACCCCTGGAGAGAGACAGATAGGAAGGACCATGGGGTCTGGCCCTTTCAAGGGGACGAGGGTTTCCAGAGGCAGTGAATGAGATGCTCCCATTTGGGTCACCACCAGCCAGGGTACCACATTCAGGTGATCAGTGAAACCCTCATCAGAGCTGATGGGTCCCGGTGCCTCCTGTTCTATCGGCATCTGGCAAACCAGTCCACCAGCCACTGCCTGTCTAGGTATGTAAATAATAGGTTATCAACATATGGGCACACCTGGGTGTTTATTGTGCCACTTTAGCACTATCACAGCTGAGTGGAGTAGTCCCGATGCATTTTGTGGCCTACAGAGTTGACATTGTTCAGGATCTGACCCTTCTGAGAAACAGTTTGCTGACCTGGCTTGTGACTGGAGCACACAGAGCACCTGCTGCGTGTGGGTGTTGCCGCCTTCACCCTCACAGTGGCCTCACGGAGGTCACTTGAACCCCCACCTAATGAAAAGGAAACCAAGGATCAGAGAAGGCCACTGTCCTGCTGAGACCACACTGTTGGGACGGACAGAGCCTGGTGGCCTCTTGCGGGGCTGGAGAGGGGGAAGGAGGGAGAGTGACCCCAAAATGGTGTGCAGGTCAAAAGAGAAACAATGATTTTATTAAAGAGGCTGTTGATGGACTAGTGGTCAAACACACATCAAAGAGGGCACTTATAACACTGACAAACAAAACTGGCTGTAAGAAGCACAGGAAGGATGTCCCCAGGCAACGGGGTGGTGGTGGGAGGCACTGATCCCTGTGGCATCTGCTTGTGCTTCAGGGAGACACATCTAAGGAGGATGGTTTCAGGCTGGGGGGGTGGTCTCTAGGCCACAACTCTCTCCATGCCAATCCAACAACACTGGGACCCTGTGCCCTCCTCTAGGGGCTCTGTGGCCAGGTCACCCTGAGGGCAGCCTGCTGACCCTCTACCATTAGCCTGTCCACTTGGGCTGGGAGGACGGGACATGGCAGGTCAGGTATGATGCACTTCCCAGGTGGTTAAGGTCGAGGCCTGGGCTGACAGAATCTTCAGAACAAAGAAAAAGTAAATGTGAGATGACTCTGTCCAGAAAAGGAGAGAGGCAGTGGAGTGAGGGGGTCTCCTTGTAAGCAGGCTTCCTTGGATCATTCTGTGGACCCCTGGCCAGAATCTTGAATGGAAAATGGACTGTGGAGGCTCATGATCCTTGTCACCAATGCCATCATCATCACACTGGCCATGCGCAAGGATCTCAGATCACAGGCAGCCAAGACAAACCTGGGACCAACCTGAGGCTGATCTGGAGTGCAGTAAGCCTCACACAAGAGTGAGGAGCCCCAGAAGTGACTGAGCAGCAGGCCAGCACAGGGTGGACAACAGACACCCCTGAGTAGGGCCACAGGATGCCCATTCCAGCATCGGTGCCTTGAGGCTGCGTGGGGCTTCTTGGCCAAGAATGTCTTCCATTGAGGCCCTGTCAGTCCACCCAGGGCCCAGCACCAGGGAAGAGGAAGGGAGAGGGGAGAGATGAACCCTTGGCCTCCCTGGGACTGCCCAAGGCACAGACTTCCTGAGGTCTCACAACATCCCACAGCATAGCAAGGGGATGACCATCAATCCTACTCCTTAGACAAGGGTACTGAAGCTTACTGAGGTGAGGTGACCATACACACTAGCTGAGGACAGGGGACAGGGTCTAAGAACTCCTGCCATTTCCCCAGGTGACCAAAACAGACCCTGAGCCCTAGAGATCCATAAAGTAGAGAGACAGCTATTCCCCCCATAGCGGGCCAGCTGTTGAGGACACCCCCTATGCTCTGGGCTCCCTGACCCCTACTGCACCTCGTCCTCAGCCCAAGCTTATTGTTCCCCGGGTTGGTGGGCCTGGAGTCTGGTAGTCCCAGGCTCAGATGCGAGCTGCTCTGTACTCCTTCGTGGAGTAGCTGGAGAAGCTGCTGGCTGGCTGTGAGACTGTCTCCACACCCATGACATGAGGATGACAGCAGGATAGCACCTGCCTTCTTGGGACCCTGAGATGCTTCCAGCTTTGTGGCTGGGGTCCCACCTTCCCAGAAGACCTTTAGTCAGCCCCATCTCAGGTAAGGGACCTGGGGAGTCAAGGCCCACAGCTCAGAGGTGGCATCCCAGAGCCATACTGATCACTCTGCTTCCAGCAGTCATGAGGCCACTCCAGCCTGGCCTGATGGCCCTGCTTTCTCCAGGAGAGGCTGAGTCCAGGCAGGAGAATGGGTGTGGGAAGAGGGCCCAGCAACCAGGCTGTACTGTAAGGATGCCTAGAACCGCTTCCCCCACCCTCTCTGCCAGGTTCAGCCTCAGTGGAGTGAGGAGGCTCACAGACAGGCCCGGAGCCCAGCACAGTGTGACTCGCCTCATGAGAGATCCTGTCTATGCTCAGCATGACCTCAAGTTGCTGCTGCTTCTCATGCAATACTGGCATACTCGGTGGTTCTCCTCCTTACCCACCTACCACCCATGTTAGAAACAGGTGTTCATTCCCCCTTCTCGAGAGCCAAGATGATGGTGATGGAGTATATGGTAAGAGGGACAAGGACTAGGAAGATGGGGGCTGCTCCTCTGGAAAAACACCCAGAGAAAGGGTCTCCACCATGGGCTTCTGGGGCCTCCTGCCTGATCATCCCAAACCTGCCAGTTGATAAGCTCCATTCTCAATAGTGCTTCCCTAGAACACTATTCCCTATTCCCTATTCCCTAGAACCCCAGAAAACCAGGTATCTGAAAGAGGCTCCAATGCAGACTGTAGGGAAAACAACTCTAGAGAAAGCAGAGACAGTGCAGGGAATAGATAAGAATTAGGTAAAAAAAATCTAATCAGTTTCCTCTCAGGGATAGGAGAAGATTTAAAACAAGAACAGTGTGCTATGAACAAGGAGCTATCAGAAAATAAGAAGAGTACCTGGAAGTTAAAAATAGAATTGCTAAAATTACCAAAAAATCAATAGAAGGGTTGGAAAACAAGGTCAAGGAAGTCTTCTAGAAAGAAAAACAAAAAGAGAAAGAAGGAAAAAAAATTGATGAGATTCAGAAGACAAATATAGGTCAAATATCTATTTGAAACAGAGATAATAGAAGAGAAAAAAAGTTATCAAAGAAATAATACCAGAAAATCTCCTAGACCTGAAGACCTGGCCCTCCATTGGGCAAGTGCCTAGCATAATAGATGACATTCACAATGTGATTTTAGGCCTCTGGGCGCGGGGTCAAAAGAGCTCCCAAGGGAAAAGCAATGTGGCATCAGACCTCTCTACAGCACACTGGATGTCAAGAAGATAACAAAATTGCAATGGCTTCAAAATTCTAAGGGACATTATTTTCAATATGGAATTCTGGAGCAGGCCAATCCAGCCTGAATAGGTTTGTTAACATATGAGGACTCACAGAATGATTCTTCACTGTGTCTTCCTTAGAGAGTTACTTGGGGATGTGCTTCAGCCAAAACTAGGATATAAACCCTGAAAGAGGAAAATATGTGGCCCAGGAAACACTGGGTGATGCTGGGAAGTCTGCTGGGGAGTTGTGAGGGGGCCAAAGCATGCTTGGTCCATGTGGGGGCAGCAAGACAGAAGCCTGGGGTCACACCTCCAGGTTTAAATGAGAGACCCAGTAGAACACCTGAGGTGAAGAAAAGTAAGCACAGGGTAGTGGACGGGACAAGAGAGAAAAGATAGAGTCAATTGTAAATCCAGGAAAACCAAAGGCCATACAAAAGTAGAAAGGCCACCAAAGTACCCATTCCCAATCGTGGTGGGCTGGTGAAGGGCATTTATGTGACCTGGGTTGAGAAATACTGTTTATGAATTTAACTAATGGTAGTGAGACAACCATACTAGGAAGTATACTAGAGAAGAGGGGGCATGGAAATGTGAAACACAAGGAATAGGAACAGTGGCTGCCTTCAAGGAGGAACAGGGGCTGGGACAGAGCAAGCCGATTCTCCAGACTAGCCCTGGAGGTCTGGGTGCAGGTTTTAACTTTGACCAAGATATGGTCGACCATTTTATCTTTTCAAAATGGCTGCATATTTGGCTCTGAAATGTCAGAAATAGAGATAAATAAAAAAAGAGAAAGTGTATCTGCCAGAAGGTGGAGATGAATGTGGTCTAGAAGCAAGCATGTCTGAGGTGTAGGAGGACAAAGTGGGACTGTGATTTCTTGAGCTGCATCTCCATGGCCCTGAACAAAGCTCTTCGGCATCATGCTCTGCCAAGGGTCATCAAGGTTGCGTCCCAACTCTAGGGACACTCCGGGCTCTTGGCTTCAGAGGCCTCTGCTATTTAGACACTTGACAGGACAGCTTTGGCCTGAAAATTCAGCTGTGTGCTCAGACCTTCCACAGTCAGACAAAGCCTTACCCTAGCTCCTCCTCACCTCTACCCTGCTGCCAGTTCACAGATGCAAGACCCCCATGAGCAGGAAGCCCAGCAGGTAAATCCGGCAGGGGCAGGGTGCACATGGTGCCTCTGGAGTGGGGGTCTGTGGCTCTTGGGGAGGGCTTGCCCTGACCTTGGCTGAGTGCAAACAGGCTTTCCTCGGCTTCAGTGAGAGCCCCAATTACGTTTCTGCCAAGGAACCCGTGGCACACAGGCAGGGGCAACGTGAATAAGTAATTGCTCTTTTATTAACGAGTGATAAATTATTCCTATATGATTGTGTGTGATAACTCTTCCTTATTTGAAATCAATTTGGGATGGAAATTGTTGGCGGCTTCTCACCAGTGAGGGTGGGAGGACCAGGCGCCGCTGCCTCCTGGAAAAGCAGGTCAGTGTATTTCGGCTACTTCCTTTGCTGATGCACCAGGAGCTGGCATGCAGGAGGGGGTTGGCGGCCCTGGGGGCAGGGGCTAGGGAAGGTGGCCTTATTCCTCAGCACCTGCCCCTGGGATCTGGGAGGGTCAAGGCAGGTGTTCCGGCACAGCCTTTCCCTACCTCCAACACCTGCCGGAAGTGCTGAAAGAGGCCCAGCCCACCCCACTAGACGCAGGGCACATACACCTTGAGCCAAAGACGTATCAGGCCAGGAGAGGAGCCCCTGAAAGCCCAGGCCCTTACTGGAGACCACCACAGGCATGGGTGGGCATGGCTGGATGATCAGGGTCAGGGGGCCATCTGCAGGCCACATTCCACTCACCACCCGCCCCCTCGCCACCACCACCACCATGTAACCCTGAGGCCAGGGCTAGCCTGATCTTTCATCCTCACAGAGGACATACCCAGTGCCCGGCTGGACTCCTACCCAGGCCAATGATGGTTCAACTTTATCAAACCCGAAAAGGCATTTTCCTTTTTCTTACATATTTTCCTAATGATTTCCCCATCCTCATTCCCTCCTCCCCCAGTTCAACACATGAGGGTCTCTAGCATGAAATGAGGCCCAGGTCAGTCAGACCTGGTCTGGGCCCCCCACCAGCCCCGTAGTGCCCCTGGCAGGTCCCCAACTCCCAGGGGCTCAGCATGATTGTCTGTTGATCTGTGTGAGGGGCTGCACTCAGCAGGTGCTCGGTAACTGCCAAGCAAAGGTAAGAAAGACTGCACTTCTGAAGGCCCCCTTCAAATAGGCCCTGCAGCCTTGGTGGCCTCACATGGGGCCAGGAGAGCCCCGTGCAGAGGAGGAAGCAGATGATCAGGGAACAGGGCGCCTTTGGCGCATGTGCCAGCGCAGACCTCTTCCCGGAAATGCATACTTAAAACCTTGCAGTCTCAGCTGCCTCCCTCCCAACCCAGGCTGCAGGAAACCAGGCTGTGCCCACCTATCCCCACTCCTACTCCTCCCCAGCTGCCTCCCTGTCCCATCATGGCTGCTACAGGCCTGAGAGGCCAGGACACCTCCCAGCTCAGCCACTTTGCCCAGCTCAGCTTAGGCACCGCCAGTGACCTTGCCTCCCGGGTCTGGGCTGGCCATCTGTGAAATGGGGAAGTTGGGTCTGAGAACCTGACAAATCCCCAGGGGCTTGGGGGCACTTGGGTGGACCTGGGTCCCTGATACCCCACACCTTCCTCCACTGCCAGGGTGCCCACTTAACCACACACCTCGCTGGTCAACTGAGCAGGTCTCCATGTTACTTGCTTCTGTCAGTTGTCCCCATGGACTGTGGACTCCACAGGGACAGAGCCACACCTGGTGACTAGCACACACCATAGATGTTTGTCACATGAATGTAAGAAATGTCCACCACTACAGGCAAGTTGCAGACTTTGCCAGGCTGTGGGAACAGAATTCCTTGAGGATGTGCAGGCCCAGACAGCCTATGGGGTACTGATATCCCTGTGGGGAGTATGTGGCAACAGCACCTGGAAGTCAAAGGCAATTTCATTTCTGCTACAGAAATGTTTGTGTCTCCCTCAAATTCCTATGTTGAAGTCCTAACCCCCAGTGTGACAGTATTTGGAGGAAGGGCCTTGAGAGATGGGCACCTAGATGATGTCATGCGGGTGGGGCCCACACGATGGAATTAGGGCCCTTATAAGAAGAGACAGTGGGGGGTTTGTTTTCACTGTCACCACATGGGAACATGGTGAGAAGGTGGCCATCTGTAAGCCAGGAAGAAAGCTCTCACCAGAACCGTACCGCACCGGCACCCTGATCTCAGACCTACAGCCTCCAGAACTGTGAAAAAATAAATTTCTGTTGTTTAAGCCACCCAGTCTGTGGCATTTTGTTATGACAGCCTGAGCTGACTAATACAACTTCTTTCTTACATCTGATATATTTTCCCAGATCTTTTTTACAATGCACACAAACCAGTAAAATCAGAAATGCTTTTAGTTTGGTTTATTTGGTCTCATGTACCAACACTGGATGGGGAAGCCCTGCCCCAAGAAGGGTAAATGAGGCAGTGCCTTGGCAGCAGGACCCCCTTCCAAGACTCCCATGCCATGGGGTCCCCGCCCACCACAGCCAGCCCTGCAGGATGGATGGAGAAAAAGGCCAGGGCTTTGGTGCAGCCTCTGCCTCTCTGGGGCCTCAGGCAGGTCTTCCAACCTCTTGGGACCTGCTTCCTCACCTGGAAAATGGAGATACCAAGACCCACCTCACAGGGTATGGAGAGACCCCACAGCCCACTCAGGGGTGGTGCACAGTGGGTACAGAAAATTCATAGCCCACCTGTGGGGTCATCTCAGGAGGGATGGGTCATATCACCCCCCGGCAGGGACCCACTGCCCCCACCTGACAGAAGGGAGGTCAAGTCACAGCTATAAAGGGCATGCTGGTGCCTGACCTGGCCTAACTCCAGCCTCTGATTTTGTCATGTGCACTGGATCCTGTGGCTTCCATGAGCCTTTGTGTAGGCAGTTCCCCTTTCCAGAATGCCTGCCCTATCCCAACACATCCTCCTGGAAGGGCTCTTCTCCTCACAGTCCCACCATGCCAGCCCTTGGAAGAGGACCCTTCCCAATCTGTTCCCCTCCCACACCGCAGCCTTGCCTGAGGCGTCCGTCCATTCTTACACCCACCCCCAATGCTGGACTCAGCCCCAATGGGGCCATTTAAGGAGCAGGTGAATAAGTAGAGACCTGGAGCTTGGTCAGGGTCTCAGCCATGGGCTCCCACCATGGGGTACCTGGCAGGGAAGAAGCACAGCTAGGCCTGAGGGGTCCTGCATTGAGTTACACGCCAAGCAGGTCTTGACTCCACCTGGGCCTTGGGGTAGTGTAGGGATAGTGAACTTACCAGTGCTGGTGCTGGCCACATGGCAGGAAGTGAGCGGCAAGGGCCTGAGGATGAAGGTCTGTAGGCCCTCCCTCCCTAATTCCTCCAGGCTGCTCTATCTAGGAACATGTCGCCCCCACCCCCCAGGCCTCCTTAATCACTGGTGGGGAAGGTCATGTCTATGTCAGGCTTCCTGTAATCTGGAGTGGGGGTGGAGCAGTCAGCCACAGCATCAATGAGGGCTCCATAGGGGCACTGAAGTGCATGCGCAAGCGCGCGCGCGCGCACACACGCGCACACACACACACACACACACACACACACACTGCCACAACCTGCCTCGGGCCATTCCCGGGGGATGGGCTGTGACTCCGGCAGCAGGTAAAGAATGGAGTCCATTAGGGCCACCATCTGTCTCGGCAGTGACGGGTCCTCTCAGTGACATCCGGGAGGTATGTAGATGGAATATCTTTATGGGGAGAGTTTTTCTTTTGCCAATTTTTGAACAGGAAGCCAGACACTTGTCACACCTGTCCCCGTGTCAGCCTCTGCCTGACATAAATTGGGGCTGAGGCAAGGAGATGAAAGACAGCCTGGACATGACAGGTGTGCAGGGGCCACATGTCATACGGCCGGGAGCACACAGAGCAGTGGGCTGGCCTCCCGCTGGGGCTGGGCCCAACACAGGGCTGGCCTCAAACTAAAGGCTAGAAAACACTTAACCAAAGAGAATGGAAGGAGAAACAAGTGACCCTCAGGGACCTGCCCAGGTCCCCTCCACCCAGCCCCTACCCCTGGTGTACATCTTGTTGCCTAGCTAACCCCATCAAAGGTGGGGAGGATCCTGCCCAGAGGATGGGCTGGGGGGTCACCTGCAAGGCCATATGTAGGAACCACAGCCCCAGGGCACCCTTTAGCTCCTTCATCAGTTCCTGCCATGTGGGGAAAGCCACCCATGCCCTGGGGTGAGAAGTGCTCACTGCCAGTGGGGCAGTGACAGTCCTGTACCTTCCTCAGATGGCCTTGGGGTCTCAGTCTCAGCTCCCAAGGAGACCTAAGAGCTGAGTTCTCACCAGGCTCATTGGCCATTGCCTCACACAGCTTCATCCCTTGGGAAGCCCCATGGAGCCTCGGGGTGGGGCTGGGCAGGGGCGTGACTAGCCAGCTCTGTGCTCTCCGAGGACAAGAGGGGTGCTGAGTGTGTCTTGGGAGAGCAGGGAGACCTTGAGCAGGATGGCGGAGGGAAGTGGACAGTGGAGAGCTGTAGGAGGAACTTGGCAGGGCTCCGGGAAGGGTGGCGGGGCAGGACAGAGCACTAGGGCCCACTCCCAGTTCCTGGCTGCGGTGTGCTGTGGAGGCAGGTGAGAGAGCTAGGTGCGAGCATCCTGTGTGACCTTGGGGCCCACAGCCCTCCCAAGACTGCTGTGATGTGGTGTCCAGCCCATTCTGGTGACTGGCCAGGACTGGCCTTTCTCTGTAATTCTGCTTCTACCCATGTGTTTGGGGATGGGAGGTGCTTTTGGGCTGGAGGCTACACCCTGGGAGCAGGTGGCCCACCCTTCTTCTGCCTGCACCCCACCCTGCCCAATGACCATGGGGTGCCCCTTCCACCAGACCACAAAGCTGCTGCAAAATGAATTGCGGGGCAGAAGTCTCCACATTGTGAAGGCAGAGAAACCTTGAATTTCCTTCTAAGTCAGGATGGAGTGACCAGGCCCAGGGCCCATCTGACCCAGGCCCCTGCTGGGACGTGGGCTCTTCGCTGAGAAGTGGAGGTGCCTTACATGGGTCCCAGCGTCCCCTCCAGACTCCCGTGCCACTGGCCTTGCCTGGATTTTTGCACGTCCCACCTTGACCTCTGACTTGGCTCCCCTTGGTATGAACTGATGTCACAGACTCCCCTTGGGACAGGTGGCAAGGACCCTCATGGCTACAGGACTGACGGGGAGTGGCAGGCCCCGGCGGGGGCTCCTCCTCTGTGCTCCCATGGCTCAACAGAGGCTTCTGCTTCAGGAGTACAGTGGCTGTACACCCTGCTTCCTGAGTTACACCACAGACCCCCCCACCCCTGCCCAGGGCAGGGACGCTTCAAAGGACTTGGGAACCTGAGGGGTCCCCTGCGAGGTGGAGGCCCCCTGACCCACTGAGGGCCCCAGAAGCCCCATCACCAGCCTCTATTTCCACAGGAAGTTCCATCTGAATGGCACAATCAAGCTTCCATGAAGGGCTGGGCCCTGAGGGCAGCATTCAACATTGACTCCCCCTTCAGAGTCTCCCCCCTTTGACAGAAAGACTCAGAAGGTGAGTGACACACCCAGGTGTTCAGCTGGCTCTGGGCTAAAGCCAGGAGGGTCCCAATGCCAGACACTGCCTGCCCGGCTTTTGCCTGGAGGGGATCCCCTATAGGTTGGCATCTCTGTCTCTTCTAGACCCATGACTTTGCTCATCTGAGTCCTGGAGGGGGGCCGCCCTCTTGCAGCCACCTCAGACAACTGGTCTGTACCTGACACCCAGCAGCCATCCCCAAGGGCCATGACTGCCAGCTCCTGTGTCTCCTGGGAACTGACTCAAGTCACTGCCCGTGAGGCTGCTCCACCATTCATGGCTCCCTGTATCCCAGTGCCAGGTCTGGGCTGGACTTGGGGACGTGGAGATGGGGAGGCAGGCACAGGTATGCATGTCAGGTGCTGAGACCAGAAACTGGGGGCCTCTCCCACTGAGGGTAGAAGAGAAGGTTCCCAAATGAGACTTCCTGGCCCAGGCCCTGAAAACAAGGGGGGGCTCATCTAGACATGGCAGAGTTTAAGCAGGAGGAGCTTGGCTGTCAGGTAACATGTTACAGAAAGCATCTCAGAGCCTGAATGGAGGACAAGATGGCAGGCAGGCAGCTGTGGGCATCTGTGGCCATAGGTCTGGGAGGGGGCTGGCTTGCAGCAGGCCCTCAGTGAGGGATAAAAGGGGATGGACCTCCCTGGAGCCCAAGTGGACACTGGACTTGTTTTGGAGGATGGGAGGCAGCAAAGACCCTGGGCCTGGGGTGTGGATGATGAGGGTAGAAGGCAGGTGGTACAGGGGTAATGACCACCAGACCGACTGGGTCTGAGGGACCTGTAACTCCAGTGGAACTCCACATGCAGGGGAAAGAGATGTGGAGTTGCTGGGTGAGGGCAGCATAGGGGCCTGAGATCCCTGCTCAATTGCATAGGCCTGGCATACAGCAAGGAGGCAATAAGCACTTACTAAGCAATCATGGGGACCAGAGGGCCAGAGCAGAACTCTATGACAGGTCAAACCAGGCCCCAGAGCTGGCCTTGCTGGAGTGGGTAGGGAGGTAAGTAAGTTTGGGGGCTCTGGATTCCCAAGCTGGTCTTGAGACCCCCCACCTCCCCTCCTTTCATGTCTGCTCACTGTCCCTGCTCTTTATGGAGCACATACTGTGTGCTTGGAGCAGCCACATGACACCATGAGCCAGCCACCCAGCCCCCACCTGTCTCCCCCAGAGCCCAGCACCCTACTCGCCTCAGACTTGGAGCATTTTCCTACCCAGAAAGGCACTGAACTGGAAGCACCACGTTTGGTCAACAGGCGCTGATTATGGATGAGGCCTCTGGTGACCAGGAAAGGGCGGGTGCTGCCCAAGGTCACAGAGTGAGCCGGCACTGCACAGGTTGATCCAACGCCTGCCCAGACTTCAGAATGGGGAGACTTCTGGCAGGTCCCTGAGCCTGCCCCATCTGGGCCCCAGCGGGAGGTGAATAAAGGCAACATCTCAACAAGGTCACAATAGCTGGGACAGATGGAGGACACAGAGCTGGGCCCAGGCAAGTGAAAGGGCAATCTGAGAAGGCTCCCTGGAGGAGGTGAGGGACCCAGAGCTCTGTCTTGGCCTGAGCCCCTAGGCACGCCATCCCCTTCCTCAATGGGCCCCTCACCAGTTTCAGCCTCAGCCTGACATTTCCCGTGACATTTGCTGCAAAGAAATAGAGTCATAAACCCAAAGGTTAAATTTGCACATTGCCTCACACTGCCAGGAGAAGCGTGGTCCCTCCACCCACCAGTGCCATGGCTGCAGGGTTTGTGTGGGATGGCCCACCCATCCCTGGAGCCTTTACTAGGGGCCCAAAGGTCCCCCTCCCAGGCCCTCCGAGGAATCTGAGCCACTGATGCCCAAAACAGTTTCTGGGCACAGCAGTCCCTGAATCTTGTCACATGGGGTGCCTATCAGAGGCCCTGCCCAATCCACTTGCAAACCTGAGGCTCCGAGACACCCCGCAGTAAAGGAGCTCTGTCAGTGCCACTTAACCCAGCCAGTCCCAAATTTGCTTGACCACAAAACCCTTGTTCAATCCGCACCAACATTCTGTGGAACTTCAATTACACGGAGTGTGATCTGTGATGGCCAGTTAGGAACGCCTCAGTGCTGACCAGCGAGCACAGGAGCACCCCCAGGGTGCTGGGCGAGCTGCCTGAACAAAGCTGGGCCAGCTCCTGACACCCCAGCCCCTCCAATTGGGCTCCCCGTATCACCGTTGGCCCAGCTCCGCATGCCAGGCCCAGATGGGGCTCACAGCCTGTCAGACCCACCTGAGCCAACCCAAGCTCCTGGCCTCTGCCCACACAGCACCTTCCACAGCCCCTCCAGGAGGTCTGCCCCAAGTCCTGCCTTTCAGCTCCACCTCCCGGGCCTGGCTGCCCTGTCCTGGAGCGAGTGGAGTGATCAAGGGTGTGGGATGGTGCCGCAGGGCCCATCCCCCATCCTCGCTCAGCAGGGCAAGGCAGAGGGCCCAAGGCAGAGGGCCCTCCCTGACAGGGAGACAGGACTGTCAGGATGCTGCCAGCTGAGGGCAGAGGCTGTGAGAAGGGGGTAGGAGAGAGGTAGCCCAAAGCCCAGCTGCATAAGGGCCATCCTTGGAGTCAGAGTCCTGATCAAAGCCTAGAAGCAGATTCCACCACTACCAGTGAGAAACCCTACCCCAGGGGAGGGAGAGGCCCAGGGAGCCCATCCATAAAATGTTGGGAGGGGGTGAGGATCAGGGCTTGCTACCATCAGGGGAGGGGGCCTGTGGCCACACCCTGGGGGAGACCCGTGGAGTCCTGCACTGAGGACACTGGGGGCATACACTAAATGCATCTCCTTGAGGGCCAGCTCCAGGACCATGGACACTGTGAGAGACTGAGGCAGGTTCAGATAAATAAGTGATGGCGAATCTTCAGGAAGGGATTCCACACACACCAGTAAACCCATGATGCACAAGAATAGTTCCCGACGTGCAATATGTTTAAAATACAGCGACAAAAGAAGAAACTGCAGCACACAACACCCGGCTGGGCCCACACATGCCAGTGACGGCCTGGGGAGATAGAGCGGGTGTGGACAGCATGCCCACCCTCTGGCTGGGCTTCCAGTTTTGGCTCTGTGACCAGCTGTCCTTTAAAGCATTGAGTCCTATAAATTCAGGAGGGCAAGGATCACATCCCCTTATTTGCCTGGTTCCAAACAGGGACCAATGAGTGAGTAAATGAACGGGTGTCTGAATAAACAGATCAGGAGCAATCGCAGTGTCTGGGATGAGGCAGCTGGGACACAGGGTGGGGGACACAGAGGGGTGTCGAGGTTATTGGGGGGTTACCTTGAGAGAGAAGGGTGGGGGGCTGGGGGCCAGTGCTGTAGCACAGCTGGAGGGAGAGCAGGGGACAGCCAGGCCGGCTCATTATGGACCTTGAGGCCCAGGCCCTAGGTGGCCACCGAGGGAGGCAGCCCTGCCTGGGAGTCAGGGCCCTTCAGGCTAGGGCCGGGGTGACACGAACTTCATTAACCAGGCACAGTCAAGAGCCCTCAGGAGCCCCACAACAGGGCTCAGGGGCAGGGGTGTCGCACACTCATACACACTAACTCACACCCATTCACTCATTCAACGCAATTCACTCATTCACCATGGAACTGCTTCCTCGTGCTCCTGTTCCCCTGACCCCTTTCTGGATGCACAGACTGAGGCTCTGTGGAGACACTGGCCACAGGCCCGGGAGAGCAGGAAATGCAGTCCTGGGAGATGGGTTCCCTCTGCCTCCACTAGCGGGGACCCTCCTGGTGCTGCACCAGTTGCCACAGGCATCCATGCCACAAAGCCATGAATTCGGGCCTGGGGCAGGGAGCAAGGGGGGGAACGGAGCCAGGAGGCAGCACCATTCATGGGTGAGAACAAGTCCTCTGGCCTGGGGGCAGCAGGGGGAGGGGAGCTGGAGTGCAGTGAGCATGGGGGAGCCAGGGCCACACGTGACCAGGCCCTCATAGTCTGTTGCTCACAGCGAGCAACAGCAAACAAACTCTTGGCCCTGTGATGGGTCTCAGGCCAGCCCTCAGGTTCCTTGGACTGCGGGACTTCCTCTTCTGCCTTCCAGAGCCCCAGCACAGGCTGTGGTGGGGGGAGGTCTTCTACAGACACCCCTACAAGCCCTCTTGCTTCTTGAGACCCACTGGGCCCTCTCCCTTACCTTTCATCCATGACCACAGAGAGAGGGTCAGTCCCAACTGCAGGACACCCAGCTGGCTGTTAATCTTCACATAGAGAAACTGAGGCCCAGGTATTCTGTGAGTTCTCTGCTGGTGAGGGGCAGAGCAGAGATGCTGCCCAGCTTGGGAAGCACATTGCTGGCCACCTCCCACCTTCTGTAGTGCTTTCACTCGCTCCCTGCCCCCCAACTGCACATCACCCCTTTCCAACTCCCCTGTGACCTCCATGGGCCTTTATTTCCCCATCTGCAAATAGGCACAAGGGAGGTCCAGTTGGCAGTGCAAGGTTTCTGGGAGGACTTCCATTTGTGGGAGCCACTGACTGGGGTGGCGTGGGGGGTGATGTTTTGGGTATTTTGAAGGCAAAAGTACTGGCATCAGAAGCCCATGGGGACCTTGGCCTGGAAGTATCCCCAACAACCCGTGAGGGATTACTGGCCCATGTCACTGGCCCAGGAGAGAAGGCCGAGGTACAGAGAGGTGAACTGTCACACCCAAGGTCATACCACTGACGGGTGGCGTAGCCAGGACCCAAATCCAGGCTGTCGTTCTGCCATCCCACACCCGGCAGCCAGGGTTTATGAGTGGCCCTCTGCCAGGTGGTAGGGTGTGACCACCACCTGGCTCAGTCCCTCCCATAGAACTTGCTTCTTCCTCACCTTGACTGGCTTACAAAAGAGGAATGGCCAGCTCCTCAGCCTGCCCACCTATGGGGCCCAACCTCCAGCCTGCCCCTCTGTTTTACTCCCACACACTCTGTAAGGATGACCCACTTGTCCCCATTCTATAGACAAGGACACTGATGGTGGCTGGGGGACAAGGCAGTACGGCCCTGCCTCTCCAAGCCCGGGCCCAAGGCCCTCCTCACCACAGTGAGAGCGGATCACCAACACCCTTACCTCAGTGCCGCACATAGCATCTGAGGCCGGTGACACCACAGAGCACCTCGCCAATAAGGCTCCTACCATGGAGATACTAAGGCACAGGGACAGGGTCTTCCTGAGGTCACCCTGGGTCAGCCTCGGTGTGGGCACATACCTGTCCCCCATTGGGCTTAGTGGCAGTGACTGCACAGCATGGGGGAAGGGTCTGGTCTATGTGTCACTGTGTTGACCTCGAGGTTTGAAATGAGCCTTCCCTGCCCGGGTGGGTCCCAGCCCCCATCGGCCACCATTGCCCCGGTAAGGGGGGGAGGGGAGGAGTGTTTGGGAGCCCTTTTGCCTCATGCCCTAGGCTGGGCGCACTGAATTAGCTCCCCAGCACACATCCTTAGTGCCTCTGCTGAAGATTTGGGTAAAACCTGGTCGCAGCCTGTCTGGGCATACAGGGGCACCAACAATGGAGGCAAAGAAACACATGCCGATGTGGTCACAGGCACATATGGTCATGTGTGCAGACACACACGTGCAGAAGCATACTGAGTCACACGCATGAACACACCACACACACACACACACACACACACACACACACACACACACACACCCAGACCCAAAGGGGCTGTGGAGGGGTGACTCCCAGGACTTGGGGAGAGGCAGACAGAGGTGGGGCCATGCTCCTGCAGCCTGTTTCTCGCCCCTCCATCTGTGAGCTCTGGCTGCCCAGAGCCTCCCCCTCAACACATGTGCATGTAGGCAAGGGAGTGGGTCCCACTGAGGGGCCCCAGCATGTGCCAAGTGGGGAGACCACAGCAGGCACGCTATGTGCACGCATGTGTGGCTGTGGGCGTGCAGGCGGGGGTGAGGACATGGATGTGCATCCACAGCATGTGTGCGCGGGCACACTGGGGCAGTCTGGCATGCATGTGCACACGCGATGTACAAGTGTGCAGCCCTTGTAGACACGTGCACGTGCAAGGAAACGTGTGTGCAGCCTGCGGCACTGTGGACATCAGCAGGGCAGCCCGGGTAGGCACCAGGGGAGCACCCTCCAGGCTGGGCATGCCCAATTTCCCCCATAGGAAGTCACCCTCCAGACCCCACCTCTCAGGACCTCACACCAGGGGTCCCATGAGGGCTGTCAGGGAGGGGGTGCTGCCAGCCCCACCACTTCTGGAACCACTCAGTTGAGCCCCCAAGGGACCCTCAGGTTGCGGGTGTGGAGGTGCTAAGGCTGCCTTCTTTCACCGCCAACCCCCTGGGGTAGAGCGCTGGGCCAGCCCCGCCCCCCCCCACGCCCTCTACTGTCGCCAACGCCCCCATTTCATCCCGCTGCGGCCTGACCCCAGAGAAACCAGAGGTCCTGAGCGGACTACTAGGGGCAAAGGTGAAAGCGACCTAGTACCCCCACCCCTGCTCCGTACCCACGTTTCTGCAACCCTGCTCATTAACCCCTTAGAGGCCAGGGCGCTCCGAGGCTGGACCCCGCCCTTCCAGCCAGCAGACCCACCCGGCCCGGGCTCGGAGTTCGGGGTCACAGGGCCCCGCCGCCCCCGGCCCCGCCGCCTTGGCCAACTTTCCCGGGAAGCGGCAACTTTTCCTCCTGCCGCGGGCTCCGCCCTCCCGGGGCCGGGGTGCCCGCGGCCCCAGTCCGGCGCGGCACTGCGGTGGCCCTCACAGCCTCCCGGTGACCCTTCCGCCTGCCTCGGCAGCCCCGGCCTGGCCCTGCGGCTCCAGGAGGGGCCGCCCCCACCGTCCCCACCCCGCCTGCCCGGGTCGGGCGCGGCACAGCACTCACCTCCGGCGGACGCCCTCTTCATCTTAAGGGTCGGGCGGGGCGCGTCGGGGACCGAAAGTCGCTTCGGGGCCGGCGCCCGTCTCCCCGCGGCCGGGTCCGCATCCAGGCGCCGCCGCTCCGGCCCGGCCCCGGCCCGGCCGCGGGACGAGGCTGGGCGCGCTCCGCTCCGCCCGGTCGGCTGGGCTGGCGGGGCCGCGGGCGCGGAGGGCGAGGGCGGCGGCGGCGGCGCGGAATGGAGGGGCGCTCGCGGCGCGGGCCGGGAGCGGATGAATGTTTTATGGGATCATGTGGTTTGACGCGCGAGGAATCCGCCCGGTCCCCCCGCCGGCCGGGCCGGGGCGGGGCGGGGGCGGGGCGGGGCGGGGCCTCGCGGCGGGCGGGGCACTCACCTGGACTTCGGCCCGGCAGGGTGCGTGGGGCGGCGGGGGGGAGGGTAGGGGAGCGGGGGAAAGGGAAGGGAGCGTGGGCGGCTCAGGGTCCCGGGGCGCGCAGGCCGGGCCTCAGGAGGTATTCAGCCCGCCCGGTGCACCGGTGCCACGCGCGGCCCCAGACAAAGGCGGCGCATTTCTGAAGAGGCGGCGGCCCCTGCAGGCGGCCGCGGGGATGGCGGCGAGGGCCGGAGCGGGCCGGGGGCGCGGGCCGGAGGGCGTGGGCTCCAGGGCGTGTCGGCCCGGACTGGCCGGGGTGTGAGGGTCACCGAAGCGTCCAGCCACCGGTAAGGACTTTGTCCGGAGGCCTGGAATGGCCCCCTCGCTTTCTCTGGAGCCGCCAGGGCCGAACAACCCTTTACTGGAGTAGGATTGCTCCATTTTTTCAGTTAGAAAACTGAGGCTCAAAGCTCAAGAGACTTCTGAAGCCCCGACCCGTTTTTGCACCAACCCTCTCTGGACCAACCCAGCGAGGTGACGCAGTCACAGTCCTGCCCTGAACCACAGGTGCACCTCACCTGTTCCCTCCTTCGGAAAGGGGAAACCCAGGTGATTCCTTGCTGCCCACCTGCTGAGTATCCCCATGCTCCACAAAGCCAGCCTAGGCTTAAGGACCAAAGAACCCATTGACCCTGTCCTTTTCCCCTGGGCACCTACACAGACCTCCCTCCGTCCCTCTCCTCAGGGAATCTACCAGGGAATAAGCTCCTGGGTGCATCCTGGCATCTTCAGCCAGCTGTCAGGCCAGCATCCATGCAGCTGCCCTGCACATGGAGGAGTGATGGGAGCTGATTAGCCTTGCTTGAGCCTCTCTGAGCCTACCCTGTGGGTAAAAGGACCATGTGGATGAGAGACTGGCTGGCAAAATTGGTTCCGGTCTGCAGAACCCTGTGCCCAGGGCAGGCTCTGGACCCTTCCTTCCCTGTGACTACAGCATCGTGGCCAAGGGCTTGGTGGTCCCCCTGGGATTTCAGCCAATGTCACCTGGTTATATGAGTCTGAGAGACCTGGTCACTGGAAAGCCCAGTGCACTCTGCCTCTCCATCAGACCAAGCCTCTTGACCATAGAGGTGACATTGGGAGAAGTCAGTAGAGTACAGGGTTTTTGGCCTGCCAGCCTCATCAAAGGAAAGCAGGGAACTCTCTGAGCCCAGTGCTCCCATCTGAGCATAGAGTTGCAGGCAACCTCATGGGATGGAGACCACTGGTGGTGCCCATGCTGGGCTGGCCCTCTGACCTAGTGTAGAGGCCACACTGCCCAGATCCCTCAGGCGGCACTGTGGCTCTGAGCACACCTTTGCCTGCTCTGTCCCTTTTGTCCTCATCCTAGCCTTGGTTTACCAGGTCATGGTGGAGTACATTCAATTCCCAGACACAAGGGAGGTGAGGTGGAGCCCAGACCACTCTAGTGCCTGTGCACTCGCTCCTATCCCCAGCCATGCACCCATAGTCACCTCTCCAGTGGGTGCTGGTTGCTAGTGCCATGAGTGAATCCTTGGCACAGCCACACAGGAGGTGTGTCCCCCCATTGTACAGATGAGAAACCTGAGGCCAAACTCACAGAGACAGCAAGAGACTGAGGCTTATCCCCATGCTAGCACCCTTCCTCCAGGGTCCCTGCATACAGCAGCTCCCAAATCAGGAAAAGTTCTTTCTGCATGGCCTTAGACCAAATAATAAGTCATGTGACACTGGCCATCAGTCTGAGGTCTGAGCTGGTGTGGACCAGGATCTCATGCTCCTCGGTGGCTACAATGATCCAGGACGCCAGGCTGGCTCACCACTGCTGAACACTGTGACCCTATCTTCCTGTAGATTCAAAATACTGCCCTGTGGCAGTTGGGGATAGCCATTCTGGGGCCCAAGTGCACATAAGAGGGAATGGGGGACCAGTGTTGCAGTATGGTTTCTGGCACCGGGATCCTCTCCAGCTGCCAAGCTCAGATGTTTCTGGCTGCTCTGGGCTGGCGCCTGGGCCTCCCACCTGCCCATAGGTCTGTGTGGTGAGAGCCCACCACCTTGGGCCACAGGACAGGTTTCCTGTGCTCCCAGTCAGCACCTTGGCCACCATCCTCCTTGTGTGACACCCAGCCTGTGGGACTCCAGGGTGTTGGCTGCAGGTGTTGGCTGTGTTGGGTAGGTGTGAGCCAGTACTGAGGGGTCTCAGGGCAGACAGAGGGGTTGCTGAGCAGGGCTGGGTGGCAGGTCAGTTGGCCTCCAGCAGGATACGGCTCACTCCTTAGGCCGGAGACATGGGAAGGGTTTGGTGAGGCACATTTATCAGGATGTGGGCAGGTGCAGGACAGCAGGAGGGACAGTATACTTCCCAGGAGGGCAGGTGTGGAGACATCACTCTTTGTGGGTCCAAAGAGTGACAGAGAGAGGGCCCCAGTTGGTGAAGGGTCGGGAGTGGGCAGAGGGCTTGACAGGGGCTGCAGCCAACCCTAGGGGATCAACCTGTGTGTGGGAAGCCAGAGACCTTATGGGAAGAGCTTGGTCATACACTGCCCCTTTAATGCAGTCTGTACTGATAAGTTTCTGGGAGGCCCAGAAGGGTGCAGAGATGATAGGCCATTTGGGCCCCACTGATCTGAGTTCACTAGTCTTTCTGGACACATGGCCCAGGGGACCAAGAGTAGGCATGGTCTGAAGCCTATAGACAGCCCTACTCTCTAGGCTAAACAGACCTGTCTTGCCTGCCTGGGCTGGCCTTCTGCCTGAATTTCCCCCCCTCAGACACACCACACATAGGGTATGGCCTTCTGCTAGCTCATCCAGCCCACCACACCCCTCCAGTGAGGCCTGGTACTGTGCCTCAACATCACCCCCATCCTGGGGACCAGCCTTCACAATCAGCATGTCAGGTGTGAGACAGCTCTCCCGATTGTGTGACCTCAGACCAGCCCCTTGGCCTCTCTGGGCTCAGTGAAGCCTGTAGACAAGGTAGATGCTAATGCTTCCTGGGCTGGGTCAGCTGGTCAATGTCTCTCCTTTGTCCACTTCTCCTATCCCTTGGGAGGACTGATTGGGGCCCTAACAAGAAGGGTGGGATTTTTCACTCAAACATCCACATTTACTTATAGAATCCAGCTTGGACAAGGGGACCCTTTTGCTGCGACTGGTCCTGGTTTGACAGGAACACAGTTCAACCTCCTTAGAAGGCTGCTGCTTCCACAGGCTCCCAGAGGCTTGTTTCTATCCTGGAGAGACAGGCCTGTGGTGGCTTTGCTTGGGCAGCCCAGAGGTGTACCCACAGGCATTTAGTACCTCAATCCCTTCCCAGGGAGGGGTGGGGAAGCAAGAAACATGGTCTCTGTTGCACACATTCTGGGCCACCCCAGGGCAGTGCAGGGAGAGACCTGGAAGGAAGCTCAAAGTTCTTGCAAACCTGTGCCTACCACCCAGGCACTGCTCCAATGTGACCCTTGCTGGCATTCTGAGTGGGCGGCTGGGAATATGGTCCTGGTGCCAGGGAACTAGGGGGCGCCGGCCTGCCATCTGCTGGTACCACAGAGGGTGGCTGCCTGCCTGAGGCCTGAGACGACTCTGCACCAGGCCTGTTAGGTGCACAGTTCCATTCTGTCCTGTGGTGTAGACACCACCAGCATTCCCCATTTTACAGGTAGGAAAATGGAGGTCAGAGGAGTTTAGGTAGACCCACCTCCTGGAAACCTCTCCCAGGGTCACTTTTGCCCATAGCCACTGCTTCCCCCACAGCCCCTCACTGTCTGCAACTTCATGGCTTCAGGGGGTGTCTTGGTCTTCTGTCATCAGCCCTGCACCCCTGAGGAGTCCCTCTGCCCAATTTTGGTGCATATTAAGCCATAATTAATCTGTTTCTTCATCTCTTATTCATCAAAGCCACACACAGCAGCAATTGGGACCATTATAGGGAAGAGGCCGACAGCCTGACCCCTGGCAGAATTCCCAGGAATCCCACCGGTCTGCTCATCTCCAAGTGCTTCCAACCTCTGCACTGAACAGGGGCCTCCTCCCATAGGTGTGCTCCTCAGGCCTTCCACCTCCAAGAGGTTGCTGAGGACTGTGGATAAGGTGTATGCATTGCACAGTGGTAGCCCTCACCACACCACCTTTCCCTCCCCCACTACCCCCACCCCCCTGCCACTGACCTGGAGCCCCTGTGGCCAGACTCCAGGAGGGGAGCCTGACCCTGCAGAGGGAGGAGACTCAAGCTGCTATCACCTAGACCTCAAGGCTAGATCTGCCCCTTCTGGCTTCCAAAGGGTGGAGTGAGACCCCAGGGCTCCCTGGCGGTCACTGAAGGATGAGCTCAGGGTTTTTTCCCAGCAGGTGCAGTAGTTGGTGGTCTCTCAGCTAGGGATAAGTAAGATACTACTGTCTCTGAGGGCCCAAAGTCTGATGCAGGGGCAGAACTCCGGAAGGTAGGGTCCCATGGCTGTGCCCAAGGCATCAGTGCTTGATTCATGCCCCTCCTCCACCCCTGCAGGGAATGTGGATCCTTCCAGAGCCACCCACCCAGCAGTGACAGCTAAATTGGGATGCGCTGTTCACACTAGGAGCCCAGCGGGCGGTCAAAACCGGGTCGGGGGGGGGGGCACCTGGTGAGAGGACCTGGGAGAGCACCCAATGGGCTGAGGAAGGCAGACCTTGGTATGACCACAGCTGCCAGCTAGAGTGGACAGGAGTGGAGGGCAGGGCAGGCATCACAAACCCATTCTGGGGCCACAGTGAGGGGGTTCCAGCTCAGGTGCATGTGACAGAATGACCCACATTTAGGCCTAAAGAATCCCACGATTAACTCTCCTTCCATAGGCCAGTGAGGACACCCAGAGAGAAGGTCCTCTGCCTCAACCACTCCTTTGAGACACTCCCCTTTCACGGCCAGGAACAGAGCCACAGCCCAGCACCCTGGACAGCACTGCGCCTGCGCGCTCCACCGCGGGAGGGGTGGGCGTGGTCGGCCTGGAGAGTAGTGGGGGGTGGGGGCGAGGGGTGGGGGCGAGGGGTGGGGGCGAGGGGTGGGGGCGAGGGGTGGGGGCGAGGGGTGGGGCGAGGGGTGGGGCGAGGGGCGGGCGGCCCGCAGGTCGTCTAGAAGAGCCCAAAACTGGGCCCTGGGTGTTGCGTATTCTCGGGCCTTGCTAAAGTTCTAACTGCTTGTTCTCTGATTAAATCAAGAGGCCCTGCCAAAGCAATTCTGAAGTTCACATGAAAGAATATGTGAGCAAAGAAATCCAGGAAAAATTTTAAAAATAAGCCAAGCGAGGTAGACCAGCCATGTGGGATCCTAAAATATGTTCTAGAACCACAATAATTAACACAGCCCATGGACAGTCAGATGACAGGGGAAAAAATCCAGAAAGAGACTCCAGTGCAAATATGAGAAAGGAGCAGGTGAAATCCAGGAGGAAAAATGGGTTATTCATGAAATAATTCAAAATATATAACAAATATACCATCTTAGGACAGCTAACCAGACATTTGGGGGAAATGTTTGGATCTTTACCTCACTCTTTGACACTAAAATAAGTATCAAATGGATCAAAGCTTTAAAAAGTAAAAATGAAACTGTGAAACTACTAGAAGGATAAAAAAAATCTGTAATTTTGAATCATTCTAAGAATTATACAAAACCTAGAAGCCATAAAACAAAAGATGGGTATATTCATCCTCAGAAAAATAAAAGGCATGGAGGGAGGGGCAAAATAAAAAGATAAACAAGAAACTGGGAATATAGGCAACTATCTCACAAATGGTCACTGTTACATGTTACAAATTCTCACAAATCAGTAAGAAAAGGACCAATAACCCAAGAGAAAAATGGACCAAGACCTGAAATGAACCCATATAAACAGGCTCAACTTCACTTGAAATGAGAAAGATGTGAATTTAAATTACAGTAAGATGCAGTTACCCTGCCCTCTGACAGCGCAGTGGGACTCACTCTGGTGAGAGAGGGGGCACCTGCAGGTACTGTTGGGAGATGAGGGAGGGGACACATGGATGTATGGCTGGAAGTGGTGAGGGAGAGGACACCTGTATAAATGGTTGGGGGAATGATGAGGGGAACACCCACATGTATTGCTTGGGGTGGGGAGGGAGAGGACACCTGAAGGTAGGGCTGGGGGTGTCAGGTGGCTGGAAATGGGGAGGGAGGGAGATGTTTCTTTGTGCTCCTTTTATTCCATGTCACAGGCCCAGGGATCCAAAATAGGAAATAAAGCATTATTTTAAAATAAAACTAATGACACCATCTTCTCCTGCCTGCCTCCAACACCAAGGCAGCAGGCAGGGGCTCTCCTGGCCGTCCCACCTGTGGGGAGCTGCTGACAAGCACCCGTAAGCACCTGCTCCCCCTTTGTCCTCATTTGGCACTGTGCTGGCAGTGGCCTGCTTTAGTTAGTCTCTCGTCTTGCTTCTGGGGAGCAGTGCCAGTTTCAACTGGGTGTGCTCTAGTTGGCCTCCGGCCCTCACTGCCCCTCCTCATTGGGTCCAGTCAGCTTTGCCTATATTGTATTATCAGCCTCAGCTGTCTGGACCCATGTGTCACAGGTGGGCAGCAAATCCCAGGCCTCCCACAGACTGGGCATGGTCTCTGGGCAGTCCCTGTCCCTCTCAGCCTCAGTTTCTCTGATGGCAAAATGGGGTGAGACCTACTTCATAGGAGGGAGAATTAACAGGAACAGGGAGGGAAAGAGGAGTGGAACGTGGGGGAAACAGCTTCTCTCAGGGGGGTCCCAGAACAGGTCAAGGGTCTCTGAGTTTTCAGGGTCTACCTAGTGATGTCCATCCGGGAGGTGCAGAGATGCCAATCATCTGGGACAAGGGGATGGTGATCCAGGAGGGCTGCCTGGAGGAGCCAGATTTCTGGTCCCTAAGTGCCAGGCCAGGGTAGCCAAGGTTGAGTGTCCACTCTGCAGGGACCCACCCGGCTACTTCTGCCTGTCCACCCTTCATCTACTCATATCCAAGCAGGGGGTGCCTGACAAGCTGGAGCTCTGGGCAGCCCTAGGGCTGAACTTCAGGGACCAGAGTGATGTGGGAGTAGCTCTCACCAAAGCAGAGCATGTGGCTCTCCCCTGTCCCATAACTCACCAGCCTGTCTTGTCCTGTCAGAGCTTTCTGGAGAAAAGGTCACCTTTTCAGCTGAGTCTGAGCTGTAGCTGGGAGGATGGCAGCACCAGTTGGGGGAGTATGAACTGGGAGAGACGCCTCCAGGATCCATTCCACCTGCCAGGTCAGGAAATGCCTCCTATGTGCCCCTTGTGGAGCAGGCTGTGTGCTCCCTCCTCCCCTAGACCCTAAGACAGGGACACCCTGTCTAGGGGACCCAGGCTCCTGGGAGGAGGTAGTCCAGCCCCAAAAGCATCTGGCCACAGCCAAAATCAGGAGGAAGTCTCTGCTGTACGCCCAAGTGGGTTGTGGATGTGGCAGCAGCCTGGGCCTTTGTCACAGATGAGGAAACTGAGGCCCAGGAAGGTCTCCCTAGGAGTAAGGAGTGGGAAAGGCAACAAACCAGATGTGTGGCGAGTCTCTTTCTCCACTTTGTCCAGGTCTGACTTCTGGGGAAGTCCCTGAGTGCCTGGGGAACTGGGGGCAGGGGGTGCTGCAGGGGGAGGTAGCCGCTGGAGGCCCAGCCAGCCAACCACACTTCTTTGTTTCTTGGGGAGTCTCAGTGACTAAAAATCAGACACATCCTTGACCATATAAGGGATATCAGGTAGAAGCTAAGGAAATAGAAATAAAGTATGGGCTTTGGTTGATAATAACGTATCAACATTGGTTCATCAATTATAGATACGAACGTAAGATGTTAACAATAGAAGAAACTGGGTGTGTGATATATGGGAACTCCCTGTACGATCTTCTCAATTTTTTTCTATAAATATAAAGCTGTTCTAAAATAAAAATATTATAAAAAAATAAAAAGGTCTGTTAGCAAAAATCTGGGATATACAGAATTAAGCAGTGGGATCACACTCCCTCCAGTGGTGACCCAGACCATGGCTCAAGCGGTTTATAGTGCCCATTTTTAACCCTGTCAGGCCTAGTTCCATAGCACCCTCCTCTGTTCTCCTCTCACCCACACCTGCCCTGCCTGGAACATCCTCAGGACTGTTATACCTGGCAGTGGGAGGCCCCAAGAGTGTAATCCATCCTTCTATCCCACATTGTTGGACGTAGTGATGAGCTCTGAGTTGGTCTGGCTCTTACTCTGCAGAGGGTACCTCTGCACCTAGGAATCTGCCTGGACCCCTTTCCTGGTGGACTGAGGTCAGCCCCTCCCCCATGGGTGATCCCGTATATAGATGGCAGATGGAGGGAGTAGCCCCATCTGAACTCCCAGGAGGTGGGGACAGTGGGCTCAGTCCCAGCTGATTCTCTCCTGCAAGGCTGTGGCTGTGTCTCCCAGCCTCTCTGGCCTCCTATTTCTTCTACAGAAAGTAGAGTGGTGGGGGACCGACAGGCACCCCCAGACAGACTGGGTTCAAACCCCCTTAACCCTTCTTGGCTGAGTGACCTTGGTAGAACAGGCGACCTTTAGCACCCTTGCAGCAACAGGGGAGGTAGCTAGGGACAGCGGTGCTCAGCCAACTGTGCCCACCCAAGGAGGGGCCAAGCCAGGCTCTGCTCACTGGGCCGGGGAGCCTAAATTAGCCCTGGTGATGTCCGCGAGCTCATGTCTGGGAGTGAGTGAGTGATAGGGGGTGGGGGTGGGGGTGGGGAAGGGCCTAGCTCTTTTAATGACCTGCTATGTGCCAGGCCCTAAGATGCACCATGCCGGAGGCCCCTACAGTCAGTCCCAGACACAACCTGGGGCCCAGGTCAGGCCTGCTGGAGGCTCATGCGGTAGAGAAGAGGCACTGAGTCTGTCTCAGTTTGTTTGGGCTCCTATAACAAAATACCACAGGCTGGGTGGTTTATTAACAGCAAAAATTTATTGCTCACTGTTCTGGAGGCTAAAGTCTGAAATCAGGTGCCAGCATGGTAGGGCTCTCTGCTTCGTCACACGCTTCTTATTTCCTCACATGGCAGAAGAGGCAAAGAACCTCTCTGGACCTTCTTTTATAAGGTCACTAATCCTATCTGTGAGGGCTCCACCCTTTTTGCTTAAGCACCTCCTGAAGGCCCCACCTTTGGGGTTGGGATTTCAACATATGAATTTGGGGGGCATACCTTCAGACTGCAGCAGAGCCTGATGGGCAGGCCTCCAAGCAACAGAGGCCAGGACAGCCTCAGGTTGAGAAGGGGGGCAGCTAACACATACTGTTTCTCTTTATGAAGACTGGAGGCCTCACCTGGGGCCCACCTGGGAGCCTGGAGCCCTGACCCAGCCGTGGGGCACAGTCGTCCACTTAAACTGCCCATTTGTGGACCCAAGACACTAGTAGGCAGTGCCTAGGGGTGGCTGTGGTCCTCTGTCTGCTAGGATTGGGCCCAGTAGAGTCATAGGACACCTTCCTGCTCCCAGGAGGTTAAGGTAAAACATGGAGGGTTGCCTTGTTGCTGTGCTGGGACAACATCTAGCAAAGCTGCCTGGCTTTTGCTGTGCCCTGTCACATGGACCTGACCTGCACAACCAAATTTGTTTGTGTCCACACCACTTGCCTGCTCCTGGGGTCAGGACCATGACACCATCTGTGCAGCCTGTGAGAATGAGAGCTACCCTGGGCCACGCTGTTCAGGTTGGATGGGGGACCAGGCCACGGAAGGTGGGTGCAAAGCTCAGGCCCAAGGGAGTCAGCCCAGGGTGCAGCCAGCTCTCCTGCCTTCCTCTGGCTTCTTCCCTTCCATTTGTAAACTCCTGGGGAAGTGCCTGACTGGTCCAGCTGGCCTGGAGGTGGGGGCAAGAGGGAACCCTATGACTGGCCACCCTCACCAGAGTTCCAGGATTGAAGCAAACGGGTGTCCTGTCCTGGGCCCACACATCTGTGGACTTTTGTTAAAGGGTGGATCGACACTTCCATTACGCAGGAGAGGAAACTGAGGCTTGAAGTAGTCCCAGGTGTGCCTGAATGCTACACTGAGAGGGCAATGAATCCCAAATGGCCACCTCTCCCCCTGCCATGCCAGAGTGGGTGGGAGGGAGTGGCTGCAGCCCGAAAATTCTGCTGTACATTTTTCTAGTTGCAGGAGTCAGAGGAGATGATTAAAGGTGGATTATGGTGAGATAAAAAGTGTGAGTGATGCACAGGACATAGAGAAAGTGCAAGAGCCTCAAAGACCCTGCTATGCTCTCGATGGGGTGACTCAGAAACAGGCTTCACACAGGAAACATGGAAGAGCGGAGGGATGGGCTTGGTCCTGGATCAGGAGCCCCATGGAGCCCACCCATGGCCAGTCCCAGGCCGTCCTGTGCTAGGGGCAGGGAGGAAGGGGCAGCATCTCCCCAGGCCTGTGTCCCAGAGCTTCAGGAACCCTTTGGGAGCCCAAGCAAACAATACCCCACTGTACAGATGGCAAATTGGGGGGGTGGGGAGAGCACGTCCAGAGTCACACAGCCATCGTGTGACATGCTGTACCCTCCATGTGCCAAGCAGAGAGAGCTGCAGAGAGACCAAAGGGAGCAAGGTCTCACCAGGGCTCAGCATGCCTCAGTTTCCCCATTACAGCCGACTTTGAATAAGGTCCTTGTAAAAGCGTACCTGTTCCCGGGTGGGCCCAGTCAGCCACCCACAGGGGAGTGAGAGGTAGTTGGTGCACTAACCCTGTCAGGGTCAGGCCTCTAGCTGGATGGAAAGAGGGGACAGAACCTACAATCATACCAGCTACCCCTGCCCCAGCCCCAGCCTGCAGGAGAGGAAAGAAGCCTTGAAGTACCAGGCCTTTGAATTGCTGTCTCCATGGCAACGCGTGGGCACAAAGGGCCGGGCCAACAAGCAGGCAGCGGCTGCGCAAAGCTGGAAGGAGGAAGGGAATCTTTTATTTATGGGGAGGGAGCTTCGGGGAGCTGGGCTGTGCCCACACCCACAGCCAGGCCAAGATCTTGAGGCTGTGCTTTCTGTCCCATAGGCAGGCCCCTGACCTAGCACCCTCCCAGGACCACTGAGACATCCTGCCTGGGTAAGAGGACAGAGCATGGACAAATGGAGGGCAAAGCTGGGGCAAGAGTCCAGCATACATGCAAAATGACCCCAGAGATCCCCCAGGGGCAAGGGAGTCTTCTCCACTGCGCCCCAGTCTCTCTATGGCACATGTGCTAGGGCAGGTGCATGCCAGGTGTTAGGGCAGGTGCAGGCAGTGAGGAAATACAACTGAACGGGTTGCTGCAGAAATAGAACTCGGGCCGGGGCTGCTTTCCTAGTACTAATGAAGGGCCTCTCAGAAGAGGAGACCAGGAGCCAGACATGAGCAAAAGCACCAGCAATGCAAAGGCCCTGAGGCAGGACAGAACTGCCAGTATGTGAGGATAGGCAGGAAAGTCAGGGCAGATCCACCCACTGCAGCCTCTCCTTCCCACACATCTGGCCACAGGTTCCATTCCTTGGACATCAGAGGCCCTGGGCACCAGGTGCCTTGGGTCCCGCCTGCTTCAGGCTTGGGTCCTGCCATCTACTCCTGGTGTCCAGGTGTCAACCCCACCTTCTCCTCAGTTCTGATCCCCTAAAGTGCAGGAAACTGCACACAGGGTGCCACAAGGGGGACTTCTGACCCTAGAGACCCAGGCTGCAGTGCAAAAACCACCACTGTGGAGCAGAGATTTTCATTTAAAAAAATATCTGAGCCAGATTGAAGAGAGAGAGGGGGAGAAAGTGAGCAAGCAAGAGTAGAGATAGACATAGAGATAGAGGGGGTGTGGGAAGAGAGATGAGTGTCATAGCTCCACGGTTGCTCCTCCTCCACCCCTATCCACAACAGTTCCTCCCCATCATCCCGGCCATCACACCCCATCTCCTTTCCTTGTAAAGGTCTAGATTGAGGCACTATTTTGTGAAATTGGAGAAACCTCACTGGAAATTCAAAACCAGCCATACAGTGAGCCACACATATGTTTTCTGGTTTGAGCCAAGGTTGGGGGGGATGTGGGAGGATGCCCACCCCTAGGGTCTTCAGAGTTTATTGAGAAGCCAAATCATGGGGCTTAAGAGGGGCTTGTAGGAAATGCTGTGTCCTCTCCAATCCCGAGATCTGGTCTCAAGGTTCCTGGGAAACTGCAAGTCCTTTGGGGAGTCTGGAGCCTGGAGCCTGGAGCCTGAGACCCATGTGACCGTCTGAGCTTTTGATACCTTCCACAGTGTTTCCCCCAGCTCCTGACTCCCTGAGCACCAGCCTCAGGGTGGTTTAGGGTACTTGGGGCTGTTTCCTCCTATCACATTTGGAGACAACACTTTCCCACTCCCACCTCTGCCCAGGGAGTCTGCCTCCCTCCCTGTAGGTCAGTTTGATCTCTCCTGTATTTGACTTTGGGGTCTGAACCATGAGGCAGGGGAGAGAGAGCTCCTGGGGACCAGGCAGGACTGAAGGGGAAGAGGGGAGACTCTAGCAGACAGGCCAGGGGACATGGCTCAGCCAGCACAGATCTGCACACGGTGGGGGAAGGTGGCCAAGGTGGAGTGGGCACATAGCCCAGAACCCATTCTCCCCATGGGCACTGTGTCTGGAACAGCCCCTGGCCCCTCCATTCTAAAGATGGCACACTCCAGCCCAAGGAGTGTAAATGATGTCCGCCAAACCACACTGTCAGTGGTAACAAACGATGTATTCCAGCTGTGGCCACTGCCCACCGCTGCAGGGCTCCAGCCCAGACAAGCCCCAACTCCTCTTGATGCTCAGAAAAAAGGCTTGTGGCTGCCAAGTGCTTTCCCCCGCTTCCCATCCACACTTCTCTGATCCTAACTGAGGTCTTTCTCTTGCCAGGACCCTGCCACCCACAGATATGGTGGGGGAGTGTCGCCGTCAATGCCACCCAAGGCTTGTCTCGTCCCTGGTGGCCTCTGTGTGGCCAGACTCTCCCCTGGACAGTCTCAGGCCCCATACAACTTCTCTCCTGGAGCTGCTGCTAATGGGCTACCAGGCTGGGTGGTACTGTATCCTCTCCCCCTTCCTGGAAGCTGCTCTGCCAGGAGGTGCTCTCAACTGCTGGGAGACAGGGGCCACTGTCCTGCGCCTTGATGGGAAGAGGCACGAGGCTGCACTAGCTGGAGGCCTCAATCATCAGGGGTGTGGAGGAGGACCCAGTGAGGGCCATCGCTGGGGACGGTGGAGATGAGGAGGTCCAGGAAACCTAGTGACATTATAGGAAGCCCAAGGCCGCCACCAGGGGCAGAGGGGGACGGCAGGATTAGCTTACCCCTCCAGAGAGCAGAGCCAGGTAGGAGGCCTCTGTTTGAATGGGGAGCCTGTAGCAGCAGCTCTATTCAATTTTTTGTAAGTGGGAAGTTGTTTCCGTTACTCATCAAATCCTTTCATTACAAAATGCCCTTATCCTTGAAAACACAGTGCTTTGGAAGGAGCAAGGTGAAGCCGGGTTAGATCTGTCCCTTGTGGAGAAGGCTTGAGGTGACCACTCTGCTGGGCCCTGACTTGATGGGGCTGTTCCTCAGGGAACGTTCCCCGAATCAGAGGCCCTGCCGGCTGACAGGAGGCCTGGCATCACCAGGACCAGGGTCCTGGGCTTGAGTCTCATTTGCCAACTTGGGCAGTCACTTACTCTGCAGGTGTTTGCTGAGGGGCCCCGCATTTGTGTCCTGGGTGGGTATCCATCCCAACACCCTGAGGAGGGAGACAGGCTTTGGAGTTTTGTTTGTACCCATTCCTAGAGGGAGCCCATATATTTCACCAGCCTCTCAAAGCTCATCAGAGACCCAACCATGTCCAGTGCCCCACGGACCTGCCTGGCCACAAGCCCAGTACCACTTCAGGACACATCAGGCCTGGCCTGTCTTCCTGGTTCTCCCCATGTGGGGCAGGGGGCTGCAGACTCTTGGTGTGGGCTCAGGAGGCTGGACAAAGGTGCTGTGGGGCTGCAGGACCTTGAGGACAAGGCTGTGGACCCAGGCAGGGGCAGTGAGCAGGGCCAAGGGGTGGCCTCCCCTGGGTAATGGAACAGGGGAGTGGGACCGTATGGGTCCCTTCAGAGTCTGGACCTGATCATCTGTGTTGAGGGCATTCTCCTCTTCTAATCAATGACTTCAAGATGGGCATCTCTGTTGGCTGGCACTGGGCCCTTTGGGGCCGCTGGGCACCTCTGGGGCTCATTGTGGGCCAATGTGATGGTTTTCAGGTGGGCACTGCCCAACCTGTCCCTCGCCTGCTCTCTGGAGGCAGAGGACCTCGAGAAGAGCTACAGGGAGCCAATTATCCCCAAGGCAAGCCGGCTGCAGATAATTGGGAAGAAAGGCTTTTTAACGAGGCCGGCTCGTGGAACCGAGCACTGGGGTGCGTCCTCCCAAACTGGGACTCAGGAATTTAGTGGCTTACCATGCCCCCGTGGCTAATTGGGAGCCCCGGTGTACCACTGTTGGCCTAGGGAGGTGGTGTTTTCCTGGCAACTGAGGTGTGGGGGAGCAGATGCCTTGGGACCCTAGAAGTGAAATTTGTACCACCACCCCTCCACCTCCCAAAAGCCTCCTCATTTTTCTTTCTTAGAAAACTACAATGGTCCTTAAACCAGAGTTCACTGTGGCCTAGAACAGCCCCTTGTCTGTGGAGGGGATATTTGGATTTCATCCTGCAGACCGTGGGGTCAGCAACCACACTCCCTCCTAGGCCTCTTCACTCCTAATTGGGAAATAGAAAAATAAAACCAAAACATGAGTTCCCTATTAAAACAGGTGGAATCGGGGCGCCTGGGTGGCACAGTCGGTTAAGCGTCCGACTTCAGCCAGGTCACGATCTCGCGGTCCGTGAGTTCGAGCCCCGCGTCAGGCTCTGGGCTGATGGCTCAGAGCCTGGAGCCTGTTTCCGATTCTGTGTCTCCCTCTCTCTCTGCCCCTCCCCTGTTCATGCTCTGTCTCTCTCTGTCCCAAAAATAAATAAATGTTGAAAAAAAAAATTAAAAAAAAAATAAAACAGGTGGAATCCTTGTACCCTGTCCCTGACATGATTCTCCTGAATTTTCACAACACCCCCCAATGACCCTGAGAAGAGAGATCAGCATGGTGAACCCCAGCATGGGTGGGGGAACGAGGACTTCCTGGTTCCAGGGGCTCCTGGTTGGGGATGCAGTGCCCCTAGCTTGCTCCACCTCCTGGGGAGGATGGCTCTCCTAGGGTGGGTCCATTCACCTCTGACTTGAGAGGGTGTGAGAGATAAATAATGAGTGTCCAGCACTCAACAAAGAGCCTGGCTAGAGTGGGGGGAGAGAGGACATGGAGCCAGTCTTTGGGCACATTCCAGACTGGGGCAATAAGGGCAAGGGTATTGCAGTTGGAGCTCACTCGGCATGCTGCAGAAGAAGCTTTGGTGTGAGGTAGGGGCGAGTGGGGATGGACAGTGATGATACACCCACAGTGAGCCTTTGGCTCCAAGAAACGGAAAACTCACTGCAAACTGAGTGGGATGGTGAAAGGAACTTGTGGGCTTGTGTAACTGGATGGGCTTCAGGTGATGCTTGATCAGGGCTCAGCTCTGCTCATTGGGGTTTCCTCAGCTGTATTGCCCTGTGGACCCAACTCCCCATCCAGGTTGCCCACAGTCTATACCTCTAACCTAGCCATCCAGTAGCCACCCTGGGCTCCATTCTCATTGCACCAACCTGGATCATCACCATTCCCAGGGTAGGACACAGTGACTTGGCTAGCCTGGGTTCTGCCTGATCCGGACCAACTGCTGTGGCAGGGACAAGTCTGTGCTTGTCATAGGGCTCAAGCTGAGCCCAGCCAGGCTCTAGTCCTCACAACAGGAGAGGGCCAGGCCCAGCAATGTCACAGCTGCTGCAGGTGAGGTAGGAATGGTGCTGGTGTGACTGGGAGGGGGGCGGCTGAGGCTCATTGTAAGTGGGTGGCCCTGGGAGATTTCTCAGGAATAAGTGGGGGCTGGAGGGCAGTTAGGAGCTTCTGTCCAGAACAGAGGTCAGCCAAGTGGTGTGGGTGCGGAGGAAGAGAAGGGAAGAAGTGCGGGTGAGTGAAGGAGAATGGGGGGCAACGTCTCTAGGGCCAGTAGTGCTGTTTAGTGGCTGGGGAGGACAGGGCTGGAGCTAGTTTTAGATAGGTCAGGTGTGGAGCCAACTGGGCCCAGGGGTGGGTCCTGGGAGTGGCCAGGCTGGAGATAGGACCGTGGACCTCACTAGTGATGGTGGTGGGTCCTAGTAAAGGCCAAGACACTAGATGTGCTCACCAGAGAAAGAAAACGGACAGTGCAGGGAGGGGCCCAGGACTGGGATGGGGCCAACAGTAGAAGCAGGGAGGAGGGGGGCTTGAGACTATTGACAGCAAATTCTGGAAAACCATCCCTGAGGCTGAGGGATCTGATATATCTGAGCCTGGGCTGATGGGAAGGATCTGTGGAAAGTCCTGGTACCAGCAGCCTCAAAAGGGTGAGCTCCACATCACTGGAGGATGAAAAGGGACTGACCATCACTCATGGCAATGAAGCTCTGCAGCCCTCAAGATGCTGGGTGGGAGGGAGCCTCACATGGGCCCATCCTGGGGTCACCTCTGTTGGGACCCCCACTGGAAGTTGTTGGACCCTGAACATCCTTGGCCCAGCCATGGGGACTGTTGTGCCTTCCCTGTCTACGGAGGAGGACCTTGTCCAGAGGCGGAGCGCCTTGTGTGTCCACAAACACAAACCAGTGCCATCAGCTCACCTGCCAAGCAGGGGTCTCTGTGCTGCTGGGAGGTACATTCTTAGGGCTGTGTGGTACAGCAGCAACATAAATGTGCTTTATGGCCCCTGGGATGCGCTCATCATGAACACCACCTGAAACATTCTGGACCCTCACCCCATCCTCTGGGGCTCGGGTGTGCAGGAGGGATACCCTATGCAGGGCTCCAGGCTAGGCCAGGACAGTGTCCAGGAGGGCAACCCGTGCATGCGTGTGTGTGTGTGTGTGTGTGTGTGTGTGTGTGTGTGTGTGATGGGGGAGAGAGGCGGTGAGGAAGGATGCCAAGAGCCCTGTGCTAGGGGTAGGCAGCAGGAGAATGATCTGAAGGGGAGGTAGCCCCCAGGCTAGCAGCTTGCCTGGGGTGGAGAGAGGGAGAGGTGAAACTTGCCATCCCCCTGAAGCTGCAGGTCAGGGCCTAGGTGTCCCTGAAGAAGGACAAAGTCCCAGGAGGCAGGGGGCTCTGACAAAGTGGCTCTATAACCCTCTGCTGCCCTCTGCTGGCCAGCTCTGTCATTGTGGGCCTGGCCCCTCTCTCTCCTGTGGGCCTGGATCCACGGAGCCCAGGTGGTGCTGGGGCCAGTAAGGGATTGAACCCCTGAGGTCTGAGGGGGCTGGAAGCTTGTGTCAAGCCCTATACCCAGCCTCACTTCCCCTAGGAGGTCCAGATGGATTCTATCTGGCAGAGAGCAGGGGCCAACCTGGCATATGCCCTCTGAGGAGAGGCAGCTTCGGGAGGGCCTTCTTGTGGCCACATCCTGAAACATCACCCTGTGCGCTCTGCACTATGGCTCCCGACTCTCGGCCCTTGAGGGGGCTCTAAGGGAAGCTAAGGTCAGGGCCCCCTGCCTTCTGTCTCCAACTGTACCCTGGACTTGGGTCAAGCTCCTCCAGCCCCAGCCCACCACAGGCTCACCACCCAAACCCACTGTGTAAAGAGCAGCATGTTGAAGGGAGAATGCCCCTTTATGGTGGCCCTCTCTCCGTGTGCCCAGAGCTCTATGCAAGAAAAAGTGAATTCCATCAATCTTAATGGTGTTCCATACATCCAGCGACTTCGATACTCATCCTGGTACCCGGTTCGGGTAATCAATCAGTGAGTGGTGGCTGCTGTCACAAGGTAGTAACTGCTGTTCCCCATCTCTCCATGTCTGTGGAGCTTGGTGGCTCTCAGCAGCCACAGGCTAAGCTGAGGCTGGGTCTTCACCTGTGGGCATGGTGGTAGGGTCATGAAGGGCTCAGGGCGAAAGCATTGTGACCCAGACAGAAGCCATTTACTGAAAAGCTCTTGATGCCCCAGGATATCCCTCACAGCCTCCCTCAGCACCTCCAAGGCTCCTGCTCCTCTAGGACATCACCCAGAACCTGTCCTGCTCTTTCAGCGGCAACTTGTCACATGTTCCCCGTAGCTACTACTCCTGATCTTATCCACCCTTGCTGGGTGCAGGCCAGTCCTGTGGTGGACCACATTCCCAGAAGGCTGCTGGCAGGGACGGTGTTGAAGGGATCTGTTGGCTTCCCTGGGGCCTCTGTACCCACCGAGCTGCTATGAACTGGCACAGGGCTGTCTGGTGTTTTGAGAACTCATCTTGAAGGAGCCCCCTGGTTATGGCTTGTCCTGGGAAGCAAGCAAACAGGCCCTTTTGAGGACAAGGATGCTATGAAGGCACCAGGAGCACAGGAGCCAGGAGGCAGGAGGGGTGGAAAGTTCCAGAAAGGAGGGCGGGTGTACATACACAACCACATGAATGGCGTGAGGTGAGAGTGCTGAGCGTGCACATGCAGGTGTGTGCGGATCTGTGCATGTACACATATGATGTGTGTGCACATGTGTGTCATGCCTACAAAGATAAGAGATTGGAGAGAGATATACAGAAATTTCAGCTCTGGCTTCCCGCCCTGGGTGCTGGGACCTCAGATGATGCTGTTGTGTCCATTACCTTTTCAGACTTTTATCAAGATGTCTACTAAAAGCTACATACTAGCTCTATAATCAGAAAGGAAATGAGCTTTTTCAAAACATCAGGTGGTGTTCAAAGCAAGCCAAGGCCTCTGAGAGGCTGAGGGTGAGGCCAGAGCTAGGTTCCTGGAAACTGGGATGAAGATTAAGGGAGAAATGGCACAGCACTGAGGGTGGGGGGACCCTGCAAGGCTCTGTTTCAGAGCCATGTGTTGATGTATTACATTTCTCTACCAGCTACCCCACAACCTCTGGGTTCCCAGTCTCCACCTGGGTTCCTCCTGGCTCACCTCCTTATGGCCTGGAGGTGGGACCTTCCCACTGTGCCCCATAGCCCTGCTCTGCCCTAGGGCACCCATCCCACTCCCTCCAGACTCACCCCTGGCCCCTGGGTCTTGCCTGGGATAGACACCCTCACTCACCAGGGCCAGCTCCCATGTCCATGGACCCCCCAATGTCCATGGTTTCCTACTGCTCCTTCAGCCTCACCAGCTGGCAGCCTATGGGCTTGCAGAAGACACAACTCTCCTCCCCCCAGACTCCCCCTGGCCTTTGCTTCCCCCCTGCCCCCATGTGTGTTTAAACATTAATCAGAGGAGAGGGAGGTCCATCTGGGCTGCTGTCTGTGATAACAGAGTCTAATACAAATGTCTGGGGGGCCGGGTTGTTTATGCCTTGGTGCTGGTTGCAGCCTCTTCAGGAGAGTGGTAGGATGCACAGGTGGACGTCAGCCGTGTATTTTGCCGGGGGCAAAGAGGCCAAGGTCAGCATCTCTCAGCACCTGGAGGTACAGCATGTACCAACGTCAAAGCACGGCCAGAGTGAGGAATGAAAATCAATGTCGGGCTGAGAGACTAGCCGCAGCTGCAGATGCACTCAGGCAGGAACAAGGACAGGGCCAGGGACACAGATGGGGTGGGGGTGCCAGAGCAACTGGGGGTTCCACATGCCCTAAGAACATTTCCATTTACCTTGGGAACCTACAGGAGGGGCAGCTGGTGAATAGTGCCAGGGGAGCCCATCCACCTGGGCTCTGGACATCCCTGGTGGGGGTGGCCAGGCTTCTGGCCCACATGGAGCAAAAGTGCTGACTGGGCACTGGAGCATTTCCCAGAGAGGAGCCAGAGGCCTTGAACAGCATCCAGAGACACCTGGACAGTGCCAGTCAATCAATCTCTGATAAGTTCCTGAGAGCCTGGGTTGAAGGGCACTGGCTAGGGGTTTGCCTAGGGGCCCACATCTCCAACTCATCCAAATTATCACACATTAAAAACCAAGCCGTAGGGTTATTTTATGGTGTTATAACTTTTGTAAAACGTGATAGAGATTCTTTATAAAAAAGCAATCAATACAAGCACATTACCATAAAAAACAAGTGTCAGGGTGCCTGGGTGGCTCAGTCGGTTGAGTGTCAGACTTCAGCTCAGGTCATAGTCTTGCAGTTCATGAGTTCAAGCCCTGCATCGGGCTCTGTGCTGACAAACAGCTCAGATCCTGGAGCCTGCTTCAGATTCTGTGTCTCTCCCTCTCTTTCCCTCTCCCCTGCTCATGCTCTGCCTCTCAAAAATAAATAAATGTTAAAAAAATTAATTTAAAAAAATAAAATAAAAAAACAAGTGTCATCCTGAGTCTTGCCTTCCTCAGTTCATGTGTTCTTTTTAATTTTTATGTTTTTAATGTTTTTTAATACTTATTTATTTTTTGAGAGAAAGAGAGAGGGAGAGAGAGGATCCCAAGCAGGCTCCACACTGTCACCACAGAGCCCAATGCTGGGCTTGATGTCACGAACTGTGAGATGTGACCTGAGCCGAAATCAAGAGTTGGATGCCTGAGCAACTGAACCACCCAGGTGCCCCATCAGTTTGTGTGTTCTTGCCCCCTTCCCACTGCCTTTGTGGGCATACAGCTTCACCTGTAAAGGTGTTAGCACCCAAATAGATGCTCATGTTATCATTGTGTGGATGCCCCATGGTGCTCCTGGCCCTTCAACCCCAGTGGTGACATTTAAGGATATCCTGAACCATTTTTATCAAGGGGCTCGGGGAGAGGCCCCCGTCCAAGACCTCACCCAGGACCTGTGGGCCAGGTCTGCTCTGCCCCTGCCTTCAAGCGAGGTCCAGCAAGACCTGGGCTGAAATGCCTCCCACGAAGCCCAAGGAGCCAGCCCTACAGGAGGCCTGAAGCCTCTGAGAGGCTCTCGGGCAGCAGGTGGAACCAGAGCCCTCAGCCATGCTATGTGCAGCTCCCTTCCATCCCAGCTCTACCAGGGGACCCAGCTCAGTGACACTGGTGGAAGTTCTGGTGCATCTACTGGGGTGGGGGTAGAGCAGGGTGTCCCCAACCTCCTACTGTGCCCAGACTCTCATGAGAGGCCATAGTTTGGCACCCTCAGTTTGGGAGCTGGGCTCGTCCCTGCATGGCTAGAGGGAGATGAGGGGCATGAGGTGCCCATGGCAAAGGGTCAGAAGTCAGAAGCAGAGACTGTGAGTCACCCCCAGGCACTTTGCTGGCTAGAGAGGCAGCTCAGGGTGAGTTTGGCTGGTAAAGGAGGGGTACCAGCCTATCCATCTCCAAGTTTCACTGTGACTCCCTGAGGCCCCAGCTCTTCCTCACCAAGCCAGAGTCCTCCTTGTCTCAACTCATCTGTCACCTCCTCTGGGAAGCCCTCCATCCCCTACATGGGGACCCAGGAAATACAGCCAGCATTGAGGCCCTTGCTGGCAGCCAGCTTGACACACACACATCCAGATTGGGCTCTGGGGACACTGGACAAGCTCATCCCTGAACACCAGGGGCCACCCACCTTGAGAGGACACACTGCCAAGGACAGAGAGCAGGAGGTTCTACCGATGCAAGGCAGCTGGCTCAGTGAAGGCCATTTGCACCAGTGTCCAAAGCTATGAAAAGCTGGTCACGTAATCCAGACAGGCCAGCCCCTCGTGAGTGTCCAGGACTTCAGCCAGAAGCCACTGCTGTGCCTTTTCTTTCTATGGCTATTATTTATGCACTTAAAAATATATTTTTTAAGTTTTTAATGTTTTTATTTATTTTTGAGACAGAGAGAGACAGAGCATGAGTAGGGGAGGGGCAGAGAAAGGGAGACACAGAATCTGAAGCAGGCTGCAGGCTCCAGGCTCTGAGCTGTCAGCACACAGCCCGACGTGGGGCTCAAACTCACAGACTGTGAGATCATGACCTGAGCTGAAGTTGGACACTTAACTGACTGAGCCACCCAGGCGCCCCCCAAAATATTTTTTTATCACAGAAGTCACACATGTTTTTTGGGAGAAAAAGTTTGAAATAGAGTAACAAGTAACCATTTCTGTCCTACCTCACTCCTCCTAGGAAACCCTATTGGGTCTGGGGCACATGCTGAAGCCACCAGAGCAGCTTGTCACGGGTGTCATTCTGCATCCTGCCCCATGGCCTTGGGGAGATGCCAGGAGAGTCCCCTGGGGGCCCTGTGTGGGGCAGCCAGGCTCTTCTCTTTGGGGAAGTCTCCACCCAAGCTGGGGTCACCATCACAGGGCTGGAGCAGAGAGGGTGTGGCTGGCCCAGTGTCACCAAGCATTCTGGCTCCTGGTCAACCCCATAGGAGCCATGTGGCATGTCTGTGACATCCTGTCCAGATATAAGGGGTGTGTGTGTGTGTGTGTGTGTGTGTGTGTGTGTGTGTGTGTAGGCCCTCAGAAAGGGCTGCAGGGAGGCCAAAGTCAAGCTTTTCAGGATGGCTTTGCCTCTGAGACTTGGTCCAAAACCTGTCATCCCTCCAAAGGTCCAGATCCCTGGTGACCTGCCACCACCCCCAGGCTACCAGCCACCATGCAGGAAAGCTGTGGGGGGGACACTGTCACATCCGTGTTCTTGGGATTAATGCTAGCAGGGTATCCTTTTCCACATGGGGTCCCCCAACCTGTAACCTCCTCGTCTTCAAGCCCTGCCTTGACCCCTCCAAGGAAGCAGCCAGATTTCCTCTGGGGCTCCTCCCCACTTGCAGGGGACCTGGTCTCCTGAGGCTTTCCTGAACCTCTCAGGTGTCCCACACAGATGGCAAAGGCACAGCTCTGGTTTGTCGGGTGCTTAGTAGGTGCCAGGCCTGTGCTAAACACCTTTGGGGCCTGTTGAATCTTGGCAATGACCCTGAGGAGTGGGTACTGTGATTATTCTTACTTCCCCATACAAAAAGTCCCAAGCTCTCTCTGGTCCAAGACTGCCATCTGTGGACCGGCTCTGCCATCCATGTGCTCCTGGTGCAAGACTGTGCTGGGACATAATGGGAGCTGGGGTCACCACTGCTGTAATTGTTGTGTTATTCCAGTCTCCACTTAGCACACATTTACTTGGTCCTGTTAAAGGCATCCATCGTCTTTCCTTCCCTTCTGTTGCCAGGGGCTGAGGGCCCCTCCAGCTTGGCCCCCTTTCAAGGCCTGTGCCTACGCTGGGCTCCTACGTTCCCACTTCCCCAGGCACCACCAGCCAGGGATCCCATGGGAGGTGGTGGTCCCTGTGGACCTTGACAATTGACAATTGGAAAAGGTGGAAGAAGGCTCTAGGGACAGCCACCTTGGCCTCACATCCTGCTGTGAACCCTTGGGCAGGTAGCTCCTCCTCTGTTGAGCCTCAGTTTCCCCTGCACAAAATGGGGCAGTAATTGTAGCTCCTGTAGGGGAAGGTTGTGATTGCCACACTTGTGTGCATATGGAGTACCCCCTAATTTTACAAAGAATCTGGTGGGGAAGGGATGTAAGCGCCTTTTCTCACACAAACATTGGAAGTGACCATACAAGGTGGCTGGTGTGGCCAAGTGTGACTGCATTCATGTAAACATAGTACAAAGGATCTAGCAGACAATCTTAACTTCAGGAAACACAATCATGTTTTACTAGCTCTGAAAACAATGAATAACATCTCTTAGCTAAATAGAGCTTGAGCAGAATCCATGAACGCTGGCATGGAGTGGATAAGGGATAATGTGCCGATGAGGGAATTTACAAGATGGGGGCACAAATACTGGCTTGTGTTTGGTGCAGGCTGATAACAGGAAAACAAGCCCCAAATTAAACAAATGTGAATGAATTCCTCTGCAAGCAGACGGAGCAAATATATCAGTAAAAATGGGTACAGAGCAAGCAGCAAAACGTAGTAAATCAGAATGAATTCTGACTATTCGGGTAGATAGATATTTCAGGAAATATGGGTAAGAGGCACATGGCAAAATAATAGCTTTGACAGAGTTCCAATGTCAAATTCACGGCTGAAGTGAAAACAAATATTTCACCAAGTATCTGTAGGAGACAGGACACGGGAGGAATTCGGAGGGAGGGCTGTCTGGGAAGAGCCATGGCACATGACTGCAGCAAAAGGGGGTCTGTAAGTGTCCTGAGATGCCTGGCCAGGTGGCCTGCTAAGGTCTGTCCCCTGGGTACTTCCTCCCCAGGAGTCCCTGGCCCTGCTGACTGGCTTAACCCCGGGAGGTGACCACCAGGTGACTGCCACATGACCAAATCCACTGAGGTCTGGCCCTCTTGGGTATGCCTCAGTCTTCTGAGATAGAGGACAGAAGCCCAGCCCTTTGCCTCCTGGGCTCACTTCCTGGAGACCCCCACACAAACTCCCACCAGAATTGATGGCCCTGGGGCCGTCCTTCTTTTAAAATGTGCCAGCAGCTATTCCCAGCAGAATTGCCTTCTTAGCATTGACCGAGCACCTGTGAAACTCAGTTGTTTTATTTATGTTTGTACTAGGCTGGCATCTTGCAGGCCAGTCTTATCTCTGCAAGCACACTCACAGGTAGATTATCTTCCCTGGGGATCTTGTGCACTGCGATGCTCATCCCTGTCCTGCCTCAGTCTGGAGGTGAGCAGACAGTCTTGGCAAACACTGTGTGCCCTGCCTCCGTATCCTCTCCCCAGGTCATGGGCTTCCTTAAAGCAAATGCCCTAACTGTAAGCTTTTTGCTTTTTATAACATGACAGCTTATTGGGATACAATTCACACACTATACAACTCACTTATTTCAAGGGTACAACTGAAGGGCTTTTAATATATTCACAATGTTGAGCAAACATCGCCACTATCTAGTTCTGGAACATCTAATACCCAAAGTCCATACCTATTAGTAGCAACCACTAATCTACTTTCTGTCTCTATAGATTTGCCTATTCTGGACACTTCATATAAATAGAATTACCAACATGTGGCTTTTGTGTCCAGCTTCTTTCAATCAGCATACTATTTTCTAAGTTCATCCATATCGTAGCATGCATTAGTACCTCATTCCCTTTTTATGGTTGAATAATATTCCACCATCTGAGTGTGCCACAATTTTGTTTCTCCATTTGTTTATCAGTGGACACTTGGGTTGCTTCTACCTTTTAGTTATTATGGTTATTATGACTAGTGCTGCTATGAGCCAGGATCACTTGTCACTCTCCCCCAAGGCTGCTTGCCCCTGGCTCAGGGATTGGGGGATGGTAGATGCTGTGAGAAAGGTGGAAATTGGCTAAAATTCACTGAAATTTACCAACTTCTTCATCTACCTGTTCCTTGCAGGCTGCAAGCGGTCTACTAGGCTCCAGAACCAGAAAATAGTTGCCTAAGACAGTTTCATTTAGTTCAATTGTTGTTCATTCAGTGGAGAGATAAGTGCCTGGGGCTTTCCACTCCACTGTTGTCACTGCCCGTCCTCAATTCCTTTGCTTTTGAGCCAGAGGCTATAGAGTGAACATTTTTCTGTAAGAGGTGATGAACCCAATGTGTCCTCCTCCTAGCATGAGGTTGGACTGAGTAACCCCAGGAACTGTCCTGGGTGTCTGGGGTCCTGGTGCTAGGCTGGACCCTGTCATTGACCACCACAAGACAATGGCCATCTCATATGTGAGCTTTGCCTGGACCTAGCCTTGACCTTGTCAGTTGTGTTTTGGTTTAGACTCCTCTCTGATATTTCCTGAGTCAGAGCAGGGATGGAGATGCCTGGCATTTGCCATGAATGTTGGGGGAGAGAGCATGGGACCGTTAGACTGTGGGCTAACCTGGAATTTCATGTGCTCAGTTGTGTTGCCAAAAGTCCATATGAGCCTTCTCCATTATCAGGGCAGTGACAGGTGGCACAGCCGGTGGTGCCAAGGTACTCCCCTCTCCCTGCCCCTAATATGAGTGTATCAGAGAGAGGTCACTAGGCAGGAGCAGATAAAATCAATAAGATTCTACCCAAGATGGGCTGAGCACAGTACTGGCTCCTGGTGGGGGAGGGTTAGGGTCAGTTCTTCCCACCTTCTCCAGCCCTGTGTTTGCTGGCAGCAACACTGACTGGTGCATTGGGTTCATTGATTGGCACATGTACCTGACCACAAGGCAGGACTGTGCCTCCTGCTCAGTTGCACTGTTTCTCCTGACACATAAAGCTGGGGTGGAGGCTGAGTGCTGGGAACCTGGGTGCACTTATGGTACCTGGGTACAGATGCTGTTGGGGGAACACTGCAGCCTGGGAAGTTTGGTGTGCACAACACACAAGAGAATGTGGCCCCAAAGGGGTGTCTTCATGGGAAAGTAGGAGCCCGGATGCTGGGCAAGGGCTGGATGTGGAGCAAGGTGATTCAGGGGTCAGGGCAGGGCCCAGAGGACAGGTCTCAAACCCACAGCCACCTGCCTAGAGACTGAGTTCCCACACCACACATGCTCCTTCTTTCCTTCATTCAATGAAGACACATTAAAGAGGCAGTGTGGGGGAACATGGCAAGTGGCTGGGACTCAGCAGTCAGGGTCACCAGTGTGAAAATTAATAAAAAGAAGTCATTTATAAATGGAGAATGGAAGCCAGCAGGGGGAGCTCTCATGCCCAAAAGGAGGAGCTGCTCCCTGCCTGTCCATACTACTTTAGTTGCTTTACTACCCTAGCAGGAGAAAGGTTTTTCTCTTCCTCCAGCAACAGGACCGCCAATGAGACTGTCACAACTCAGCCAATGAAGAGCCAGTATACTTCAGACTCCCAGTTTTCTCCAATGGACTTCTTGTTTATAACAGCTCCTCCCCATTCCCCCCTTCCTCTATAAAAGAGCAGTACTTTCCTTTGTGCTCCAGACTTGCCTATGGTTTTGCAATTCTCTGAGATTCCCGAATAAACCCATTTTTGTTTTAACGGACAGTTTTATTTTTAAGGTTTATTTATTTTTTATTTTAGATAGAGCATGAGCAGGGGAGAGGAGCAGAGGGAGAGGGAGAATGTTAAGCAGGCTCCAAGCTCAGCACGGAGTCTGACATAAGGGCTTGATGCCAAGATCCTGGTATCATGACCTGGGCCTAATTTGAGAGTCTGACACTCAACCGACTGAGCCACCTAGGCGTCCCTATTTTTAAGGTTTAAAACCAGCAACATGTGTAAGAAGAGGGTGTTGTGGCTGAGTCGGTGCCCAGCCAGGGACATGCCTGAGGAGTAGTAGGGAGGTTGATCCTGAGGAGTAGTAGGGAGGCTGGGGTGCAGGGGGAGGGACAGGTGCCTGAGAGCAGAATTCAAGTGGCCTGGAGCTCATGGGGGGGGGGGGGGCTGGTGAAATGACCAGCATGGGTAAGAGAGGTATGGTGGGTGTGGGCAGGGCTGCTGATGGTGGATGAGCCAGACAGCCATGCAGCTTTGCTATGATGGCAGTGGGGAGCCCCTGAAGGATTTTCAGGAAGAGAGAAGATCATCTGTGAAAGGAAAAGTAGTCTGGTGACCATGGCCAGCTGCCAACGCTGACCTTCTCTTGTGAGTTGTTTTTAAGCTGCTGTAGGAATCCCTGAGTTCCTGCCTCTAGGCCTTGACTCACCTGCCCCTTTTGTCTCTCCCTTTTTTCTCTTCAGCCCCAATGAGAGCAAGAGCTGGTAGAAAAACCATGACTGCCTCAGGAAGTCTCCCTTAGTGTACAGCAGTGGTGATGGTGTCCCTCAGGGAACATTAATAAGGTCTGGGGGAAGGATGCTACAGGCATTGGGTGGGTAGAGGTCAAGGAGGCTGATTAACATCTTGCAATGCACAGATCCTCCCCACAACAAAGGATTATTCAGCCCTAAATGTCAACAGTGTCAAATAGTTCAGGGAATCCAATGCCCCAAGATGCATGAAGCACCAGGTGAGTGAGGCTGAGAGAGGCTGCCACCCACAGTCAGACCCAGCTGAGGGGGTGCCAGAATGTCCTGATGAGAGGTAGGAGGGGCCAAGGGGTGAGCGAAGGGGAAGAAGGTGCTAAGGCTGTCAGTCAGGGCAGGTCCCTCCCAAGAGAGGATATCTGGGGCTCCCTTGGCAGGCCACCTACAATGTTGGAAGGGAGGGCATTGGAGGCAAAGGGGCAGAGGGTGGGAAGGCTTTTATGAGTGAAGGGAGGCCCCAAAGAGGTAGCAAAGCAGATGGTTTTGCTATCAGCCCCAAGGGCAGCACTGAGGGCCTGAAGGGGTGGCTGGGGGTAGAAACTGTGGGGGCTGCAACGCTTCCAAGAGGAAGCTGGAGGTGCATGCCTGTACGTTGGGTGGGCGGTGGGACTGGACGGACGGGAGAGGAACAGAATTGGGCAAGCCCTTAATGGGCCTCCTTTCCCCGCTCACGCCATAGGTCTGGGAAGGAGGCCAGATGGCCTCCTAAACGTCCCTGTACGCACGAGGAACGACACCACATTACAGCCTTAATGGCTTCTACGTCCTCCCGGCCTCAGCTGTGAGTCCGTGAGGCTCAACGACCACGCAGGAGCCCAGGTATGCAGGTGTGTGATGGCGCCGACGCGCGGGCTCCGGACCCACAAGGCCAGCATGTGGACCGGGGAAACTCAGGGAGAAATCGCACACTTGGTTGCGGACCCAGTCCCTGGAGGCGCGGAGTCTCTTAGGGGAAAGATGAAGCTGGGAATAGGCATCCAAGAAGGCAGGGTCTTCTTTGAGGGTGTGGCCACAGGCTGAGAAGGAGGGTTTCAAGCGCGTTTGGCGCCACTGAGTGACCGAGGCGGCCGCAGAACGTACCGGATGTGGGAACTCTCAAGGGTCTAGCCTCCTAGGGGAGAGGGCGCGGCGCGGAGTCCAGGGCGGGCTTTCCCTAGCAAGGTGGCTCAGATCCTAGGCCGGGGCGGGGCCTCCCAAGGGGAGGGCGCCACTCAGGGCCTCCCGACGTGGGGGTGTGGCTCAAGGGCGGGAGGCGGGGACCCCTAGGAGAGGGCGCGGCTCAGAGTGCGGAGCGGGGTTTCTAGGGCGGAAGGCGCGGGTCCTGGAGCGGGGCGGGACGGAACGGGACTTCACAAGGTGCCCACGCCACACGAGGAGTGGTGCGGGCCCTCCAGGCAAGGGGGCGTGGCTCAGGGCGCTGGGTGGGTGGGGGTCTATCGGAGAGGGCCGTGGCTCAGCATCAGGCGCGCATCCTAAGGCAGGGCGGGCGGGGCCTCCCGAAGAGAAAGCGCGGGTCCTGGGGCGGGGCCTTTAGAAGAGAGCGCGGCTGAGCTCGGAGCGAGGCGGGGCCGGCCGCGCGTACTTAAGCAGTCTTGGCGCTTGCGGACGCCCCGCCATGGCTCTGAGGTGCATCGTTTCTGTGCTGCGCTTCGGCACTCCCCGCGTCGCCCCACTGTCCACGGCGCCCGTGGCTCGCGAGCAGTCCGCGGCTGGCGAGCAGTCCGCCGCAGGCCGGGAGGCCACTCCAGGATGCCGGGCGGCCGAAGGTGCGCGACCGCCGTTGCCCGTCGTGGACTTTGGCAACACTCAGGAGGCGTACCGCAGCCGGCGCAGCTGGGAACTGGCGCGCAGCCTGCTGGTGTTGCGCTTGTGCGCCTCACCTGCGCTGCTGGCGCACCACGAGCAGGTGCGCGGGTGGGCATGTGGGTGGGTAGGTGCGCAGAGGAGCGCGCCGGATCCTCTGCGTGTTCCGGGAGCCTTTATGGAGTTTCACTGTAAAGCGGGGGAGCGCCTTGAGCATTGCCTGTAGCCGGGAAGTCAGGAAGGGGAGGTGTTTCCTGCATTGTCTTTTGAGCTTCGTGAATTTTCCTAATGCCAGTTACTACCAACTAAAAACAAAGACCAGTTTCTGAATTTTTAAGCTATATGCTCCTTGTGATGATGCAAAGTTGTCACCTGAAAATTGAGTGTTTTAAATGTTGCCTAAAAGGGAGTCTTGGTGGTATTGAAGGGTCTTGGTTTCTCAGAAACTGTGACTCAGGAACTCGCCAGACACAGCCACTCCGAACAGTGTTGAGGGAAAATGGGAAGCCCCTTGAACTACAGCTTTTATTACTTCAATATAGTAACTTGTGAAAAGTGTGTGGGCTTTGGGGAAGTAAAAAGCAGAACGCCGTCTTAGCCACTGTCAGTCTGGGTGTATGGAGATGACAGTTATTTCAGGGTGATCCTGGAAACAGTTTGCAAAGGTGCATGTTGGTGCTAAGTGTCTGGAAGGCTCTTTATGCAGGTGGTGTTGATTTCTCAAGCGAGGCTGTGCTGAGGGTATCATAACTGCCTCCCTTGGTCCCTGAAGGAGGCGGAAGGGGCAGAACTGGAGTTATGGAGGCTTCTGGAAGTCATCTGTGTTTGCAGTAGATGTGGATGTCCTGAGGCAAATTTGTGGCTGTGGAGAGCCCAGGCCAACTGGAGAGGAGGGCAGAAAGGAACACTTGGGGTTCAAGGAGCCTGGTGAGGGGTGGAGGTGTTGAGGACCCTTTGAGGAGCACCAGCGTCTGAAGGGCAGAAAGGAGCAGCAAGTTCTGGAGGTGCAGGGGTCAGGAGGGAGGAGGCAGCTGGGGCGGGGGTGGGGGGTGGGAACGACTAGGGGAGAAAGTGGCTGGCCATGAAGTCTCCGTGGAGGACAAGGACAGGGACCTGGCTCCTGCTGTTGGGGCATCATGGGACTGCTGGGTGGGACTGGGATGCATGGGGCAGAAGTGGTGCAGGAGCTGTGCCTGCTGCCATGTGACTGGAAGGGAGGGAGTGAAGGCTGGAGCCATCTAGGCCATATTTCTCTGAGCTTTCTTCCTTTGGATCAAAGCCAGAGAGAAGCCAGCACAGCTGAAGACCGTGGGGGTGCTGTGGGTGACCACTGTCCAAGTGCCAGAAAGTGCTGGAGTGCAAGGACCACTGTAGGTACCTGGAGGTGTGGGGAGGCTTATCCCAGGCTCCCCTCCTGTCCCACCTGTGTCCTGGGGGTGCCTTCAGGGAGCCCACTAACGGCACTCTGTCTGCCCCCTGTGGGACCTGTTCCACCACAACATTGCTAGGGGTCATACTGGTGCCGTGGCCTCGGTGCCTGGTGCTGGAGGAAATGGGGCAGAGACCAGGCTGCAGGGTTGTAGGCTGCTCTTCAGAACCAGCATTTACCTTGTCCTCTGGCCGGCAGTGAAAATTCTTCCTGCTGAGCAGTGTGGGTCTGTGTGGCACCTTCGGTGGGGCGGGGTAGGGGATCATAAATCCGTTCCCAGGGAGTATCAGCCTGCAGGAGCTCAGTTGGAGATGCTGCATTGGTTTGGCACCCAGTTTGTCCCTTCCTTGCCAGAAGACAAGAGTTTAGAAAACCCAAGTCTTCCATGACAAAGGCTTTTGTACTTGGGTATAAGCCAGTGCAGAAGAGGGTAACAGAAAGGGAAGGAGACAGGATGGATGGTGATGGTGGCCTTTGTGGGACAGAGAACTGGCTTTACCCCTTCTTGATCTGCACACATCTGTTTGAGTCTTTTACAGTGAAAGTGAGTATATGTGTTCCTGGTGTGAGTTTCTAAACCCATGAAGGATGCCCCTACCTGGAGAGGAGGGGACGCCACCCTCATCTCAGGCTGTGCCATCCAGGGATGCACCTGATGCCAGGATGGTTTTAAAGGGGTGGCTTTGCTCTGGAGATAGCTTTAAAATTGCCAGCCCTGTCCGATGTGGTTCCATAACCTTCTGTGATAGGCTGGCCTCCCCTTTGGCAGAGTGAGAGGATAAGTGACCGGCTCAGTGACCTGGGTGGCCTTCCCTGTCATTCCCTCTGAGCCTCGCCTACACCTGAGGAGCTGGTCAGTGCGAAGTGCAGGGTGTGCAGGAGGTTATCAGCCCAGCCCCGCCCCCCCCCCCCCCCCAGCCAAATTCCAGCATCTGCCTTGCTCCTGCTTCTTCTATTAGCATTGGCTGTGGCTGCTTTTGTGCTTCGTCAGCAGAGCTGAATAGTTATGACTGAGACTGTGTGGCCCACACAGCCTATGTTATTTACCATGTGGCCCTGTACAGGAAAGTTTGCTGGGCCAAGAGTAGAAGACTGGCCCATTTCTGCACATGGTGGTTTCTGACAGTTCTCAGAGCTGATATGTACAATGTCGGGGTTTCCCAGAGCCAGATAATGATTTTGGGGTGTCAGATTCTGCCCCACCTGCCACTAGGGTGATTTTTGATATAATCAAGACCTGGCTTTTCCACTGGCGAGGCTGCTCTGGCCGATGGACTCCCTGACCACTGGCCCAGGCTGTATGGTGCCGAGACACCCTGTCCTATTCTCCCGAGTTGGCGCTGTAATTTTTTCTCATCCTGTTTATAAAAACAATGAGATGCAGGACACCTGGTGGCTCAGTCGGTTAGAGTGTCTGCCTCTTGATTTTGGCTCAGGTCATGATCCCAGGGTCGTGAGATGGAGCCCCACATTGCCCAGCATGGATCCTGCTTAAGATCCATTTTCTCTCTCTCTCTCTGCCCTGCTCCCCTTTTTTTCTCTCTCTGTATCTCTTTCTAAAAAAAAAAAACAGACAAAATCCTAATGAGATGCAATAAAATCAGACACGACTACAGAGAGGTCGCAGCAAGGCAGAGGTGATGGCCTGGAAACCCTTGTCCTTGGGACGCCCTGTGGTGCCCTCAGGTGTGGTCCTGAGGCATCTCCACCAAATGCCCACCTGTGATTCAGGGTGTGTCTGACTTTGGGCCAATGTGAGGCTGCTCAGGACTGGTTTGGGGATGAAGGTGTTTGATTTACTCATACTTCTGCTTAAACTAGAGATTGTTCCTTGAAGCCCTGAATCAAGAGATGTTCCTCACAAAAGGGGTTCTGTTATCCATTGGGTTTGACAGACCTCAGGCTTTTTCTGTCTTGGAGATAAGTGGAGGGGGATAGTGGACACATAGGAATTCCCAGACAGGTGGCAGACGTGCCCTCCAAGCAGCCATCCCTTCCAGGCTCAGGGGCCTCCATTGTCCTCACTCCTTCCTGCCCTGGCTGTTCTTACTGCAGGAACTCCGTTCCACCTCCATGCCTTGGCAAGCCCCCCTCTCTGGGTCTAAGTTAGCAAACATTTCCCACCCGTGCTCTGGCAGTCACTCCCTCACCCCCTGTTCTGAATCACACCGTGGAGGTGCCTCACTCCATCGAGGTCTCTTCCCGACTTGATGTGAGCTCCTTCTCTCTTTTGTTTAGCCTGGAATTGTACTGGGCACAAAGCAGTGACTCAGGACTTTGTTTAAAGGATGGCAGAAATTGAGGATATGGTGAAATGTGATTAGAGGAGCTGAGTGCTTTATGGGCAACTGTCTTCTTCAGGGGCATGTCCACTCTAGCTGTGGGTCTGCTGTGGCCCTGGATGACTGTGTACTTCGTAGAAGGCCACCTGGCTTATTATTCGCCTAATGTTTGCTCCAGTTGAAGTCGGACTCCTTCTGAATTTAGCATGTGTTCATCTGCTCAGTAACTACTAGAGGGCCGGCCCCTTGCCAGACACTGTTTTAGGGACTGGGAATAAGCAGTGAAAAAAATATTAAAAAATCTGGGTGCTTGCCTGCTAGAAAGTTGCACCAAATCCTCCTACCTGGCATAACCCACTGAGGTATGAAGACAGAGGATGTTACGAACACACCCACTGCTATTCCTAGAGAGACCTGCTATTCATTTCTTTATCCACCAAATGATAGTCTGGCACTGCTATGTGCCGCTTGGGTCACCCGTAAGTGTGCAGGGCAGAGAAGTGTGAGTGGCCGTGGGGGTGGCACTGGGACCTCTGCCCTGCATGATGAGTAGATTGACAGTAGCTACAAGTGGAGAGACAAGCTGCTTCCGGTGGTGTCCACCGTTACATCAAGGCCCTGAGTTGTGTTTGACTTTGGGAGATGTGTGTCAAGGCTTTATGGTTGGAGCAAAGTAGGTGGGGAAGCAGGGGTGTCCTGCTGGGATGGGGGAGGCCAGGCAGCCAGGACAGCCCTTTCCCTCTACCTTTCAGCTGCTCCATCTCACCAGGAGACTTCTGGGGCAAAGGCTGTTTGACAAGCTGATGAAGATGACCTTCTATGGACAGTTTGTGGCTGGTGAGGACCAGGAGTCCATCCGGCCCCTGATCCAGCACAACAGGGCCTTTGGCGTGGGCTCCATCCTGGACTACGGGGTGGAGGAGGATCTGAGCCCCCAGGAGGCAGAGCACAAGGAGATGGAGTAAGGCCTGCCTGGGCATTGGGTTGTAACCCCAAAGCATCCTGGGGCTACCTGGGGCTGGGCTGGGAGGAGGTCCCTAAGGATAGGAGGGCTTGGTCAGTCTGCTTACCAGTGGCCCTCCTGTGTTCCGCCTGGGGTTCTTGTATTTTTTGCTCTGTGAGGATGACAGCTCGGGGCTTTCACAAAAGGTCTTGCGTGCACAAGCCTAGAGGAGGGGCAGGGATAGGGGTTGGCAAACCATGACCCACAGCCCAATGTGGCTGGCCTACCTGGTTTTGTGTGATTTGCAAAGTGAGATTGGTTGTTGCTTTTTTAAATGGTTGAAAGAAAACAAGAATACTATTTTGTGACACTTAAAAAAAAAATTTTTTTTTAACGTTTATTTATTTTTGAGAGAGACAGAGACAGAATGCGAGTGGGTTAGGGGCAGAGAGAGAGGGAGACACAGAATCCGAAGCAGGCTCCAGGCTTCAAGCTGTCAGCACAGAGCCTGACGCGGGGCTTGAACTCATGAGCTGTGAGATCATGACCTGAGCAGAAGTCAGATGGTCAACTGACTGAGCTACCCAGGCGCCCCTATTTTGTGACACTTTAAAGGTATGTGAAATTCGGGGCGCCTGGGTGGCTCAGTCGATTAAGCGTCCAGCTTCGGCTCAGGTCATGATCTCACAGTTCATAAGTTCAAGCCCCGTGGCAGGCTCTGTGCTGACAGCTCAGAGCCTGGAGCTGCTTTGGATTCTGTGTCTTCCTCTCTCTCTGTTCCTTCCCTACTCATGCTCTGTCTCTCTCTCTTTCTCTCTCTGTTTCTCTCAAAAATAAACATTTGAAAACAAAGTATATGAAATTCAAATCACTTTTGACCTAGAGGAACAGAGTTGAGTAGCTGTGACAGATGCCATATGGCCCACAAGGCTGAAGATAGAAGCTACCTGACCGTTTACAAAAACCGTTTTCTGACCCTGATGTAGGAGGTGCTCCGGCTTTCTGTTCTACTAAAGCATTTCTTCTGAGGCATTGCTAATCTGTTGGACAGGTACCACTGCCCAACCCTTGCCTAGCTCTTGGGAGGATTTTCTAATTAGCAGGTGGGCCCTGCCTGGTAAGTATGGAGCCTGTCAAGCCTGGTGCCTACCCAGGGGTCCAAGAAGGGAATGTGCAGCCAGGAGCAGTGTGACGGGCTGGCCTGGGGTCTCCTCCTGAGATCACCAACTTGCTGTAGGACCTGTTCTCTGGGCAGTGGGTATAGGGACAGATGGGTACCTCCCTGACCTACATTTCTGGGCCACAGAAAAAAATTAGAGGACAAGGTCACCCTCTGCTTCCGGGAGAGGTGGCCTCACAGTAGATCCCGGCAAGACCAGCCCTTTCTGTGCAAAATGCCTGGTTCCTGTGCTGATACATGCACCCCTCCATGCCAGGCCCTTGCTTGCATTTAGGACCCTTAGTTCTGATAGCAACTGTGCCCAACCACATGAGGCTCGAGACAGGCCTGCTGAGTAACCTGCCCTGTCACATGCTGGGGTGTTTGCTCTGGCATGGGGACAGGAGGGGAGGGGAGGGAAAGGCATCACATGAGGCTCCTGCCCTGGGAACGGAATGTCCAAGCCAAGCAGCAACAGCAGCAGAGGATTGGCCTGGGGAGCCCAGCCCCTGTCTAGCCATTTGCTGTCTTAAAGGCAGGGTTCTCCAGTTTGGCACCCCTCTGTGTGTTCCTCACTGTGGCCTGGGGCTGCAGCCTTCAGTGAGGCTGCCTGTTGAATAACTAAGGGACTCTGTGTTCCCGCTGTGTCTAAGTTGAGGGCAGAGTGATTTCACAATAGGATTTTCTCCCTCTGGTGTGAAGACTTCTTTCCTAGGGTGATCTGGCTGGCTTCCTTCCTGTCCTGCAGGGGGAGCATTGGGATGTGGGCTGGCCTTGCCCTGTCCTGGAGCCAAGGAACCTGTGCCCCTGGGCCATGCTGCTGTTGATACCCATCATGATGTAGCAGCCCTGCTTGGTGGGCTTTGGGATGTGAGTGGTGGTCCCTCCCACCCTAACATGGTGCCCACCATCTGATGCCAGTGGCAGGTGTCCACTCATGCCCAGGTCTGCTGCCAGGCATGTGCCTTTGGAGAGGCCTGGACCAGGGTGACAGAACCAGGCTTGTGGGTGCTGGTTGAACATCTATACTGTCAAGTTGCCTGCCTGGCTTCCTGGGTGTTTAGTCAAGAGTGACTCCTACCATGCAGCCTTCATCCATGCAGCCCCCCATGCAGAGAACTACTTCTGTGTCCCGGTGGGGCCCAGAGGTCTGTTTTGCTAATCCTGTCACGAGGCACATAGACCCTGCTCTGGGGAGTGATATAGAGGCCACTACCCCAAATTAAGGCCACAGGGGTTGGAGTAGGAAGGGTACAGGTGGTGCTGGGCCTGCTGTGGGCATAACCATGTGAGGCACAGAAAGGATAGAAATGTCTGAATGCACAGGAGGCCCAGCAGGCCTCCTGAAGTTCTGAGGAGGGGATCCTGGAAGGGATCCCTGGGCAGGAAGCAGGAGGTAGGAGGCTACAGGTGGCAGAGGGAGAGAGTAGCCACATATGGCAGGGGCGGGATGGTGTTTCTCAGAACACCTGGTAGAAGGCAGGAGCCCCATAGGGTCTCCCCAGTAAGCTGAGAGCTGTGGGGATAGGGAAAGTGTACCTCCTGATGACTGACTATGACGAGGACATCTGGGGATAGTGTGGATGGCAGGTGTGTCTGTCTTGCCTGTGCAGGCACAGGACTGGCTGGCGGTGGAGCCCCAAGGTGGGGGCAGCTCTATAGGACTGGTGTGCGCAGAACACTCAGGTGCTGCCTGGAGCCAGGGTCTGAGGGGCTAGGGATGTGGATGTGCAGGCAGGAATGAGCTCCACTGGGCTTGTCTGTGCTTCACTCCTTCCTGCTACCTTATTCCCCTCACTTTCTGCTTTTTTCTAAAAGGCGTCCAGTCAACACATCACCCAGTGTAGTGAGCTGAGCTTGGAGGTGGCCAAGAGATGGTCAGGGCCTCCCTACTGCCTCTTCAACCCCCTGGGCCACTTGTATTCATCTTCTTCTCCCCTCTGCCCCTTGGCGCATTCTCTTCCCTCCTTCACATCCTGGGCCGTGCATGTGTGCGCGGGCTCGCACTGGGCGGTCTCTTCCGTTCCCTGCCAGTCACATGACCCTCCTCCCTTCCACTGCACCTGGCAGCTGCCATCTTTGTCTTCTCGTGACCCACCCACCAGGTCTGGTTGACAGTGTGACCCTGATCCTTCTCAGTGCCATCTGCTCAGAGACAGGCCGCTGTCCCCCTGACCACATGGTTGTGCAGCCGACCCAGTTCCTCTGCTCAGTCCATTTCTAAAGTGCTTCCTCTCTGGTTTGTGCCCAGAAGGTTCATGGATGGAAATAGCACAGACTCTGACTGCTTTCCTGCCACTGAACCTACTGGCAGTGAGGATGGGAATGGCCCACACCCTTTGGAGGCTGGCTGGGGCTTGGAGGGTGGGTAGGCCAGCTGTGGAAATGTTGAGTGGGCACCTTACACAGTGCTGGGTCCCTGGGGGCCCATGTGAAAGAATGCAGCCTACCTAGAAGGCAGGGACCTTGAAGGTGAATACTTGTGTTTCCCTGAGCCATGGGCTGTGTGGTTACAGAGAAGGCCCCAGTCCCCAGCAGCCATCGTCCTTGCTGGTTAGACCCATGCCTTAGTGCAGATGGTGGGTCCTGAGTCATGCTATTTGCCTGGTTGTACCTGGACCACAGCTTGGGGCTGGTCTTACAGGTGCTCCTTGTTCCCAGTGGGGATGTTGTGTGTGGGGCTGACCCCCTCCCTTATGTTACAGAGTCAGATATTGTCACACAGGCACACCTCACCCTCTTCTGTATGTCAAGCACATATGTCTGGTTGGCATGAAGTGGCTCTTGTCCCCTGTTCCCAGGTGGGGGTCTTATGGGCTGTGTAGCCATGTGCGCGGCCCCTGTGAACTGTCCCAGCTACTGGGACTCCCGGGTCCTGACCTGGGCATCCTCGCTCACAGTTGCCAGATATGGGCCCTGGGGTTACACAGGAACCAGGGTCTAAAGGGAGGGCTCCCTGGAAGGCGGCTGGTAGCCCTTGGGTGCAGGAGCAGGGAGGTCAAAAGCTGCCTTAGACCTTTGATTCAGCTTGAGGCTACCACAGGTGCAATTAGCTTTCTGTGGCTTCGCTGGCTTTACCTCTGTCTCAAGTGCCCCAGCGCAGGGGGTGGGGGACGGGGAAAACACTGTCCTTTTCCTGTGAAGTATGGGCAGAACCTCAGGGGCCCCCAGGGGTCTGAGCATTTAGGAGTTCACCAGATAAGCCACAGGGCTTCAGCTGCACTCTTTCTGTGGGAACTGATTTAAGAGGCTTTAAATACAAAGTCAGATGATGGACAAAGCTGCTCGAATGCCACTCCAGGACAGTAATGGTGAGCGGCTCCTTCATCTGAGTAGGCTTAGCCATGACATTTGCTGTCCCAGATGTCATAGCCACTGAGAGGGGGATGGTGTCTGTTGTGATTCTGGCAGGCATTCTGGGTGAGGGGGCACCTGGGTGGGGGCAGACCAGGCAGGGGTGGCGAGGGCATGGCCAAGGGACTGCAGGGAGGCCTGAGGGTGGGCAGAGGCAACCATGTTCTCAGACTGGCCTCACTGATCTGTCCTCATGAGGACTGGGGGGTGTTATTCCCTTGTGATGGGAGGCCAGGGGAGGGCTTGCATTTTAAAAGACAAATTCTGATTACTGGTTAGAAGATACACCTAAGGGGCAAGACTGAAGCAGGGCGCTGGCAGGCAGTGGCTGGAGGTGGGGCTAGCTGTGCATCTGGGCAGGAGCCCAGAGCCTGGCCTGGGGTTCCTAGTGATTGGAGGTGCCTGGATGCAGGGGGTTTAGGGCAGAGCAAGCAGCCTCAGCTTTGGGAATTTTGTACTTTGGTAATTGTCGGGCTCCGTTCCTTATCAGTCCTGGCTGGCCCTGAGGCTCTGTCTTCCCCTCAGAAGGAATGCTCCCATAGCTAGCTTTCATCAAGCACCTCCTCTTTGCCTTGGGCTATCAGCTAGTTTTATTCACTCCTCACCTACCCATGAGGAATCTGAGCCTTCTCCAGGGTGCAGAGCTTGTAGGCCAAGTTGGTCTGTGAGGCTGCTGCCCTGCCCTGCTCAGGGGAGGTGACCCTGCAGGCCTGGGGTGGGTAAGGAGGCGGGTGGGGCACCTGAGTCACTCTTACCTGCCCAGGCTAACCCAGCTATTCTTGTACAGTCTGCCATGTCAGGTCAGGTTCAGGACTCCACTCCTGGCTTCCTCTCACCTCTGCTTGCTCAAAGGGAATACGTGCTTGTCACTTGCAGCCTGAGGTGGTGTGACCCACCCTCACCCTCTTGTTCCTTCCCACAGGTCCTGTACATCGGCTGTAGAGAGGGAGGGCAGTGGTGAGTATGAGGAGGCCATTCAGGAACAAATACTTTCACCACCTGCCCCCCTCACCCTCACCACCCCTACTTGGGAGACCTAGGTTCAAGGGCACAGGCAAGACTTGGGGCCAAGGCTCCTCCCTGTGCCTATGTGGCTTCTCCCTGTGTGCACCCAGGCCATTACTCCAGATCTGCTGACATCCTCAGGGCCTTCCCAGGGGTCCTCATCCCCTTGTCCTAAGTGGGTCTGGGTTCTGCCTTTTGGCCCGAGTTTGCCATGTGACTAGGATTTGGCCAGGGGGAAGGAACATTGAGTATAGGAGCAGGGAGTGGTGGGCAGCACAGTGGAGGGGGGCTGTGGCTGCTAAGGAGCCTGTCCTGAGGGAAGAGGGCTGTGGGCCATGGGCAGGTCCTGCTGGATGCAGGGGAAGCCCCATGTTTGCCTAGAGTGGGATGGGAGCCAGAGCACAGCACAGAGCCTGTGTGTGCTCAGGCCATGTGCCCATCCCTCCAGGTACAAGTAAGAGGGAGAAGCAGTACCAGGCCCACCGGGCCTTTGGAGACCGCAGGGATGGTGTCATCAGTGCCCGCACCTACTTCTATGCCAATGAAGCCAAGTGTGACAGCCACATGGAGACGTTCTTGCGCTGCATTGAGGCTTCAGGTGGGGCCAGCTGTACACCTGCCAGGGAGGCTCAACCTCTTTGTGTAGAGATGCTGGTGGGTGAAAGCAAGGCCAGGCTAGAGCACTTGCCTGGGGCTTGGACAGTCATGAGGGATGACCATGGGTGACACTGGGGAAGATAGGCTGGGCTTAGGTCACACTGGGGTCACGCCTGAGTACAGCTCCTACCCAAGGAGCCTAGTACCTCCTGCCCCTTCCTAGATACTAGTGCCCAGATGTGAACCTCAGTAAGGCTGTCAGTGGGCTGAGCAGCACCCCCATATAGGTCAGGGGCTTGAGCCTCACCACATGTGGCACTGGGGTTTGCCAATGGCTGTGCTGTTGCCACAGAGGACTCCTCCTGCCTGGCCTTATGTGGAGAGCCTGCCAAGGGAGGTGAGTTAAGTGAGCCTCTGAGTCCTTTACTCTTTAGGACATCCCCCTAGCCACAGCGCAGCCCACCATGTGGCCCCAGCAGCCCTTCCATCAGTGGGCTCTGTACCTTCTGAACGCTAGAAGGAGCAGGAGTGAGTTGTACTCAGAAGCAGCCTTCTGAGATCAGCGCTGGGGAGATGCCAGGCAGAGAGAGTCCAGAGCACGGTGCGCCTCCTTACCTCTGTGCCTGCTCTGCCTGAAGCAAAGGTCACAGAAGCCAAGATGGGTCATGGGTTTCTGGAAGGGAGGAGAGAGGCAAGTGTGATTGAATGCCTTCGGTGCTCCATCCTGTGTTTCACTGGGCATTTCTGTGTTTTGTGAATCCCCCCACGGGCAGCCTGGGGTGCCAGTGGCATGGGAGAGGACATGGAGGCAGGGACAGAATGGGCCAGTCTCACTGGCTCCTTTGCCCACTGCATTCCTGGGCCCATGTGGCCAACAAACCCTGCCAAGTTGCTTGTTCCTGCCTCCAAGGTGGGGTATCTGAGTAGCTGTGTACATGGGCATTTATGGGCTTGGTAGAAACATGGTCCTTCTGCTCATAAATGGTTAGCCAGTAGCCGAGGATATCTGACTCCTTGCTGGGCTGTCCCCTCCTGTTGGGGGCAGGGGGCAGCAGGGATCCTTGGTGCCACCCACCTTAGCCTGAGATTGCTGAGCTGTCACTAGAACTACTTCTAGGGAGGGTAAGGCATGCATGCTGGGGAGCAGGCAGCCCACCCAGACATTGCTGCAGCCCCTGCTAGGCTTGGATGGGGGAGGGGGGAGAGATCTGCTGGTCCCACTGCACTGTCATCAGTTTTGGCGACTGGATCATTCAAGGCTCCCTGGTGGTCTTGGGGGCCCATCTGTCAGGGAGACCCAGTACCATGTATGTTGTAGGTAATTGATAAGAAGAGGGGGCCACGCCAGCCATTTGCAGTCTGTCACATGTCTGTCACTCTTGAGTGGTATACGCTCTGGGCACAGGCTCCTGGTCCTCCTCATCCCCCTGTGGAGCCCTAATGGTTATTCCTGTGGCTTCTGACAGGCAGAGCCAGTGATGATGGCTTCTCAGCCATCAAGCTCACCGCATTGGGGAGACCCCAGTTTCTGGTAAGTGCCAGAACCTTCCACCTGCAGAGACAGTCTGTAAGAACTTGGGGCTGCTATGAGCATTAAGTGAAAGCTCATGTATTGGTAACTTGGTGCTGGGAGCCAGGCACACAGGAAGGACTGGGAGGGGGCCTGGAGCTATGCTCCCTGGGGGCAGGGAGCTGGGCATATGCCAGAGCCGGTGCCTCAGGCCTGCACTTGCAGCTGCAGTTCTCAGACGTGCTGACCAAGTGGAGACGATTCTTTCACCAAATGGCTGCAGAGCAAGGGAAGGCTGGGCTGGCTGCCACGGACATGAAGCTGGAGGTGGCAGTGCTACAGGTGGGACAGCCCTGCCCTCGTGGGTATGAGTGGGTGGACACAGTGGGGGCTTGGGAAGGAGCCCTGCCTGGGGGGACCTCGCCAGGCAGTGTTTGAGGTGGGTTCCCAGAGGTTAAGGACATGCTGGGCGGCAGGATTTAGGGAGGGGGGTACTTGCCCTGCACATGGCTGAGTGCTGGCTTTGGGTTTGGGAAGGGGCATCAGGGACAGGTAGGACTAGACCTGTCTATGGAACAGAAACACAGGCCAAAACTATCTTGTTCTTGCTAATGGTGTAATAAAGTCAAAAGAGCAACACAAATGTTCAGGGAAACAGGAAATGTTAGTGAATAGGGCTGGGGCACGTCCATGGGAATGCCACCTTCTCACTTCTCAAGGAAAGTGTGGCAAAGATGGGCATCGCATCCAGGACGGAGATTGAGAGCTGGTTCACTGCGGAGACCTTGGGCGTGTCTGGGTAAGAGTAGCCCCCTAGCTGGGAATTTGGGAGTGTATGCTCTGGTTCAGCCATGGTTCCAGCTGAGCTGCAACGGCTTCTCCCAGTCCTGATTGCCCTCCTGAAGAGCATGGGCCTGGGGTGACAATGCTGAAGGACCTGTTCCCTGAGACATACAGCAGGAGTTGACAGGGAGTCTGGAGTCCTGGGGGCTGGGGCTGCAGCTAGCCCAGGGCTAGCTTAGACAACAACCGGCAGGGCTGCTCACAGAATTATTCAGGTCCTAGCATGAGGGTGCCACACTCAGCCCTTCCTGGGACCCACACGGCAGGTAGGTGGAGGGTCAGGGCAGCTGAGATCCTGGAGGGGCCCGTGCCTCATCCTGAGAGACCTGGGGGCTGGACCTGAGGTCACCAGGTTCCCTGGACTGGCAGAGGCTGTCCCCTTACGTGCAGGGTCTGCCTCCTTCCTGGCCTCCCGTGTTTGGCTCTTTCCCAAGCCTGACATGGCTCGTGGTGTTCTTGGTGTTCTCCCTGGGTTTTTATAGCTGCCACCACCCTGACGCAAGAATGTTCTGGTTTTGGTTTCCATTTTGTAAACAGAGGATGATGTTAACATTTTGTCTGTCCTTTGAAACTGAAAGCTGAGGTAAGTTTTGTGGGGGTTGGGCTTGGGATGCTCTTTTAAGGAATGGGCTGGTTGGGGCCTAGGCCCCCCCACAGATCCTAGCACCCGTGTGCTGATGCAGCTTCTTCCACAGCACTCTGGACCTACTGGACTGGAGCAGCCTCATCGACAGCAGGACTGAGCTCTCTAAGCACCTGGTGGTCCCTAACATGCAGGTGATGACCCCTCGCCCCCTCACCCTGTCTCACAGGGGCACAAGGCTGAGAAGGGAAATGTTCCCTGTTGCTTTCCCTGAGGCAGCAGCTGGGGTCGCAGCTGGATGAAACCAGAGTCCTTCCTGGCTGCATAACACCCCTGTGGTCTGGAGGAAGAGGACAGATCCATGAGTGCCCCACAGAAGGGGAGAGAGACCTGTGTCCTCTCTCCTTGCATGTCAGGTCACCTCAAACCTAATATGATTACTGGCCTGAAATGGCAGTAATCATATTATCCCACGTCATAGTTCTGGAAGGACAGGGCTCAGCTTGGGTGGTTCTAGCTCAAGGTCTCCCTTGCGGTTCTCAGAGGGTGGTGGGAGCTGGGGTCATTGTGGGTCCCCACTCACACAGTCAGCAGTTGATGCTGGCTGTGGGCCAGGGCTTCCTTACCATGTGGTGGCTGGGTTCCTAGGTTGAGTGTCCCCTGAGAGCCAGGCGGAAGCATTATTACCTAGCTCCAGATGTCCCACAGCATCACTTATGCCCAGTTCTGTTTGTTAAAAGTTAGTTACTAGGCCAGCCTGTGTTCAGGGGGAGAGGAATGAGACCCACCCCCCCCACCCAGCTGCCCCATCCTGCCTGTGGGAGGTGCCTGGAATTTGTGCCCTGTTTGAAACCACCCCTGAGCTGGGATGGAAAGCAGCAGAAGTCCCTTGGGAAAACATCCCACAGATACTGCCTTCCACAAGTATCCGGCCCCAGCTGATGGAGGGCTCAGTCCCCAAGCTAAGACACCGAGGGCCAATGGAAGGGCATGCTTGAGGCCCCACTGAGAGTGCCCCGGGCAGTGTTAGTGGGCATTTGGGGCTAGCAGAGGGCCCAGGGCTGCACAGGCCTCCAGGGTAGGTGCTCCCCCCCCGCAAACCCACCCCCACCCCCACCCCCACCCCCACCCCAGCTGCTGAGCACCAGCTTTCTGCTGACCTGCCAGCTCCCTGAAGGCCACCACTGTCTGGAGATGGTGCCTCTGTCCCCGCTCTGTGTTGTCTGTCTCCTGCAACTTTTCCCTCCTGCTTTTAGCCACCACTCTTTCTCCGATCCCTCTCTCTGCTAGGGGCTGAGTCCTTCTGGGTGATCGGATGGATCAAGGGTTTCTTCCTCACCCTTGTGTGGGAGCAGACACCTTGGGTGTAGGTGTGACCCGGGGCGGCTAGCCCTGTGAGTCAGAGGGTGCTGGCTGGCAGCAAGGTTCTGGGATACCATGTGACCAAGGCAGGGGATGGGGTAGCCTTTGCTGGTCCTGGGGTATTGGTAGGACCTGCACATGGGGGCAGGTGGGTGCCCTCAGGCAGAGGGAGCTGTGGCTTTGAGAGGTGGGAGCTTGGAGCCCTGCTGTGGCCTGACCATATGCTGCCCCAGACAGGACAGCTGGAGCCTCTCCTGTCACAGTTCACGGAGGAGGAAGAGCTGCAGATGACGAGGATGCTGCAAAGAATGGACATCCTGGCCAAGGTCGAGGACCCTGGGATGTGCCCAGAGAGGGTGGGGGGCACCTGTCTCACTTGATCCCAGTCAAACCTTCTGTCCCAACCCGCACTTCTCAGAAAGCCACTGAGGTGGGTGTGCGGCTGATGGTGGATGCCGAGCAGACCTACTTCCAGCCAGCCATCAGCCGCCTGACACTGGAAATGCAGCGCAAGTTCAACATAGAGAAGCCGCTCATCTTCAACACATACCAGTGCTACCTCAAGGTATGGCCCCTGCCTACTGCCCCCCACCTCCGCCACCGGTCTGCAGGTGATGCCCCTCACTTGAGTCCTGTGCTGGTGCTGGGAGAGGCCTCTGCCTGAGTGTGCCAGCCTCTGAGTGGGAGGAAAGGCCCCAGGACTCTGTTACCGGCTGTGTACTGGCCCCTTCTCTGGGCCTTAGATCCCAGACAGGGTTTTGAAGGGGTAGAAGGAAGATGAAGGAGGCTTTTTGCAGTCTGCTTCATGTGCCTTAATCCCTAAAATTTGAAGGCCTCATGAGTAAGTTTTTTCCTGCTGTTTTTATTTCCTGCCATTTTTTAGTTTGGGTCCCTCTGAGGATCAGATGAAATCTCTGGTCCCCTTCCCACAAAGAGACTTGCTGAGAATCTTGCATGTACCTCAGGGAGCCCAGGGTGTTTGAGGGTGGGGTCGCTGAGCACAAACCTGGGCTGGGCTGCGCTGGGACCAGCCAGGTATTTGGAGGAGATGGTGTGGGATGGGTGTCAAGGCTCTATGGCCGGGGGAAGTGGGTGGGTGGGTGGGTGGGTGGGTGGATGGGGCAACATCCCTTGGCCCTGAGTCAGCCCGAGAAGACTCCGGAGAATACCGTGGCTGCTGGCACCTAGTCTGTCCCCCAACAAAGTTGTCCTCAGGCCACACTGAGGAGTCACCATTTCTTAGAGATGGAGGTTGGAGGGCCTTCCTCACTCACACTTGTCTCCCTGCTTCCCTGAGCACCTGGGCCTCAGGGGACACAGGCTGGAGGGGGCCCCATCCTGGTTAGCAGCAACTTTTGGCCCTGGTCCCACAGGACGCCTATGACAACGTCACCCTGGATGTGGAGCTGGCTCGCCGTGAGGGCTGGTGCTTTGGGGCCAAGCTGGTGCGGGGTGCATATATGGCCCAGGAACGCGCCCGTGCCGCGGAGATTGGCTATGAGGACCCCATTAACCCTACGTATGAGGCCACTCATGCCATGTATCACAGGTGCGCCAGCCCTTCTTGGCCCCTGGGGGCCTCATGGCTTCCTGGGGAGGGGAATGACAAAACAGGGCAGGGGTGGTGGAACTGACCTGACGTGACCCCTATCTGACTGTGGAGCAGCCTAGTGTGTCTGAAGCCTCTGTAGGAGCAAGACTTCTGTCCTGAGACCAGAGCTGATTATCTTCTATGCTTTTTATTTTTTGAATCCTCAGCTTTTGTTTTACCCTTTCTAAAAACTTTTAAGGTGGATTTTTAGTACAGAAAAGTCTACTGAATAAAACTAAACTGGCCCAGGTCCCCCAGCCAGCTCTTGTTGACACTTAGGACAAGAGATCCCTGAGCAGCCCTCCTGCCTCGCATGCAGCCCATTTGCTTTCCAAATTACACACCAGGATCATCAACTGTTTCTACATCTGCTTTTGCTGTGTTTGTCTTGCTGACCTTGTCCTGCAGCAAGGACAGGCAGATCCCATGCTTTTTCTTTGTGAGGGTGTGTGTGTGTGTGTGTGTGTGTGTGTGTGTGTGTGTGTGTGTATCGCAAATAGACTCTGAGTGCCTTGGCTCCCGCTCCCTCTCCGGCAGTGCCCTGCTTTCTGGGAGTATCCAAGTGTGCCATGGGTATACCCACATCTGCTTTGGCATTGTGCATTCAGTCCTGTGCCCTTGCTTTTCCATGTAACACGTATTTGGATCCTCCTGTGTCAGCATGCCGGCCCACAGTGTTAACCCAACAGCCAGCAGAGTGCCCATCTTTGTGAGCTTTTGGTGGTTTGCTGTCAGGTCATTACAGTAGTGACTCATAGCACACTTTGCCCCTGTCTCCTGTACTCACGGGCAAAGACATAGTTGTCACATGTTCCTGGAAATGGTCATAAGGACACACACCATTGCTGCCAGATGGCAGAACCCTCACACTCTCTATGCTCAGGGAGGCTTCAATTTCCTTATGGACCCCTTCTGGAAGCAAAGCTCTATCTGTCCTGAGTGCACTGTGTCCCAGGTAGTCTCCTTTTGAATGTCTAGCCCCAGGTACTGCTCACGTTTTCTTTCTTACCTACGAGGTGTTGAGGAATGACAAGTACAGTCTTGGTCCCATTACCATGGCCACACTTGGAGTGGGCTTGCTGGACAGCCATGGGCCTGCTTGTGGCCTCTACAGGCTGGGGCTTACGTGGCACTCCCTTCAGGTGCCTCAATTATGTCCTGGAGGAGCTGAAGCACAATGCCAAGGCCAAAGTGATGGTGGCCTCTCACAATGAGGACACAGTTCGCTTCACGCTGCGCAGGTAGGCACCCTCTTCAGCTGTCTGGTGTTCCTTAGTGAGGGAAGGCTTGGGATGGGTGGTGTGGAAGCTATGCAGAGTGGTGGCATTTAGGGGTGATGTCTGTGGGATGAGCTAGAGTGGCACCTTTAGTGTCCTACAAGCTTCCTGTCTCCCCAGGTCCAGCTGGCCATTGGCACTGCAGTAGCAAAAAGGCTATTTGCAGTGACTTGGGTTTTTAAAAATTAATACCTGACTTATTGAAATTTCAAATCAGAAACTAAATTTCATTCGGTGATTTAAATAGCTTTCTGAAGTGCACAAATACAATGTGCAATGTCAGATCCCCTCAGGAAGCCTCCAGCATAATCATCTTATTTATAAATAGTTACTCTTAACATTTTAAACTGCATTTGGAACTTAATATAGTCTGTTTTCTCTTTAAGTGTGTGTCTTGTGGGGCAAAACTTTGGTAGAATCCATGCAAGTCTGATATAGGAATAAGGTGAAGTAAATTAAAAAACATTTTTTTAAATGTTTTTAAATTTTTGAGAGAGAGAGAGAGCATGAGAGGGGGGAGGGGCATAGAAAGAGGGAGACACACAGACTCTGAATCAGGCTCCAGGTTCTGAGGTGTCAGCACAGAGCCGGACACGGGGCTCGAACTTGTGAACCACAGAGATCATGACCTGAGCCAAAGTCGGACACTCAACCAAGTCACCCAGGTGCCCCATGAAGTAAATTCTTAAATATTCCAGTGTTATCACCATGTTTTTGTGTTTTCTATCTTAACCCAAGGAGCACCACATGAGGGGTCCTAGCCACTCCTCCTGCTCCCCAGTCTCCACCTTCCTGGGCTTGAGGCCCTACAGGAAGCACGGTGGCAGTGGCCTTGGTGGCCCTCGCCTTTTCCAAGAGCAAAGCAGGGCAGCCAAATTGTGGCCAAGCAGGGCTTCCAGAAGAAGCAGTGAATGAACAGCCAAGGCATGGCACAGCCAGCTGCCTGACAAGCTGACTCTGGTCACTCTACACCCATTTGGTGAAGCAGTGCTTATTCTCTGCTTGTGATGGCACTGCTTTTTCACAGCCTAAAATTGCAGCTGAAAACTATTTTTTTTTTTAATTTTTTTTTTCAACGTTTATTTATTTTTGGGACAGAGAGAGACAGAGCATGAATGGGGGAGGGGCAGAGAGAGAGGGAGACACAGAATCGGAAACAGGCTCCAGGCTCTGAGCCATCAGCCCAGAGCCCGACGCGGGGCTCGAACTCACGGACCACGAGATCGTGACCTGGCTGAAGTCGGACGCTTAACCGACTGCGCCACCCAGGCGCCCCTGAAAACTATTATTTTTTAAAAATTTTATTTAAATCCAAGTTATTTAACATATAATACTTGTTTCAGGAGAATTTAGTGATTCATCACTTACATATGACACCCAGTGCTCATCACAAGTGTCCTCCTTAATGCCCATCACCCATTTAGCCCATTCCCCCAACCCACTCCCCTCCAGCAACCCTCAGTTTGTTCTCTGTATTTAAGAGTCTCTTATGGACTGTTTTTCCTCTCTGTTTTTGTCTTATTTTTTCTTACCTTCCACTATGTTCATCTGTTACTTAAATTCCACTTATGAGTGAAATCATGATATGTCTTTCTCTGACTTATTTTGCTTAGCATAATATATTCTAGTTCTAGGGGCGCCTGGGTGGCGCAGTCGGTTAAACGTCCGACTTCAGCCAGGTCACGATCTCGTGGTCCGTGAGTTCGAGCCCCGCGTCGGGCTCTGGGCTGATGGCTCAGAGCCTGGAGCCTGTTTCCGATTCTGTGTCTCCCTCTCTCTCTGCCCCTCCCCCGTTCATGCTCTGTCTCTCTCTGTCCCAAAAATAAATAAACGTTGAAAAAAAAAATTAAAAAAAAATATATTCTAGTTCTATCCACATTGTTGCAAATGGCAAGATTTCATTCTTTTTGGTCGCCAAGTAATATTCCATTGTGTGTGTATGTATGTGTATATATATAATATACATACATACATGCATACACACCATATCTTCTTTATCCATTCGTCAGTTGGACATTTGGGCTTTTTCAGTAATTTGGCTATTGTTGATAGTGCTGCCATAAACATTGGGGTGCATGTTCCCCTTCAAATCAGAATTTTTGTATCCTTTGGATAAATACATAGTAGTGTAATTGCTGGATTGTAGGTAGCTAGCTCTATTTTTTAAATGTTTGTTTGAGATTGAGGGGGGAGAGAGGGAGAGAGAATCTCAAGCAGGCTCGATCCCACGAACTCTGAGATTGTGACCTCAGCTGAAATCAAGAGTCAGATGCTCAACCTACTGAGTCACCCAGGCATCCCTAGGGTAGTTCTATTTTTAATTTTTTGAGGCACCTGCATACTGTCTTCCAGAGTGGCTGCACCACTTTGCATTCCCACTGGCAGTGCAAGAGGGTTCCCCTTTCTCCACATCCTCACCAACATCTGTTGTTTTCTGAGTTGTTAATTTTAGCCATTCTGACAGGTGTGAGGTGGTGCCTCATTGTGGTTTTGATTTATATTTCCCTGATGATGAGTGATGCTGAGCATGTTTTCCCGTTAGTGAAAACCATGATTTCTAATGCACAGCAGTTGCAGCTATCAGGGTGGGGATGTGAGTGCTGAGGCCACCAGTGCCACCCAGGCCGAGTAAGACTGTGGTAAGTCTCCCTCCTGAGAGTCCCTGCCAGGATCAGGGTCTGGCTGTTTCTGTGGGATTGGTGAGGGGCTGAGTGGAGTCCTAGCTGGACAGGACTGCTCCACCTTCTTCCCTCCATCCCTGGGGACTTCCCAGCTGCTCATTTACTGCCTTGGATGCCCCAGCCTTGTGACTGGATGTCAGAGAGCCAGGGGTACCTTTTGTGCTTGGTGAAAAAAAAAAAATTCTGGTTTGATTTTTAAAACAGATGGTTTAAGTTGCAAATCTTAAAACCTGGTTTTCCCTTAGACTTAAAAAATATTGTTACTCCGTGATGGAAACTTGATCATCCACTAGATGATGTACACAAAGAGCCTCCCTGTGCCCCTGGCCTGGCACTTGGGAACCTGGACCCCTACACAAGTGGCAGGCCCACAGGGTCAGTGATGTACAAGTGGCATCTTCTTAGGTTTCAGTTATAAGCTCAGCAGGCTTTGCCTGACCACTCCCATTTTAGGTAGGGGTCACAGGTAGGCCACTCACCAGCTAGACAGAAAAGAGTGAAAGTTCTAAAGGTATAACCTGCCTTCAGAAGGGCTTCCTCTCTTCTGCTTTCTGAATCTTCCTGCCTAGAATAAGCCTGTTCTTGGCATCTTAGCCAGGGAGGCTTCTGCCCTGGACGCGGCTTCCTTTGTCTGAAGTGCCAGCTGAGTGCGCTCTCCTTTCTCATAGCCCCCAGGGCCCGTGCCACGCTCCACAAATACTATCATGGAGAAGGCTTGGCTCCTGCAGGACATGGTTCTGTGTTCCTGCACTGGGAGCTGGGGAGCCCATGGCAGCTTGGGCTTACCTTCCCTGACGAAATAGTGTGGGTCTCTGATGCCACATCAGGGAGCTCAGACAGCCTGTGTAAGCTTTGGCTGAGTGGCAAGCCAACCCAGAACTCAAGAGGCCTGAACAACAGCATGTTCTATGGGCCAGCAGTGTTCGCTGGGCTCAGCTGGGGACTGCTTCTGCTGGCCCTGCCCTGAGATCTGACTTGTATCTGTGGTCAGCTAAGGCCTGACTGGACCTAAATGGCTTCATTCATGGCTGGGGCAGCAAAGGGACTGCATCACATTTAGTTTCCTATAGGCCAGTGCAGGCTTTGCCACATGGTGGTCTCAGGCTTCCAGAAGCCCTGAGAGGGCAAGCCTTTGCCCACATCACATTTGCTCCTCTCTTTTTGGCCAGAGGAAGTCAGGAGGCCTAGCTCAGAAGCCAGGTGGAGAACCTTGCCTGCTGGGAGAAGCTGCAGTCACATGGCCTAGCGGGTGGAGAGGGGTCAGCAGCCACTTCTGCAGGAACCGCATGAATGTCCCCACCACTGCCAGTCAGGTGGGCAGCAACGTGGTGGCAGCCCTGCTCTCACAGGGTTCATGTTCCAGTGAGGGACAGAGATACTTAAATTGGAGACTGGGGCCACATGGTAGAGACCATGGCCTGCTTTAGAGTAGGTGGCCCCCACACTGGAGCCACTCTGACAGAAAGAGGGAGAAGACCTCTGGAGGATGATCCTCATGTGGAGGGCCGGGGTGAGATGTCCTCAATGCTCTAGGAGTGAGGGGCCTGAGACAGTGAGAAGAGGGGGACCCTGGAGACAGGGAAGCACACTGCTGGCCTGCAGCCTGGGTGCGTGTGAGGAGGACCCAGGCTAAACATGCCCTTGGAGGGAGGTGGAAGGATGAGGGCAGATTCCAGAGCGCTGGTAATTGAGTCTGGACATGTGGATACAGCAAGCTGGAGGTAAAAATATAAGAATCCTCAGTAAGTAGACATTGCAAACCTTGGAAATTTTTCTAAGACCATACAAGGGAGGTATGAAGTCAGGAGAGGGTGCTGGGCACAGTTGGGGGCCAGATGTTGGGCAGCACTAAGAGAAATGTGAGCCACATCTATTCTAAATGTTCTACTAGCCACATAAGAGATGACGTTAATTTCAGTAATACCTTTCAATTAGGCCAACATATCCAAAATATTACCTATATTCAGTATTTCAGAAAAACAATACATTCTTTTTTCCAGTTTTCAAAATCCCATGTGTGTTAAGATACTTCTAGCACATCTTCGTTTAGACCAGTTGACTTTCAGAGACTCAGCGGGCACCAGTGGCTGGTGCTGCTGTATGGGACAGAGCAGCCAGTAAGGGGAGGACAAGAGACCGGGTGGGACGGAGGGGATGTGGCACTGAAGGAGAGGGGCTCAAAAAGGGGTTGGAGGAGGGTCTTTTGATGGCTTACCCAGGCCAGGCTTTGGGGCAGGCCTGCCTCACTAGGTTAGGGCAGACGAGAGGGGAGAGGGAAGGGGCCATGGGGAGCAAGCATAGTGGGAGGGGGAGGCTGGCTGGGAGAGGAGGGAACTTGGTGGCCATGACCTGAGGTGGGACTTGCAGGACAGATGCTTGGTCTGGGCAGCACAGAGCCTAAACCTATGCCCCACCCTGCAGGGGATGGAAGCTAAAGTTTATGAAGATCTGGGAGTGGAAGTGGAGGGTTCAGAGCTAGCTCAAGTTGCCCTGGGGGCTCACCTGCCATCTTGTCTGTCTACAGGATGGAGGAGCTGGGCCTGCACCCTGCTGACCGTCAGGTGTACTTTGGACAGCTACTGGGCATGTGTGATCAGATCAGCTTCCCACTAGGTGAGCTGAGTCTCCCAGGGGAGCAGGGGTGGGGGAAGTCTAGGACTGGGACTCACTGCTTCTGCCTGTGTGTACAGGTCAGGCGGGCTTTCCCGTGTACAAGTATGTACCCTATGGCCCTGTGATGGAAGTGCTGCCCTACCTGTCCCGCCGCGCCCTGGAGAACAGTGGTGTCATGAAGGGTGCCTGGCGGGAGAGGCAGCTGCTGTGGCAGGAGCTCAAGCGGAGGCTCCGCACAGGCAGCCTCTTTCACCGTCCAGCCTAGTGCTCGTGGGGCACCACCACCCACCTTCAGACTTGGCCTTCAGATGCTCCCTTGCCTGGGCTGTGGCCTCCCAGGCCAATGCCACATTTATAGCCCAACCAAAACTTCATGTGGATTCACCTTTTTATGCCCAAGACTATGAGATCCACTGGAAGTCGGGCCTCAGTGCCCCTCTGGCCTCTGCCCAGGACATGGGCACCTAGACCATGTCTGATGCTTGCCAGAGCCACTGGGAACTGTCAGGGACTGCCCTTCAATAAGTGGGCACAACCCCATGACCTTGGACCCAAAGGACCACCTTCTGACAGAGTTCATCCAGCCCATACCGAGCCCCTCGGTTAGTCACCAGTGGGGAAGCTGGCCTGGTCAATAAACCACTATTCCTGCAGCCCTCAACTTCTTTCTTGCAATGCTTTCCCCCCTCAAGTCCTCCTGTGGGGTCAGCATCAAAGACAGAATGGTTCTGATGGCTCTGCCTCTCTGGCACCATGTGTCCCTGGGAGTGAGGCCCACCATGGGTGGAGTGGACCCACCAATCCTTCCTTCAGGCTGTATCACAGATTTGGCTATGTAGGGTGCTAGACACTCCCACCCCAAGAAGACAGCAGCGCCCCTGGGCACAGACCAATGCAGACAGGATGCTCCTGGGGTGGGCTTGCTGCTTCCCCACCCTGGACTCCCCCCCCCCCCCCCCCCCACTTGCTGCTCGGTGCCCTTTGCCCCAGTTGTCCTAATGACCCATCAGGCTCTTAGTATTGTGACCAGAGCTGACTCAAAGCTGCCTCCTCCCTCTAGTCCTCAGCCCCAGAGCAGACTAGATGTAGTCTTAGTGCCCTGGGGGAAAGGTGGTATGGCTTGGCCTGCAGCTCCATGAGGGAGCTCCAGAGGGGGTACCCCTGGGAGGAACCTCTGTGACATGGGGAGTGGGGGCATCTGCTGGCTCCTCCATAGGCCATGGAGCTACCAGGTGAGGGCCCCAGTCATGGCAGATACCACAGAGCTGTCATATAAGCCATGTGCAGGCCACACTGTGGCACCTTTATTTCTCTGGGCCTCAGAGGGCTTGGGCCTTGGAGCCTCTCCCATTGACTTGGGCTGCATCTGCCAAGGGAAGGGCTGAGACCAGAACAAGCATGAAGCCTGAAGCATGGCAGAGATTGGGTGCGCCCAGTGGAATGAGAAGGTGCTAGGACCTCCAGCCCTATTGTGCTCAGCTCTGAGGCATCCGATTAGCAGGATAGGCCCACTCTTCCCTTTACCATACCATCCTAGCTTTGGACAAAAGCAAAGGTGGATGGCAGGTGCAGCCAGAGTCCCATCTGGCCTCTCCTCAGAGGGTTGACTCCTCCTGCAGGCAGCTGGGAAGGTGGTGGCCAGGTTCCATTCAGCTTTCTGCTGCCTGTAGCAACTGAGGAACAGGGCTGTCTTCTCAGCTATGATGGGCAGCAGGTAACTGGCAGGGACCCCATCTGGTCACAGAGCTGTCTTCCCCGCCTGGCAGCCCCTCTGCTGCAGCTTCCGGATGAGTTCCAATAGGTTCATCTGCAGTGTCAGCTCCTGAGATGCAGAAGGGCTGCTGTGAGGCCAGCATGACACCTAGACTCTCCTGCACTGGCAAGAGCCCCAGGCAGAAGCCTCCTTTTCCCAAAGGCCCACAGGCAGCTACCAGGGCCTAAGAGTGCCAAGCAATGAACCCATGGGACTGACTTCCAGTGAATCCTGCCCATGGCTTGCCAGAAAGGGGAAAAAGTGGGGATGCCACCCCCAACAAGGCTGCAGTTGTCCAGGCTTGGTGCACATGGAGATGTATGTAGGGAGGAGATGAGGGTCCTGTGAGTAGCAGGCCTGGGGAAGGGGAGGCAGAGGCAGTGGGACTTGCCTTACTAATTTCTCCCTCCTCCCCTCCGTCTACACACCCTGGGCCTGGCTCCCCAGTGACCAATGATAAAACCCCAGAGGGAATTGGACCTTTGGGAACCAGCATCCCCTGGGCTGCACCAGGGCAGACCTGAGGCACTGACCTGTGGGTTGGTGGTCACATAGAAGCCAGCAACCCCTGCCTTCTCCAGTGTGCTCTGCTGGTCTGCCACCTTCCGGTCTAGCTCTAGGACAATCTTCTGGTCCATTGCCCGCTGCTCCTCACGAATCCGGTGTTCCACTGCCTGCACAGTGAGGGCAGCTCAGGGGCTTAGCCCCCTGCCCATCAATGCCTCAAACATACACTGGTGGCTTGCCACTTCCTTTAGCCCCCCCCCCCCCCCCCCCCCACCTTCCCAATCATTCCAAGGCCACTGATGGTGCCCTTATTGCACCAGGTTGCTCCCTCCTCGGCCACACTGAACCCTGGAGAAAAGTTCGGCTGCCCCACCCCAAATGTTCTCCCTTCCAGGACCTCCGGCCAGGTGTCCCTCCTTTGCTGTGCCAGACTTTGCCCAGCAATGACCGCTCAGGACCACCATGAGCTGGCCAGATGCCAGATCCACCTCTGCTTACTATCAAGTTGCCAACCACCTCTGTGCCTTTGCATATGTTCCCTCCCCATTGGGACTGCCAGCCAACCCCAGCTCAGCACCCCTTCCCTGCATGCCCTGGCTCGGGGCCGTCTGGGACCCTGCACAAATCCCTCCATGCACTCCTACCACCCATGGCTTCTCGGTTACATATGGGTCTCTTGGTTGTCCTGAGCAATCTGGGAACAGGACAGGCCTCATAATCCCGCCATTGCCCTTGCACCTCTAAAGCCTTGGGGCACAACGGCCTCCCACTCAGCACCTGCCCTGCACAGGCCCGGGCCAAGAGCAGCTGCAGCCCCAGGGAGCCGGGAATCATATACTTTTACCCAGTTCTGCCACATCCCAACCCCCACAGTGAAGAGCCATACTGGGGGCTCATCAGGTCTCTAGTGGACCACCCAAGCTGAGGCCCAGAGGAGACAGCAGCTCCCATTCCACCCTGGGCCCCGTCACCCTGCCCACACCCCTACCTCCAGCTCACGCTGCTGAGTTGCCTGGAGCACGGGCAAGTTGTGGGGTCGGCAGGCCTGCTGGGCTTCCTGGTGCTTTTGCCGCAGTGCCTGCCTGAGCACTAGGAGGAGATGAGACCAGAGAAGTCAGGTAGGTGGTGGGAGGTGAGATGGGAGGGGGTCAGGGAACACCTCTTGCCTCAGCACCTGCCCTGGCTGTCCCACCATGGGGCAGCCAGGACAAGGCGCAGACATGAAGCCCTGCCTGATGACCCAGCCTGCCCGAAGCCCTGCACTAGCAGCTGGATGGAGTTCTGGGGGATGCCCAATCCCCTAGCCTACTCAGTCTTTCCCTCAACCAGGGCAGGGCCATTCTCTAGCAGCGAGGATCGAGGGGACTCGGTACAAGAATGCAACAGAGGAGGGTGAGCGAGGGCAGGCTGGCGTAGGGGTGGGGCCAGGGCTATAGCCCGGGGTCAGAAGACCAACAGGAGTGGGAGACTGCGGTCTGGAGGCTTCTAGGTTCAGATGGCCACAGGCCAGCATTCCTGGGTGTGAGCTGCCCATCACCCATGTGATATATACAGAGATGTCCAGGAGACCACCCAGGCAAAGGTCTGGGAAAAGGAGGATGAGGAGTCATTGTGCCAAAGCATGGCATGGTCTCTGCTTCCAGAGGCATGGTTGTGTCCCTCCCTCAGAGCTGCCCTTCAGGGTGGGCAGACCTGCCTCACCCCATCCACCACTCCCAGAGGGAGTAGGACGGGCCCAAGGACGAGATGAGCCATTAGAGGTCCTCTGCTGGGGGCGGGGGGTGTCTATGTTACTTGGAGAGGAGTTCACCAAGGCCACTGACGAAAGCTCCTACAGTTGCCACTAAATCATACCATAAACATAAGCAAAGTTGTCTAGTCTGATAGGACTGGACTGAGGAGAAAGGTATCATGGGATGGAAAGAAACCAATCACAAAACAGAATATACAAAACTATATAGCATAGATCCTAGACCCATGTCAAATGGCTAGATCTCTCCTGTAAGGAGGGGTCCTCGGCCATAAGGAAACAAACCCAACACTAGGTCTTAGGCAGATACCTCTTAGCCAGTGGTTTGGCACCTGCTGTGCCCCGAACCTTACCAATCTCCTGTTTCTTGGCATTCTGTGTACACCTCAACAATGGCATTTATCACATTAAATGAGTGTGAAACCAAGAACCACCCTTGAGACACCTGCATACACACAAGGACAAGGAAGATGCTCCCTGGTTAATGTTTACACCACGTGGAGGCAGGATGGGAGGAAATAAATAAATGCAGGAACACGTTATCTCCTTCACTTTGTTTATCAAACATTGCTGCAAATCTCAGGACAACATCCAGCTTCCACTGGGTGAGACGAGAGCTGTGGCCACTGCCTGGCTTTAGCAGTGACCAAGAAAAGCAATGGCAGCCAATCACCACCACCTGCTGAGTCAGAGGGAAGGAAAAGCAGAAAGTCACAGGGTGCTCACCCATTGCTGGTGGCATCAAAACCTGTCCAAAACTTCTGAAGCACAAGTAGCAAGGTGTCTAGAGGATTATCAAAAAATCTTCACTAAAAGGAACCAGGACTCTGGAGAAACTGCTGCCCTCCCTGCCCCCCCCCCCCCCTTTATTATTCGGAGTGCTTTATTCACTCCCTGAACTAGTAATCTCTGTGGATAAACAAAGGTCACCCACATGAGAATGAGAACTACTTATTGACAGCAAGAGTAAGTGACCATCACTGCCTGCATTTTGTAGAGACTCAACCACAGGCAGGAGGAATGGGAAAGCTTTTTGGTGGCCAAAGGGAAAGGTCCATCCTGATGGGAGGCTGCTGAAGCTGGAAACAGACTGAGGCAGGGAAAGACAAGAAAAGATGAGTCTAAACACCTTCCTGTACCAGAAAGCAAGGGAGTGCTCCAAGAATGATGGGGACACATCAAAAGAACACAGGAGCCAGCCCAAGAGCTCTCCCACTGACTGTATGTGGCCCAATTTGAGCATTATAAAGAATAATGAGCTATGTACTTTGGATTTTTGACTGTATGCATTTTACACCTCAGTGGAAATGTTTACAAAGACAACCACTCCAACAGCAGGGAAAATGTAACACCAATTCTATAAAAACTTAAAAACCTGAAGAGAACGCTTCCCAACTCATCCTATGAAGCCAGCCTTACCCTAATACCCCATGCAAAGGCATTATAAAAAACTACAGATCAATGTTCATTATGAACACAGAAGCAAAAATTCTTAACAAGATTTTAGCAAATCAAATCCAACATAGACAAAAAGGATAATACATCCTGACCAACTAGGATTTATCCCAGGAATTACAAACATCAGTGTAATTCACCATAGTAACCAAAAAGCCGCATGATCATGTCAACAGATATAGAAAAAGGGATTCAACAAAATCCAATGTCGATTTCTGAGAGAAATGCTAATTTCTGCCATAAACGTTTAAGTTGCATATCATTGGGTCTGCAACTGCTGTCCAGTTTACAGGAAACAGGGTGGAGAAATGGTTAAATAACAGCATGAGGAAGCAATCTGACAGACCCAGCATGGGGGCATTCTCTTCAAAAAGTCAATGCCATAGTAAACGTTTTGAGACTATTCCAGGAGCAGAGACCAAAGTAACCAAATGCAATGCATAAACCTACACTGTCCTTACAGTCTGTGACAAGTTGGGTAATGTGACTGTGGACTGAAGGTCAGAAGACACCCTGGAATGATTAAATTCTCAGGATGCTGTCCCTGGTCACGTTGGAGTGTTCTTGTTCTAGGGCACTGGTTCTCAATCCTGGGCCAAAGTTGACCCCCAATGATGTCTGGAGACATTTTTGGCTGTCACTGGAGGAATATGCCACTGTCATCTAATGAGTAAAAGCCACGGATGCTGCTAAACATCCTGCAATGCACAAGACACTGTCTCACCATTAAGACTTGTTCAGCCACAAATAACAGTGCTGTGTTAGAAAACACCAGTCTAGAGGAATGCTGAAGATCCAGGGTGAAACCCTATGGTGTTGCATATATATTTAGAGGTATTAAGAACTTCGGCAAAATGTTAATTATTGAATCTACCTGGAGGGGATACAGGTATACATTATTCTTCCAACGTTACTAAATATTTTAACTTTTTTTTTTTTTTTTTTTTTAAATAAGTAAGTTTGGTAAAAATACAATAACAAAGGTAGGAAATCTCATGGGGGCAGGGAGAGCTGCCCAGCATACCTTGCAGGAAGGGGCTCCGGAGACCCCCCGAGTGGGTACGCCTGGGAGGAGCCAAGGGCTGAGGGTGTGGCTCGAGTGAAGAAGTTCTTGGTTCCAAAGGGTGACACAGGGCATAGTGCGGGTGAGGGGGCAGGGGTGGTGTGGGGCTCTGCGCCGCTGGAAGGGGAACTGACCCTAAAGCACGGAAGAACTGTCAACACTTTGGAGCATCACCGAGGGTAGTCAGCCGCTACCGCTGACCGCCACCACCAGGATCCGCCCACGGGCTGACCACACAGGAAGGCCTTGGGCCATCTTGCGTGGACGAGGGTGGAGACAAGGCTAAGTCTGGGCAGGGAGTGTCGATGTTATGCTGATGCGGGGTCGTGCAACTGACAAAATTAAACTGCCTTGACCTTTTTGTCACCAAAAAAGGGCTAGCGGTCTCCCCGCGCTTGACCTGGTCAATTTTAGGGTCTTCATCCGAGCGACACCCAGGGAAGGACTCGGCCTACACAGACACCGAGAGCTAAACTTCCGGAGGAGAAGCGTGCGTCGTCCCGCCTCCCCCGCGCACCTCGGTGCTCATTCTGTAGCCGCAGGCGCTGATTGTACAGGCTCTTCTCGGTGAGGTGCTGGATCTCCAGCAGCCCCTGCACGATCTCGAACACGGTGCCGTCAAGAAGCGCCAGGGCCAGGTCGCTGAGCGTGGTGTAGGACAGGCGCTGCTGGAAAGAGCTGCGGGCAGAGGGACGCGGTGAGCGCGGGCGGGACCCAGGGCCGCCTCAGCCGCCCGCTCCGCCCCACCCCACCCCACCCCGCGGCCGCGCACCTGGGAAGCTCTTTAACTAGGCTCTGTAGTGCAGATAGCAGCTGGTAGTGCCGCTCCTGCTGCCGGGCCCCATCTACCGCCTCTTCGAAGGCGCCACCGTAGCGCTCCATGGTGGTCGCGCCCAGCCAGCCGCCAGCCGGGGCAACCCGCGCCTCCTCTGCGTCAGGCCCGAGTGAGACGCATCCCGCCCATTTTACGACCATCTCGAACGCGGCGCGTCCCGCCCCCTTTTACGACAGTTGAGGCGGTGCGGCCCACCTCCTGCGCCCTCCCGTACGAGGCTCGCTCCGCTCTTACGCAGAGGTTCCTAGGAGGGTCCCTCATTGTCCCCGCCCCTTATCCTGCCATTTGGCCCACGCGACCTGAGGCATAACACCACAGCCTCGAAATCGCGAGATTTCGAAGAAGCCCACCCTGCCCGCCCTGAGTCGGCGCGGACCGAGGCCCCGCCCCACTGGGCTAACTCCGCGAGAGTGTGGGTGTGGTCCAGCGCATGCGCCTGTTGGGATGCCGTGTGGTTGCTGCTGTCGCAAAGTGTTTGCTCCTCTTTGCTCCCCTCAAAAGCGCTTGAGTCAGAGTCCCGAGCTCCACCAATACTAGCGGCGTGACCTTGGGGCATTTTTGTCACCTTCAGGCCTCAGTCTCCTTGTCTTCCACTCATGGGGCGTTTGGCCGGGTTACCTGTCAAGCGAGACCCCTCTCTCCCTCTCTGACACGGGGTCTGGGAGCTCCAGCAGCGGCGGTGCAGGAAGGGTCTGCGCGCTGGAGGAAGGATGGCGGTGAGTCCTTCGCCCTCCCCAACCCCAACACCTTCGTGGGAGGGCTCTGTTCCCACCCCCACCCCCCACCCCCTTATCTGCCTCCACCAGCGTCGTCAACATGTTGAAGAAAACCTGGCCCATAGCCTCAATCCAACATTGAGAATAAAAGTCCTGGAATCCACAATTAGACTCTTCATAAGCCACAAAAATATACAAAACCAAGTTTGGATTGCTGAATATCCTGCTGGACTCATGGGGGCAGGGGATTCCCGCCATGGAGAGCTAGCATCATGTCTTCATCTCAGTGGGAGAGTATTCAGTGCTGCCAAAAACTGGGAAGAGGCTGCTGTATAGCGAAATGCAAAAGTAGGTAGATTCATGAAGAAGACAACCAGAAAGAAGGCTTGTGTGGCCAACTTGAGCAGACAAATCCAACTGACTATGGATAGAATGCCCAGACTTTGGAGGAAAAACGCATGCTGACCCCCTGGGGGCTATGTAGGATCAGCACCAAGGAGAGGAGGCAGCTTAACTAGGGCATTTTCTGGGGTGATTGATTCCTTGAAGAAGACTCCTTAACCAAACTTTGGTCAGGCTCCCTTTAGCTCTCTTTTTAACTAGGCCTCATGCTTGGGCCCTGTCTTAAGCCTGCCTAGTCTAGTTGCAGCAAGAATCCTGGTAAGTCAGTTTAGAGAGAATTCGCTACCTTTGACATCTGATTGTCCTTGAAACCGATCAGATTCCTTGTCCCCTACTCTCCTATTCTCAAGAGGACCCATGTGGCTGGGCTGCAGCAACCAAAGGGAGAGTGCAGCGGGGTACATGTTACAGAGGCTCCTGAGGGATTGTCCTAAGCAGTAGGGAGATCTGAAGGTTTGGGGGCACAGACATGATCAGATTTGCCTTTCACAAGCCACTCAGTAGCCACCATGCTGGTGAGATGACAGGGCTTCACCTGGGTCAGGGTCAGGGGAAGGCAACACAGGGAGGTGGGGTTCTAGAGCCATCTGGGGTTGTACTGAAGTCCCCAGTTAGTCCTCACAGTTTTCTCCACGATGTTTCCTCAGTCCTGGCAGGAGTGGCTCTCCCTTCCCCACATGTGCTCTGAGTCTGGGGCCAGGAATGAATACAATGAATGAATGACAAGCACTCAGGCCAGTGCTGTAGAGTATGGAGGACAGGCAAAACCCATAGCTGGAGGTGCACACTGGCACCTTGTACCACACTCCTAGCTGGTGGCAGGAGCAGAAGCTGCGACTTGGGCACTGAGCAGCTGTGAGTGGCTGGAGGAATGGGCTGGTTTAGGCCAGGATGCTGTCACCTCCCTGGAGGTCATGGTTAGAGGGTGATAGCAGCATCTGGGTGAGGGTGCCCACCCAAGTTCTGAAGGAGACCTGGGTGACGGGAAGTGATGGGGATTTAGTCTGGGCCCACCTCTCAGTTCCCCATCTGTGAAGGGTACCTGCATGAAGCCTGGAGTCTAAGATAGGGATTTGTGCTGTGTCATCTGGGTGACCATAAGGCCCCTCTGCCCATACAAGCTCAGTGTATCTGGTTGTTCCAAGTCCTGGGAAGGCCAGGTGGGCAAAGTCAGGCAGACCTGGTTTGGAGGCTGCTCCACAGTCTTGTTCTGCTGCTGGAGCAGGAAGGCCCTCTCTGGCAACCCTACTCTGACCTGCATTAGGGGTCCTTCTCCCCAGTGTGGACATAGACAGTGGGTCAGTCAGGCACAGGGACTCCTGGGCTACCTCAGGGTCATCACAAGGGCCCAGTCTGGAGGGAGGTGTTCTGACTGCCAGATCCCCAGGGCTGATGGTTTTCGCACCACTGGGAGCTTTGTCTGCAGGAACAGGGGACTGGCATGTAGCTGGGACATGCAGTGGGGGTACACATCCCCTGTGTATCTGGACTCAGTGGAGCCACATAACACTCACACACTGGATAGTGTCTACCATGGACTTTCACTCTGTAGTCACTATCTGTCCACTCCACTTGACCTCCCAAGCCTAAGAACCTGGCTGGTAGCACTTCGGTGACTGGAGCACACTGGGCTGACTCTTCAATATCAGGCGGGTACGGTTGATTGTATTGTGTGCTGGGGAGCTACAGTCCCTGTCTCTGACTGTGTGCCTGAACAGGCACAGCTGAGTCTGTGGCGTGAGGGGGTGTGTATCTATGTGTGTGGGGCTAAAAGCTTCACTGTGAGGTTTTTATAGGGGTTGGTGCTTGAGTGTTGTGTGTGCTTTGAGTTTTTGTGTGTGAGTGTCTTATTGTGTACATAGAGACATGGTTCTGCCCTGGTGTCCTGGCACCCTGCACACATCCACATAGGCCATGCAGACAAAGGCATGAACCACAGCTGATGGAAGTCTTGGCAGAACATCTGTGAACCTTCTAGAATGCTGGGGAGGCCTGTGGAGGCTCTTTTGAGGTCACTTTTTACTCACAGCCTGACTCCTGAGGAGTTCTGCTGAGGTGTGGGCTCCCTAATGGGCTTCTCAGTGATGGGGCGTACCACAGCCCCTGCTGCAGTTCTGGCCCTTTTGTTTCTTTGTCATCCTTTTTGGTGTGTGAGGCAAGGACAAACACATGATGGGTTTGTCAGTGTGCGCTGCAGATATCTATGAAGTTAGTATGTGAAGTCAGGTCATGTTATTATGGAGGCTGAAAAGTCCCATGATTGGCCATCTGCAAGCTGGAGACCCAGAAAAGCTGATGGTGTAATTTGGTGTGAGTCTGAAGGCCTGAGAACAGGGGAGCCAATGATAAAAATCCCAGTCTGAGAGCAGGAGATGTGGTGAGATGTTCCAGCTCAGACAGCAAGGCAAAGAAAAAGGGTTGACTTCCTCCTTCCTCTGCTTTCTGTTGTTTCTATTCAGGCCCTCAGTGGGTTGGATGATGCCCACACACAGGGTGGGGACAATATGCTTTGGAAGCCACTGATTCAGTGGAAATGCTGCTCTGACCTGGAAATTTCTTTACAGACATACCCAGAAATAATGTTTAATATAGACTCCCGATGATTAGTCAGGTTGACACATAAAATTAACCATCCTAAGCCCACCCCTTGTCAATTTGGCACCCATATACATCTTTAAGCCATAAATAAATGCCAAATAAGGACAGTAACAAGGTCATGATTCTGTCTAGCATGATACAACCTTTGTAAGACCAAAAAGGCACTAACTCCTTCCCTAGAGGAGGAGGGAAGTCCTTGAGTGGTGTTTACTTTTCTCCTTGAAACCATGTAACTTAAACACTATGATGTAGAATTGGCCATACTTAATTCCTATAACAAAAATTGGTACATCTTATGTTACATGATAATAATGTAAGGGAGGAAAGAAAACAAAGACAGACACAAATGTATTCATAGTAAAATAAGGAGGAAATATTCATGACTATTATAGTCTTCATTTAACTGATCATGTGGTCGTAGCTAGTATTTTTAGTTACCTTCTTCCACTACTCCTCTGTATCCCTGTGCCTTTACCAAGCACTTCAGCTAATTTTTGTTCCTTACCTGGTGGGTAAACCCTTTATTCCCGAAGGGTCTGGACCATTAATAATCCTGCCTATTAATTGGGTCATTATAGTTTTACATTAACCTTGATCACAAGGCATGGTAACACTAGGAGAGGCCCTAAGGGATCTCCTGTATATTCTTCCTTACTTCCATTGTGGAGTAGTAGTCCAATTTGCCCGTGGTAGTCAGGGTAAATCACCCCAACCAGCCTTCTTTGCTTATTGATTCAGAGGCATGAAGAGACCAAAGTGGCTGAGTGGCAGTCTTAACCTCCAGTTCAATAGAATCATTGTGTCTCCTAGTGGAAGCCTTTCTCCCTCTGTGTTTCAAGACCTTCAGGCCAGCAAAGCATGAGGTTGTGGGAATAGGAGTCAGAAATTTTGCTAGTGGGTGACTAAGGTAATGGGAGTGGTGCTATTTCAGTTTACATCCCTCAGTTCCTGGACCTATGGCTTCTGGCTATTGGAAAAATAGCACCATGCATTGGATGCTGATTCAGAGAGTATACAATCTTCTGGAGAATCTTGCCTCAGCTCTGCAAGATACTGCCACTTAGCTGACACTGTAATTGAGTCTTCAAAAGTCTATTCTATCATTCTGTCCAGGCGCCTGGGTGGTTCAGTCAGTTAAGCATCTGATTAAGTGTCCGACTCTTGATTTCGGCTCAGGTCATGATCTCACAGTTGTAAGACTGAGCCCTGCATCAGGCCCTGTACTGGGCATTGAACCTGCTTAAGATTCTATCTCCCTCTCTCTCCCTCTCTCTCTATCAAGAAAAAAAAAATTCTATGAAGCTAGTTGTTTCAGGATGATGGGAAACATGGTAAGATCAGTGAATTCCATGAGCATGGACTCATTGCTGTAGTTCTTTTGCTGTAAAGTGAGTTTCTTTTTTTTTTTATTAAAAAAAATTTTTTTTAACGTTTATTTATTTTTGAGACAGGGAGAGACAGCATGAACAGGGGAGGGTCAGAGAGAGAGAGGGAGACGCAGAATCTGAAACAGGCTCCAGGCTCTGAGCTGTCAGCACAGAGCCTGACGTGGGCCTCGAACTCACAGGCTGCGAGATCATGACCTGAGCCGAAGTCGGATGCTTAACCGACTGAGCCACCCAGGCGCCCCTATAAAGTGAGTTTCTTAATCAGAAGCAATGCTGTGTAGAATATATGATAGTGGATAAGACATTCTGTAATTCCATGGATGGTAATTTTGGCAGGAGCATTGTGTGCAGGGAAGGCAATCTGTATCCAGAGTAAGTGTCTATTCCAGTAAGGACTAGACAGTACCCCTTCTACGGTAGAAGGAGTCCAGTGGAATCAATCTGCCTCCAGGTAGCTGGACATTACTCCTGTATAGTGGTGCAATATTGGCATTCCATGTTGGCCTCAGCTGCTGGCAGATTGGGCACTCAGTGATGACCATCTCCAAGTCAGTTTGGTGAGTAGAAGTCCATTTTGCTGAATCTATATGTAACCTTCACCCCTGCCACCATGGCCACTTTGTTCATGAGTCCATTGGTCAGTGACAGGGGTGGCTGGGCAAAGAGGCTGACTGGTATCCAGAGAATGGATCATCCTATCCACTTGATGATTGCAATCCTCCTCTGCTGAGGTCACCCTTCTGTGAGCGTTCACATTGGACACACGTTTCTTCTCCTTCCCCTTCTTCTCCTTCTCCTTCTTTTGCTTATTATACAGGAAGGTCTGTCCACACACCTCTTTCCCCAAGTTTGTTACCAATTTTTCAGTCATGTTCCTTCCAAGTCCCTGACCATCCAGCCAAGCCTATGAATTTGTAATGGTACATCTGGCCATTTCTCTTTCTGAGCAAAGTGCACAACCAGGTGCTCTGCTAGGAGTTCCACACACTCGAAGGGTTTCCTTTCACCATTGTCTTTCAGAGATGCCCCAGACAGGACCTTTCGTGCTCTTGCTGTCCATTTTCAGGTGGTCAAGCAGACCCATCTGTAAACCAGGCCCACATCTTCTCTTTCTCTGTCATAGGAAACTCCCCATGTTAGGCCATAGGTGCAGGCTGGGAGAGAAGGCAGTGTAGCAGGAGTGGGAACCATGGGCATTTGGGCCACTTCTTCATGTAACTTACTTGTCTTCAGGGCCTGATCAGGCCCAATGACATCATCCATTTGATGATGAAGTGCTGCTGTGCATGCCCAGTGTTGCGGCTTCGTCGGTCAGATGGCACCCAGTTCATGATGGGCAGCTCAGGTGATGGGCAGCTCATGGTAATTTGGTGGCCATAGTTCAGTGTTCAGTCTCTCCTAAGACTCAGTAGTGGGCTAAGAGCTGTTTCTCAAAAGGAGTGTAATTATCTGTAGATGATGGCAGGCCTTACTCCCAAATCCTGAAGGCTTGCACTGTAGTTCACCAATAGGGGCCTGCCAAAGGCTGCAAACAGCATCTCTGCCATTGACCCTTCAAGCACCCTTGGATCTGCATGGGCACTGGAATCAGAGGTGAACACACCTTAAGTGATAGTCACTGTACCTCCTGAAGCTCTTTGGGTGACTGCCAGCCTCAAGGCATAGTCTCCTTGTTCTGGCCAGCCTGTGCATGGCCATGGTCCTGTGGGGAAGCTGCCAACCTCCTCAGAGCCTCTCTTTGTCTCTCCCCTTTAATAGCATTCCTTTTGGATACTCTTTGGGATGCCCACCCATGAGGTTCTAGTCCAGGTAGATGGGTGCAGTAGAGCATTCTGAGTCGGGGCAACTGGGCTGGAATGGTGTCCACTGGGCATGCCAGTGGCTCCAGGTATGTGGGGCAGGTTGGGTCTGGGGAGGAGGGTGACACTTAATGCCACTGTAGTTAAGCTTAAAATGATTAAAAATCTAAATGTAATGTAATGGGCATTTTACTACTTTTTTTTTTTTTTTTAAGGGACTTGTTAACATGCAGGAAAAAAAAAATGTCCCAATGGCTTCAAGTGTAAATATATTAGGTCAAAGAAATGAATCACTGATATATGATAAAGCATAGATGAGTCTCAAAAACATGACACTGAGTGTAAGAAGCCAGACATAAAGCCACATATTGTATGGTTTCATTTTCATGAAATATCCAGAATACAGAGATGCAGATAAATCCATAGATCCAGATAAAAAAGCAGATTGGTGGTTGCCAGGGTCTGGGGAGGGGGTGGAATGGAAAGAAACTATTTAATGGGAAGGAATGTCTTTTTTAGGGCAATGAAATATTCTGGAATTAGGCAGTGGTGACATTTACATAACTTTGTGAATAGAGTATAAATCACTGAATTGTTCATTTTTATAAGGGTGAATTTTATGGTATATGAATTATATCTCAATTAAAAAATTATATGATAAATACATACATATATATTTTTTTAAGAGTTAACATGGGGAACAGTATGATTCTCTGAGTGCTTTGTTTGGTTCCCCCACTACTGAGATAAAGGAAGACCTTCCAAATGAGAACAAGCACCATGTATTCAGAGCTTGCTCTACATGGCGAGGGAATCAGCCACCAGCAGTTGCAGAGACTCCAAGGCAGGTGGAGGAGTGGGAGAACTTTCTGGTGGAAACAAAAGGAAGACACGTCCTGATGGGAGGGTCAGGCTGACTTCAAGGTCAGACAAGATTGGTGAGGGGGAGAAAATTTGGCTTTCTTCCATTTTCTATTTTGGAAGCTTTTTGAGGAAAAGGGACATTGAGGGGAAAATGTCAGATATTGATCAGGTCCTGATTGCTTGGGTCCAGTTGTGGAGGCTGTGGTTTGGTCTTCCAGGCTGGGTCTTGCAGCTCTCAGGGTAGGGCCTCACTGGTTGGAGCAAGCAAGCTCCCGGGCTTCTGAGGGGATTTAGAAAATTCTGTGGGACAAATGGAATATTACTCAGCCACAATAAAGAATGAAAATTTGCCTTTGCAACAACATGGATGGACCTTGAGGGCATTATGCTAAGTGAAATAAGTCGGACAGAAACAGAAACATATGATCTTACTATATGTGGAATCTAGGGGAAAAAAACACAAACAAGCTCAGAGATATGGAGAACAGAATGGTGGTTACTTGAGGAGGGAATGGAGGGCCTGAGGGGGGGCCAAATGGGTGAAGGGAGTCAAAAGGTACAAGTTAACAGTTATAAAATGAATGCCATGGGGATGCACAGCATGGTGACTATAGTTAATCATATCATACTACATATTTGAAAGTAGCTAGGAGTGTGGATCTTGAAAGTTCTCATCACAAGAAAACATTTTTCTAACTATGTATGGTGACAGATATTAACTGGACTGTGGTGATCATTTTGCAAGATATACAAATATCAAATCATTACGTTGTACACCTATAACTAATATACATTGTTATGCCAATTGTATTTCAATATTTAAAAATTTTGTGGACTGAAACCCATGCTTCATCATTTTAAGTCAACCAGACACTCTTCTTGGGTAGAGTAGAAACTTCAGTGTTTTTACAACAACTACAATTAGCCAGAAAAAAAAAAAAACAGTAATAATTACGATAATGATGAATAATAGTAACATCAATAGTAGCAATCATTATTCCTAAAAATCTCAGGATTTTCATTTTCTATTACAGTAAACCCCTTCAATAACTTATCTTCATAGACACTATTTTCCCTCCTGACCCCTCCGTGTGCACAGCCTCCTCCCAGTTAGTATTTCCCAGCAAGGGGTGTCCTCCTCAGCTACCCCGCCTGCAGGGGCTGGTCCGTGTCCCAGAGTGAGACTTGGAAACATTCCCCAGAAGGTGCCTCCGAAGACTGGACCCCAAGAGGGACGGCAGCCTAGCTAGGGACCCCCTTCCAACGGCTCAAGGCGGCCCGTGCTGGTCCCTGACTGTAAATGGGGACTTGGAAAATTTTCTGAGCTGCACCTCCAATGAGTGAAGCCCATGCAGGACGCGATCCAGTCTGTGAACCACCCACGCCTCCTTTTGCTGGTCGACCCTTAAGCGCCACGTTAGCCAGCCGCTTGGGAGGTTGGAGGGAAGGACGCTGCTCCCCGGCCCCCCACCCCTCCCGGGATTTCGGTCCGATCTCTGGGATCGCTCCCCATGGGCTCAGGAGGCCACTGGAAGGATCCTGCCCTTGTTTGTGGCCACTCTCTGGGCTTTGCTTCCGCACTTATTCCTAGCGCTTTTCAAGTTGAGCTCTGGGAGAAAACGATATAAAAGGGGTCGCCAGGTGGCGTAGTACCACCTTCGCTGACCGCACCGGGACGGATTTGGGTCACTAAGCAGGAGGGCGCATCCCCCGGTCTTGTGGGCCTCGCCTGGCCTTGTCGCGGTCCGTCAGGGTGAGATGACGGAGGACTGGGAGGCCCAGGAGAGTCTTTTGCAGGCCTCCTCGCATCGGCCGTCCTGTCCAGGCCACAGCTCCGGAGAAGGGACTTGGAATATGTGGGGGTGTTCTGAAGGCCGCGTTCCACACAGACAGGCACCTGGAATGAAGGGCCCTACCTAGATTTAACCCATGGGGCTCAAGCTGGTCTCCACTTCCAGAGCGGGACTCGGAAAAGCTGATGGGAAAGTCCAGCAACCGATACCCACGCAGGGCCGATTCCAGGCCCGGACACACACCTTCCCGGGCCATCTGTGCGGGAATAGCAGGTCCGTGTCTCTGGAGTGGAACTCGGGACACCTTGGAGGCACCTCCGATCACCGGACCCCACGAAGGAATTGAGCCCAGCCAGAGCCCTGTTCTGTCCCTCACAGACGGCTCGTGCCGGCCTACCATTTTGAATGGGGCCTTGGAAAACAATTTCAGGAGGCGCTGCTGACAGCTGGGACACACGCGGGCTGGCGTCTGACCCTGCGATGTGCAAGCCTGTCCTCCCATTATGACCCAGTCCCACCTCGGGCGGGAGTGGGAAAAAACGGATAGCACAAAGACCCGATGGCGGAGCCACGTGTGTGAAGGTGTCTGGGCGCCGAACACTTTTTTCCCGTTACACCATAGCGACTTTGGTTGGTTCCCGCGTGTGAAGGGGCACCCTCAGGTTGTGGTCCACACCTGGCAGGACAGCGACGGTCACTCCTCAAAACGCTGCCTGTTTATTTTCCAGCAAATGGATAGGCGTCAATGCTCCGACTCCCAGTAGGACCCGGAAGATTGCCGCAGGTGCCACAGGCCTCCTGGAGTTCTGCCTGGCTCACAGAGGCCAAACACCACACTTGCAGATTTCGCCTGAATGCCGGTGGGAAAGTATATAAAAGTGGCCACCAGATGGCGCCACAGAACAGTTATTAGCCTTCGAGGGGACGACACAGTCTAGGTGCTGGAGAGGGTGCACCTTGGCAGTCTAATAGGGTAATTTCCTCCCAGCCCACCTCGCAAGGCATCTGTCTTCCTGGGGGTGGGCAGTAGGCGTCCAGGGCGTCCCGGGGCCTCCTCCTGAGAGCTGCTGGCCGGCAAGGCACGACACTGCTGCGCACGAGGTTCTTGGAACATTTCCCTGAGAGGCTGGCGGCCAGGGTGCGCTGCGTGGGCTTCCCCAGAGCAGCCCAGGCGGTTCTGGTCTCCAGGGAGACTTGGTCAGTTCTGAGGGGGCTCAGCGGGACAAGGACTGGGAAACTGAAACCGTGAAAGTACCCCAAGAGAACATGGATGAATCATTGTTATTTACAATTTTGGAGTGGGGAAGTTCTTTCTAAAGCATAACACAAAGCCCAGAAGCCATTAGGCAAATGATCAATAAACTTGACCTCACAACGTTTAAACAAAATGGATCTTTGCACAAAGCCCAAACAAAGTCAAATGGCAACAAACAGGTTTGGGGAACATTTGTGCAAACACATGTAGACTATGATACTGATTTCAGCATTACTTAATATAGCAGGAAACTGGGGGGAAATAATTGCTGTTAAGAAGGACCAGCTTAAATAAATTCTAGTACATCAATGCCATGATGTACTAGATGTATTTTATTTTGATTTTTGCTTTTTAATTGAGATAGATCCAGGGGCCCCTTGTTGGCTCAGTTGGTTAAGCATTTGACTCTTGATCTTAGCTCAGGTCATGAGCTCAGGTTGGTGGGGAGCCCTGTGCACTATCAGTGCAGAGCCTGCTTGGGATGCTCTCTCTCTCCCTCTCTCTCTGCCCTGCCCTGATTCTCACTCTCTCAAAATAAATAAATAAACTTAAAATAAATGAGGTAGATCTACAGGTACTGACATGGAAAGAGGTTGATGATGACCTGATAATGAAAATAGCAAGTTTCAGAGCTTCTCTTGGAAAAAAAAAAAGCACCTTAAATACCCCCATGGAAAGGCAATGGAATTAGAATAGCTAAAGCAATTTTGAAACATAAGGATAAAATCTCCCCTATTTTAACAGTTATTACATAGCTAGTAAATTATGTGTGGTACTGGCAGAGGGATAGGCATGTTGATCAATGGCAATGAATAGAAACCCAAACAAATATGCTGAACTGAGTTTTGGCAAACATGCCCAAGTAATTAATGGGATGAAAGATGGTGTCTCCATCAAATGGAAGTAGGGCAAGTGGACATCAGGGCAAAATTAAACTATGCTAAAAGCCTAAAACTCACACCCCATACAATCATTAAATGGATCACACACTTATTTGTAGAATGTAAAACATTAGGAAAAAAAAGTCTATGAGAAAAGTCGGGGGTCTAGGGTTGGCAAAGAGATTTTAGACTTGACACCAAAAGTGTGATCCATAAAAAGAAAGGGATGAACTGAAATTTATTAAAATTAACAACATAGGCTCTGTGAAAGACCATTTTAAGAAGATGAAACAACAAAATACATCCTGAAAGGAAGTATTTACAAACCACACACTCAACCAAGGCCAGGTGTCTGAAGCTACAAAAACTCTCTAAATGCAGTGGTGAAAAACAAATGGTCTGATTACAAAATCTGCAAAAGACATGAAGAGGCATGTCATTGAATTTTAAATCCACCAATTCCATGTACACAGGAGCTTGAGCTCTCAGATAACCTATCACTAAAGGCCTATAGTCAAATTAAATAATCATCTTGCAATTAAAAATTTCTTGAACAACAATTGTTGGTGAGGATGTGGAGAAAAAGTAACCCTCTTGCAATGTTGGTGGGAATGCAAACTGGTGCAGCCACCGTGGAGGATCATCAGAAAGGTGAGAATAGAAATACCCTACAATCCAGTAATCATACCACTGGATATTTACCCAAAGAACACAAAAACACTAATTCGAAGGCATACACGGACCCTTGTGTTTATAGCAGCATTATTTACAGTAGCCAAATTATGGCCCAAGTGTCCATCGATACAAGAATGGATAAAGATGTGGTATATGTATACAATGGAATATTATTCAGTCATAGAAAACTGTGGGCTTAGAAGCTTAAAAATTCCCTGGGCTTGCACCAATGGGTTAACAAGGCATAAAGAATTATAAAACCATAGGATTTGAGTGGAAGTTCTTTGTCACTGCATTTCTTGTGTGATTGTTAGGGAAAACTTCTATTCCTGCTCCTGAGATAATAATGGCCATATTAAGAGGAAAACAAATGAACAAAGGAAGGTAGATCCTATTTCCCCTGGAGCTGAAGCTTTGCAGCACTCTACGATCAGTAGATTTGGTGGGAGCATGGGTTTTGTGCTAGTCTATGGCTGCGGCTTGCTGTGCTGATTCTCAGGTGGACTTGTCCTAGTGATGATGCATTTGCAGGGCACAGGGGTGTGAGACTTGGTGTAAATGGCTCCAGCCTCCACTCCATGGTGCTGTTTTGCTCACTGAAGTCTGCCAGTGCTGATGGGAGGGAGGGGAAAGGAGACATTAGCCATTCATATAGAAATCCTCTCTGGCAAATTCACTTCCCATTGAGATAAAATTCACACACAAGTCACACTTCATGGTGTGCAATTCTGCTTTTCAGTGTATTCACAAAATAGAGCCAAGTTACCACAATAAATTCTAGATGCTTTACATCATGTACCCAATGAAATTCCATACTCATTAGCAGACAATCTTCATTTCCCCTAATCCCTAAATCCCCAGCTAATTTATCTTCTATTTCTATTGATGTGTTTATTATGAACATTTAATATAAATGGAATAACTCCATGTATGACCTTTGTTGTCTGGCTTCTTCACTTGGTATGATGTTTTCAAAGTCAACCCATGCTGTAGCATAGACCAGCACTTCATTTCTTCTATTATTGCTGAACAATCTTTCATTGTATAAATACAAGACAGTTTATTCATTCCTCAGTTGATGGATGTTTGTTGTTACTACTTGGGGGTTATTATGAATAATGCTGCTGTGAACATTTATATATAAGTTTTTGTGTGGATATGTCTTTCATTTGTTTTGGCTGTAAAATTAGGAGTGGAATTGCTGGGTAATAAGGTAAGTCCCTGTGTCACTATTTGAATAGCTGCAAGACTATTTTCCAGAGTGACTACCACTTTCCATTCTTGCCAGCCATGTGTGAGGCTTCAAATTTCTCTGTCATTTCACTGGCAATCACCTATCTGTCTTTATGGCTATAGCTATCTTGTGTGTATAAAAGGATATACTGTGGTTTTGATTTGTAGTTTTTTTTTTTTAATTTTTAAAAAATGTTTTATTTTTGAGACAGAGAGAGACAGAGCATGAGCAGGGGAGGGGCAGAGAGAGAGGGAGACACAGAATCTGAAACAGGCTCCAGGCTCTGAGCTGTCAGCACAGAGCCCGATGCGAGGCTTGAACTCACAAACCACGAGATCATGACCTGAGCTGAAGTCAGACGCTTAACCGACTGAGCCACCAAGGCGCCCCTTGATTTTTAGTTTTTTGATGGCTAGTGATATTGGACACCTTTTCATGTGCTTAGTGGTCATCTGAAAAGCTTCTTTAGAGAATATTCTTTTGAAATCATTTGTCCATTTTAAAATTGAGTTCTTTGTCTTTTTATAACTGAGTTGTAATATATGCTATGTTTCTCATTAGATATATGAATTGCAAAATTTTCTCTATAATGTGGGTTGTCTTTTTACTTTTTTTTTTATTACTTTTTTTTATTTTACTTTTGAGAGAGAGACAGAGTGTGAGCTGGGGAGAGGCAGAGAGAGTGGGAGACACAGAATCCGAAGTAGGCTCCAGGTTCTGGGCTGTCAGCCCAGAGCCCGATGCAGGGCTTGAACTCAGGAACCATGAGATCATGGCCTGAGCCAAAGTCGGACACTTAACCAACTGAGCCACCCAGGCGTTCTGTCTTTTTATTTTCTTAATGGTGTCCTTTGAGTCACTAAAATTTTACATTTTAGTGAGGTCTAATTTATACATGTTGGAGTCTTACTAGTTGGAAGTTATTTAAACATTATAACACATAAACCACAATTTCTTTATCCATTCATCACTTGATGGACATTTAGGCTCTTTCCATAATTTAGCTATTGTTGAGAGTGCTGCTATAAACATTGGGGTACAAGTGCCCCTATGCATCAGCACTCCTGTATCCCTTGGGTAAATTCCTAGCAGTGTTATTCCTGGGTCATAGGGTAGATCTATCTTTAATTTTTTGAGGAAACTCCACACTGTTTTCCAGAGTGGCTGCACCTGTTTGCATTCCCACCAACAGTGCAAGAGGATTCCCATTTCCCCACATCCTCTCCAGCACCTATAGTCTCCGGATGTGTTCACTTTAGCCATTCTGACTGTCGTGAGGTGGTATCTCAGTGTGGTTTTGATTTGTATTTCCCTGATGAGGAGTGATGTTGAGCATCTTTTCATGTGTCTGTTGGCCATCTGGATGTCTTCTTTGGAAAAGTGTCTATTCATGTCTTCTGCCCATTTGTTCACTGGATAATTTGTTTTTCAGGTGTGGAGTTTGGTGAGTTCTTTATAGATTTTGGAAACTAGCCCTTTGTCTGATATGTCATTTGCAAATATCTTTTCCTTTACGTCGGTTGCCTTTTAGTATTGTTGATTGTTTCCTTTGCAGTGTAGAAGATTTCATCTTGATGAGGTCCCAATAGTTCATTTTTGCTTTTAATTCCCTTGCCTTTGGAGATGTGTCAAGTAAGAAATTGCTGTGGCTGAGTTCAGAGTGGTTTTTTTCCTGCTTTCTCCTCTACGGTTTTGATGGTTTCCTGTCTCACATTCAGGTCCTTTATCCATTTTGAGTTTATTTTTGTGAATGGTGTAAGACGGTTCTCTAGCTTCATTCTTCTGCATGTTGCTGTCCAGTTCTCCCAGCACCATTTGTTAACGAGACTGTCTTTTTTTCCATTGGATATTCTTTCCTGCTTTGTCACAGATGAGTTGGCCATACATTTGTGGGTCCAATTCTGGAGTCTATTCTTTTATTATTATTATTATTTTAATGTGGAAGCACAGAGAGAAGTGCTATCCAATTATGAAATTTATTGTCAAATTGGTTTCCATACAACACCCAGTGCTCATCCCAAAAGGTGCCCTCCTCAATACCCATCACCCACCCTCCCCTCCCTCCCACCCCCCATCAACCCTCAGTTTGTTCTCAGTTTTTAAGAGTCTCTTATGCTTTGGCTCTCTCCCACTCTAACCTCTTTTTTTTTTTTCCTTCCCCTCCCCCATGGGTTTCTGTTAAGTTTCTCAGGATCCACATAAGAGTGAAAACATATGGTATCTGTCTTTCTCTGTATGGCTTATTTCACTTAGCATCACACTCTCCAGTTCCATCCATGTTGCCACAAAGGGCCATATTTCGTTCTTTCTCATTGCTGTGTAGTACTCCATTGTGTATACAAACCACAATTTCTTTATCCATTCATCACTTGATGGACATTTAGGCTCTTTCCACAATTTGGCTATTGTTGAGAGTGCTGCTATAAACATTGGGGTACAAGTGCCCCTATGCATCAGTACTCCTGTATCCCTTGGGTAAATTCCTAGCAGTGCTATTGCTGGGTCATAGGGTAGGTCTATTTTTAATTTTCTCCACACTGTTTTCCAGAGTGGCTGCACCAGTTTGCATTCCCACCAACAGTGCAAGAGGGTTCCCGTTTCTCCACATCCTCGCCAGCATCTGTAGTCTCCTGATTTGTTCATTTTGGCCACTCTGACTGGCGTGAGGTGATACCTGAGTGTGGTTTTGATTTGTATTTCCCTGATAAGGAGCGACGCTGAACATCTTTTCATGTGCCTGTTGGCCATCCGGATGTCTTCTTTAGAGAAGTGTCTATTCATGTTTTCTGCCCATTTCTTCACTAGGTTATTTGTTTTTCGGGTGTGGAGTTTGGTGAGCTCTTTATACATTTTGGATACTAGCCCTTTGTCCGGTATGTCATTTGCAAATATCTTTTCCCATTCCGTTGGTTGCCTTTTAGTTTTGTTGGTTGTTTCCTTTGCTGCGCAGAAGCTTTTTATCTTCATAAGGTCCCAGTAATTCATTTTTGCTTTTAATTCCCTTGCCTTTGGGGATGTGTCGAGTAAGAGATTGCTACGGCTGAGGTCAGAGAGGTCTTTTCCTGCTTTCTCCTCTAGGGTTTTGATGGTTTCCTGTCTCGCATTCAGGTCCTTTATCCATTTTGAGTTTATTTTTGTGAATGGTGTAAGAAAGTCGTCTAGTTTCAACCTTCTGCATGTTGCTGTCCAGTTCTCCCAGCACCATTTGTTAAGGAGACTGTCTTTTTTCCATTGGATGTTCTTTCCTGCTTTGTCAAAGATTAGTTGGCCATACATTTGTGGGTCCAGTTCTGGGATTTCTATTCTATTCCATTGGTCTATGTGTCTGTTTTTGTGCCAATACCATCCTGTCTTTATGATGACAGCTTTGTAGTAGAGGCTAAAGTCTGGGATTGTGATGCCCCCTGCTTTGGTCTTCTTCTTCAAAATTACTTTGGCTCTTCGGGGCCTTTTGTGTTTCCATATGAATTTTAGAATTGCTTGTTCTAGCTTTGAGAAGAATGCTGGTGCAATTTAATTGGGATTGCATTTAATGTGTAGATAGCTTTGGGTTGTATTGATATTTTGACAATATTTATTCTTCCAATCCATGAGCAGGGAATGTCTTTCCATTTCTTTAAATCTTCTTCAATTACCTTCATAAGCTTTCTATGGTTTTCAGCATACAGATCTTTTACATCTTTGGTTAGATTTATTCCTAGGTATTTTATGCTTCTTGGTGCAATTGTGAATGGGATCAGTTTCTTTATTTGTCTTTCTGTTGCTTCATTGTTAGTGTATAAGAATGCAACTGATTTCTGTACATTGATTTTGTATCCTGCAACTTTGCTGAATTCCTGTATCAGTTCTAGCAGACTTTTGGTGGAGTCTATCGGATTTTCCATGTATAATATCATGTCCTCTGCAAAAACCGAAAGCTTGACTTCATCTTTGCCAAATTTGATGCCTTTGATTTCCTTTTGTTGTCTGATTGCTGATGCTAGCACTTCCAACACTATGTTAAACAACAGTGGTGAGAGTGGGCATCCCTGTCGTGTTCCTGATCTCAAGGAAAAAGCTCTCAGTTTTTCCCCATTGAGGATGATGTTAGCTGTGGGCTTTTCATAAATGGCTTTTATGATGTTTAAGTATGTTCTGGAGTCTATTCTATTCCATTCGTCTATGTGTCTGTTTTTGTGCCAATACCATGCTGTCTTGATGATTACAGCTTTGTAGTAGAGGCTAAAGTCTGGTAGTGTGATGCCTCCCGCTTTGGTTTTCTTCTTCAATATTACTTTGGCTATTCGGGGTCTTTTGTGGTTCCATACAAATTTTAGGATTGCTTGTTCTAGCTTGGAGAAGAATGCTGGTGCAATTTTGATTGGAATTGCATTGAATATGTAGATTGCTTTGGGTAGTATTGACATTTTAACAATTTTATTCTTCCAATCCATGAGCATGGAATGTTTTTCCATTTCTTTGTATCGTCTTCAATTTCCTTCATAAGCTTTCTATAGTTTTCGGCATACAGATCTTTTACATCTTTGGTTAGATTTATTCCTAGGTATTTTATGATTCTTGGTGCAATTATGAATGAGATCAGTTTCTTTCTTTGTCTTTCTGTTGCTTCATTGTTAGTGTATAAGAATGCAACTGATTTCAAGGGGCGCCTGGGTGGCGCAGTCGGTTAAGCGTCCGACTTCAGCCAGGTCACGATCTCGCAGTCCGTGAGTTCGAGCCCCGCGTCAGGCTCTGGGCTGATGGCTCGGAGCCTGGAGCCTGTTTCTGATTCTGTGTCTCCCTCTCTCTCTGCCCCTCCCCCGTTCATGCTCTGTCTCTCTCTCTCCCAAAAATAAATAAAAAAAAAAAGTTGAAAAAAAATTAAAAAAAAAAAAGAATGCAACTGATTTCTGTACATTAATTTTGTATCCTGCGACTTTGCTGAATTCATGTATCAGTTCTAGCAGACTTTTGGTGGAGTCTCTTGGGTTTTCCATGTATAGTATCATGTCATCTGCAAGAAGTGAAAACTTGACTTCATCTTTGCCAATTTTGATGTCTTTGATTTCCTTTTGTTGTCTGATTGCTGATGCTAGCACTTCCAACACTATGTTAAACAACAGCGGTGAGAGTGGACATCCCTGTGGTGTTCCTCATCTCAAGGAAAAAGCTCTCAGTTTTTCCCCATTGAGGATGATATTAGCTGTGGGCTTTTCATAAATGGCTTTTATGATGTTTAAGTACGTTCCTTCTGTCCTGACTTTCTTGAGGGTTTTTATTAAGAAAAGATGCTGAATTGTGTCAAATACTTTTTCTGCGTCAATTGACAGGATCATATGGGTCGTATCTTTTCTTTTATTAATGTGATGTATCCCATTGATTGATTTGCGAATGTTGAACCAGCCCTGCATCCCAGGAATGAATCCCACTTGATCATGGTGAATAATTATTTTTATATGCTGTTGAATTCGATTTGCTAGTATCTTGTTGAGAATTTTTGCATCCATATTCATCAGGGATATTGGCCTGTAGTTCTCTTTGCTGCGTCTCTGTCTGGTTTGGGAATCAAAGTGATGCTGGCTTCATAGAATGAGTCTGGAAGCTTTCCTTCCCTTTCTATATTTTGGGACAGCTTGAGAAGGATAGGTATTTTCTCTGCTTTAAATGTCTGGTAGAATTCCCCAGGGAAGCCATCTGGTCCTGGACTCTTATTTGTTGGGAGATTTTTGATAACTGATTCAATTTCTTCGCTGGTTATGGGTCTGTTCAAGTTTTCTATTTCTTCCTGTTTGAGTTTTGGAAGTGTGTGGGTGCTTAGGAGTTTGTCCATTTCTTCCAGGTTGTCCCGTTTGTGGGCATATACTTTTTCATAGTATTCCCTGATGATTGCTTGTATTTCTGAGGGAATGGTTGTAATACTGCCATTTTCATACATGATTTTATCTATTTGGGTCATCTCCCTTTTCTTTTTGAGAAGCATGGCTAGAGGTTTATCAATTTTGTTTATTTTTTCAAAAAACCAAGTCTTGGTTTCATTGATCTGCTCTACAGTTTTTTTTTTTTTTTTTAGATTCTATATTGTTTATTTCTGCTCTGATCTTTATTATTTCTCTTCTTCTGCTGGGTTTAGGCTGCCTTTGCTGTTCTGCTTCTATTTCCTTTAGGTGTGCTGTTAGATTTTGTATTTGGGATTTTTCTTGTTTCTTGAGATAGGCCTGGATTGCAATGTATTTTCCTCTCAGGACTGCCTTCACTGCATCCCAAAGCGTTTGGATTGTTGTATTTTCATTTTCATTTGTTTCCGTATATTTTTAAATTTCTTCTCTAATTGCCTGGTTGACCCATTCATTCTTTACTAGGGTGTTCTTTAACCTCCATGCTTTTGGAGGTTTTCCAGACTTTTTCCTGTGGTGGATTTTAAGCTTCATAGCATTGTGGTCTGAAAGTGTGCATGGTATGATCTCAATTCTTGTATACTTATGAAGGGCTGTTTTGTGACCCAGTATGTGATCTATCTTGGGGAATGTTCCATGTGCACTCGAGAAGAAAGTATATTCTGTTGCTTTGGGATGCAGAGTTCTAAATATATCTGTCAAGTCCATCTGATCCAATGTATCATTCAGAGCCCTTGTTTCTTTATTGATCCTGTGTCTAGATGATCTATCCATTACTGTCAGCGGAGTATTAAAGTCCCCTGCAATTACCACATTCTTATCAATAAAGTTACTTATGTTTGTGGTTAATTGTTGTTTATATTTGGGGGCTCCCGTATTCGGCGCATAGACACTTATAATTGTTAGCTCTTCCTGATGGATAGACCCTGTAATTATTATATAATGCCCTTCTTCATCTTTTGTTACAACCTTTAATTTGAAGTCTAGTTTGTCTGATATAAGTATGGCTACTCCAGCTTTCTTTTGACTTCCAGTAGCATGATAGATAGTTCTCCATCCCCTCACTTTCAATCTGAAGGTGTCCTCAGGTCTAAAATGAGTCTCTTGTAGACAGAAAATATATGGGTCTCATTTTTTTATCCATTCTGATACCCTATGTCTTTTGGTTGGAGCATCTAGTCCATTTACATTCAGTGTTATTATTGAAAGAGATGGGTTTAGAGTCATTGTGATGTCTGTAGGTTTCATGCTTGTAGTGATGTGTCTGGTACTTTGTGGTCCTTGCAACATTTCACTCACAGAATCCCCCTTAGGATCTCTTGTAGAGCTGGTTTAGCACTGATGAATTCCTTCAGTTTTTGTTTGTTTGGGAAGACCTTTATCTCTCCTTCTATTCTGAATGACAGACTTGCTGGGTAAAGGATTCTTGGCTGCATATTTTTTTCTGTTCATCACATTGAAGATTTCCTGCCACTCCTTTCTGGCCTGCCAAGTTTCAGTAGATAGGTCTACTTATGTATTCAGTAGATAGGTCTATTCTTATGTGTCTACCTTTGTAAGTTAGAGCCTGTTTATCCCTAGCTGCTTTCAGAAATTTCTCTTCATCCTTGTATTTTGCCAGTTTCACTATGATATGTCATGCAGAAGAGCGATTCAAGTTACATCTGAAGGGAGTTCTCTGTGCTTCTTGGATTTCAATGCCTTTTTCCTTCTCCAGATCAGGGAAGTTCTCAGCTATGATTTGTTCGAGTACACCTTCAGCCCCTTTCTCTCTTTTCTTCTTCTTCTGGAATTCCTATGGTACAGATATTGTTCCGTTTGATTGCATCCCTTAGTTCTCTAATTCTCCCCTCGTACTCCTGGATTTTTTTCTCTCTCTTTTTCTCAGCTTCCTCTTTTTCCATAGTTTTATCTTCTAATTCACTGTTCTCTCCTCTGCCCCTTCAGTCCGTGCAATGGCCGCCTCCATTTTATTTTGCACCTCATTCATAGCATTTTTATTTCATCATTACTATTTCTTAGTCCTTTGATCTCTGTAGCAATAGATTCTCTGCTGTCCTCTATGCTTTTTTCAAGCCCAGCAATTAATTTTATGACTATTATTTGAAATTCTTGTTCCATTATATTGCTTAAATCATTTTTGATCCATTTGTTAGCTGTCGCTACTTCCTGGAGTCTCTTTTGAGGAGAATTCTTCCGTTTCGTCATTTTGGGTAGTCCCTGAGATAGCTCCAAACTGCAAGGCACTTCCCCTGTGCTGTCCGGAGTAACTTGTGTTGGTGGGTGGGGCCCCAGTTAGACCTGATGTCTTCCCCCAGCCCACCGCTGGGGCCACAGTCAGACTGTTGTGTACCTTAGTTTCCCCTCTCCCAGGGGCAGGACTCACTGTGGAGTAGTGTGGGCTACTTGTCTGGGCTACTTGCATACTGCCAGGCTTGTGGTGCTGCTTCTATGGGATCTGGCCAAGGGCATATTATCCGCAAGGTGCACAGGGGTAGGAGGGGCAGGCCTAGGTCACTTTGCCCTTGGTCTTCCCCTGCTGGAGGGGCCCTGCAGCACCTGGATGGAGGCAGGCCTGTCAGAAGGATGGATCCTCAGAAGCACAGCCTTGGGCATTTGCGCAGTGCAAGCAAGTTCGGTGACGGGAACTGGCTCCCTTTGGAATTTCGGCTGGGGGGATGGGAGAGGGAAATAGCACTTGCCAGTGCCTTTGTTTCCCTGCTGAGCTGAGCTCTGTCTTCCGGGGCTCAACAACTCTTCCTCCTGGCATCCTCTTGCCCTCCCCACTCTCCAAGAGCAGAGCTGTTCACCTTTAACATTCCAGATGTTCAGTCCTGCTGGCTGTCAGAACTCATGGAGTCCGGCCCCTCCACCTTTGCAAGCCAGACTCTGGGGGCTGTGCCTTGCCAGACGAGCTGCCCCTCCCCCACCCCGGCTCCCTCCCACCAGTCTGTGTAGCACGCACCACCTCTCCGCCCTTCCTACCCTCTTCCGTGGGCCTCTTGTCTATGAAGAGACCATTCTGCTAGTCTTCTGGTGGTTTTCTGGGTTATTTAGGCAGATGTGGGTGGAATCTAAGTGATCAGCAGGATGAGGTGTGCCCAGCATCCTCCTACACCGCCATCTTCCCAGGTCTCTCATTTGGTGGAGTCTTTTGGGTTTTCACATAGAGTATCATGTTGTCTGCGAAGAGTGAAAGTTTGACTTCTTCCTTGCCAATGTGTAAGCCTTTTATTTCTTTCTGTTGTCTCACTGCTGTCATTGAACAACAGTGGTGTAATCATTTTTTTTTTTGTTGTTTGGTATTTAAGATGATCTTTCCCAGAAGACCAGTTCAGGGTACCCTTGCCATTGCCAAGCATCAAAGTCTTTGGTTATGTTTGATTAGAATCTCTTGGGAATAGAGCATGAGAGATTTTGGTTTGGGTTGTTGGCATTGACCTAATATTGAGGCCATTTCATGAGACACACTCTGTCACACACACTCGAACTGGACATAAAGTGCTTCCTTGTGAGTCAGGTGCTGGGGAGCTGGGACCCTCTCCCTTTGCACCTTCAGGTCACAAAGCAACACCTGCATGGGACACCCTCAGGTTTACCCCTGGGTGAAAGGGCACTTCTGGGGTGGGCATCACAGAGAATGTTCACTCTCAGCTTCCTGCAAGTTTTCCCGGGACCTTTGGCAGAATTGAGGTGGGAGGCAACCCCTGGATCACATTTCTCTCCTCCTCTCCTCACCCAAATCCCAGTCCCAGGACCAGAATGAATCCTGCACTTGCCTCCATGTGACAGAGGCCTGTGTGCAGGTGCCCTGACACCCTCCCTGGTTGGGGGAATTCTAGAAGCCTGTGTGAAGGCTGCTGGGCTGGATGCACACACTGGCTCTTGCAGCCCCACTGAGATGTCTCCTGGGACTGACCAGGCCCAGGACAGGTGCTCCCTGAACTGGGGCCAGGGTCTCTGCCCTTGCCAGTACCTGCTGCTCCAGCCACACAGTGATGGACTTGCTCCCAACACCATGGTCATGGTCCACCCTGTGACCTTCCTTCAGGCCTGCCTGGGGCTTCACCCCAGTCCTTTCAGTTTTGGGCTAAATGCAGGCAGGCACCGATGTTTATGTGGCCACACCTGCTTTAGAAATTCCATCATCCCATTTTCAAACTATAGGAAATTTAGACTGTAGGAAATTGGACAAGTTACTTTACCTCTACTCTCATGTTTATCCCCACAATGGGCTTGGAAACTTAGGAGCTGTTATGAAGAATAAGTGTGTCTCAAGTACCTAAGATCCCTCAGGCACAGGACAGTCACTTGATATGCTGAGTTAGTGGTCACTCTGACAGGGCCCAGAGCAACCCCGGGCCCATGGCAGGTGCTCTTGTGTTGGCTGGATTGGTTAATTGATCAACTGATTGATTGATTAGGGAAGGTGACAGTAAACCCATGATTGTTTCTCCACTGTTCCCTTATTACAGGACAATCTAGCTGTAGGAGGTGACAAGGAGAAGGGAAATGAGAAATAAATGAGTAGGAGAAAGAAGAAGAAGGAAGACAGGGAGGAAGTGGAAGGAGGTGGGAGGCAAGGAATGCCACGCATAAAAGTCATGGGGACAGTGACTGCTTCCTGGAGGAACAGGGTGATAGGCATTGCTCCCTGGTCCCAGGTATGGAGTCTGAGAGCTGAGAAGGGCCCAAAGATCCTAGAAAACTTCCCCATCACAGAGAAGAAGGGATCATGGCCCCAGGAGGGACAGGGGGAGGGGGGAGGGGACTGCAGTTCTGAGGACAGAATTGAGGTCTGGGGTCAGCAACCTAATCCTAGAAGCACCAGCTCAAGTTCTCACCTCACCCTGACTGTCCCCTTTCCTTACCCAAGGACAACTCATCCCCATTCCTGTCCTTGTACACAAGGAAGACGTCTCTGGTGATTTGGAAGATTCTGATACATAGATCAACAATAGGTAGGTATTTTTTTTTTTTCTATTTCATCTGTTTTACCCTCACTCTTTCTTCTTGTTCAGCTCCTTTATGTAGCTTTGACTAATTTCCTTTTTCCCACATTTTGTGACTCTCATCCTGAAGGACCAGTCCCATCTAGGCACTTGATGTCCTTGGATCTTCAAATCTATATCCTCTGCCTTCAGCCATGCTCAACAACTTCCCTAGCATTTCCCTGGTTTCTGACCCCCTCCCCCACATCCACACCAAAGGTTGAATACACCACTGGGCCATAGCCAGACCATATGTAAAAATAGGTTTCTGACCCACAACTAATTCAGGAACTGACCCCTTATCTTGTTTTCTGCTGAGGAAGCAGGTCTACTATATATAAGTCAGACTTGTAGGAAATCTGGCTGCTGTATCTAGCAACTTGCTCGGGACTGTACACCACAACCTTGTAACAATTGGCTCCAAATGGCCATATTTATAACAGAGACATTCCTGAATTTTGGTCCCCATTTCCAACAGAGGGCCAATGAACCAGAGAAAAGACAAATATGTACCCCTAAGATTCACATAGGATACCTCGCTTCTTGACAGCTCACTATAGGCTCCCCATGCTAATAGCCTCCCATTAGCGCATAGCTAAAGCCTTCGCTTTGCCCCACTCAAATGAATTCCCAGTCTCCTCCATGATGTTGAATCTCTGCCAAAACAAGTAATGGTGGCTGATCCCTTGTTCTAGCAAGCTCTGACAAATATTCTTTGCTTGTGCTCATTTGGTTGGCCTTTGTTTATTGGGCAGTTCATCACAGAGGCCCCACTGAGACCCAGTCTGAGCTGCCTGTTGCTGCAAGACCCCAACCTTCAAGCAAGTGTGGTGCCCACAGAAGCCCCTTGTGCCTTGCTGCTTGCAGCTTGTCGAGTCCCTGATGCCATGGTGAGTGAACACTGCATCTGAAATTTGCTCTGTTGGAGTGAGTTTCTAGGCTATTGACACTCATTCTGGTGCCTGGGTCTTATTCTTGGTTCCCGTTTGTTTGGTCTCCTTGGTGGAATCTGGCCCCTTGTTGTCCCCTCATGCTGTCTTTTGTGTTACTATTTTGTGCTGTGCTGTGTAAAAGTGTTGTGTGTTATAAGAAGAATCTGAGCATAGAGCCACAAACAGGCCCTTGTGAGTCTAGACCCTTTGAGCCAGCCTCACAGAACCGTGACTTTGATGATCTCACCAGACTGGTATCAACCCGGATGAACTGTGCTGAAAGTCACCAATCAAGCCAGCTGAGGTTCTCTCACCACCTTGATTGTTGTGGCCTGAGAGTATTCCCTCTGGTTTCCCACAGGCTGGGGAGTACAGATTGTTGGGTCTGTGTTCAGGCAGTTGGCCAACTGTCACTTTGGGGGCCCAAGGCATGAGGTCCACAAATGTTCTATTTCTAACAAATGTCACCAGCTCTTTTGGGATCCTCTAAACCTAAACCCTCTCCCCTGCCAGAAAAAAAAAATTACTGCTTTTCACATATACTTCATTACAATCTTTTAAAAAAATGATTATATAGTTTTGAAAGAGATGGTCAGTGGGGGAGGGGCAGGGAGGAACGGGGCAGAGAGAGAGAATCCCAAGTAAGCTCTGTGCTGTCATCACAGAGCCTGATGTGGTGCTCGAACTCACTTACTGTGAGATCATGATCTGAGCCCAAATCCAGAGTTGGACGCTTAACCGACTGAGCCACCCAGGCACTCCTCATTATAATCTTAATTCTTGTTCCCCACGACTTCACCGATGATGATTTGGATCTCCACGGCCAACTCTGGACTAGCTGATTTGAACAAAATCATTCATTTGAGAAGCATCTTAGAAAAAGGAAGGACCCTAATTGGCAATACCTTTTGGTTGCTATGTTGAGACCTCCAAAGGAAATTCTGAATCAAAAATGGTCTCACTGAAAGATTGTTTGGACAAAACTAATGAAAAATTTGACACACCTAAACAAGAATAAAGTAGAAAAACCTCTTTAATAAATCCTCCCCTCCGATGCCCCAGTTGTGTCCCTGTATCTGCTTCTCCTCTTATGCATCTGGTCTCTCTCCTGCACCTGCTCCCTGTCCCTCCCCTTCTATAGATCCCTTACTTTGCCCTCCAAATTCACCTAAAACACCAAAGTGCCCCTGGCCTCTAAAGATCTGTCCCTCCCATAGCAAGGTGTGAAGGCAACAGCACACCGTGTAAATCTTAAAACTGAACTTCTGTAAGAGCTTATACTTCAAGATGTTTCTAACCCAAAGAGGACCAGCAAATATTCATAGAAGCATTTAGAATTCTTTTAGGTGCATATATGACCCAGGATTAATGGACATATATCAACCAGTACACATATTGGTTGGGCTCTCAGATGATAAATCTTGAACGGAAAAAGCTGATTGGACAGACCTAGAAAGACACCTACAAGACCCTCTTTTCTACCATAAACTAAAGGGTCAAAAAAGGGGTGGTGATGGTTATGAAAAAGCCAAATACCAAATACCAATTCAGGTATTTTTAGGAAATATTTTTCATTCTCATTCATGAGTTTAAAAAGGTGCTGTTGTAACAGTAACCCTTTCATCTCATTCTGTCAATGGAGTTACACCTGAAATTGGAGACCTAACTTCATAACATAAATTAAAAGGGAAAAGAACCCCTTTAGCTGAACGACAGTGACCTGGGAGAACATTTGGAAAGGGCTTTACAACTAAAGACAAGGAGAAGTGGTGGCCATGTGGGTGACACAGTTAGGTGGCCCACTCCCTAAACCAACTACCTATGGAGAAGGACATTTGTAGATATTGTCAACAGATTCAGCACTGGGAATTAGATGGTCCCTTGTGCTGAAAGGAAACCAAGACCCAAGAAACATCCCTCCAGTCAGATAAGTGAGGGTGTTCCAAGGAAAAGAAGCTTTCACAATCTTGCTACATGCTTAAGCATGCAAGACTTAAATACAAATAGACAGGATCGTCTTCATCAATACCTAGCAGATAAGGGTGCTACTATTTGGATGTTAAATGCTGCCATTGCTGCTTATCCTCTTCCTTGGAGTAAACATGCTATGCATGTGATTGGCCTCAAATAACCCAAATATTTTCCTTGTCTCCCTACCCTTAACCACAACCTGAGACCCCTTAGCTGAAAAAATTAACCTCCACTTCTCTAGGATTCCAGCCAGGCAGATTTAATGGGGAGAGACTGCACGTGGAATTGTAATATTGAAGGCACACCACAAGGACAATTTCTTGAGATCCTACACGTCTGTGTATAATCAAGTTGTATCTGCTCTGGATGTACCTTTGCCTCTTCCATGATATGTAAGGCATACCTTAGATAAGGATATTGTTGCTGTACCTGACACTCCATGTGCTAAAAATCCCATTGACATAGGCATAACAATTGGATCAGAACCTATAAAAGTTTAGGTAGAGCCTACCAAACCACTACTTGAACTTCCCCAATATCCCTTCAAGCCAGAAAAAAAAAAAAAAAAGGATCAAACTTGCAGTTTAAAGCCTTTTATCTGAAAGTCCTCCTACACCCTCTACTAGTGTTTGTAATATCCCTGTTATGCCAGTAAAGACACCAAATGAATGAGGATACTGATTTGTTCATGATCTCAGGGTCATCAACAAAATTGCTATTTCTTGCTTCCCTGGAGTACCTAACCCAAATACCATCCTGTTGTCAATTCTTCAAAGCTACTTGCTTCAGCATCATGGATCTTTGCTCTGCCTTTTTCAATGTCTGTCTAGACCAGGAGAGTCAATACTTTTTGCTCTCTCCTGGAAAGAACAGTAGCATAGTGGAGGGCCATGGCCCAGGAACTTCGATGCCCCATGTACTTTTCCCATGTGCTCCACCAACACTTAAAAAAACCCTAAGTTTCCCTTGTAATTCAGTTCTCATACAATATGTAAATGATCTCCCACTTTGTCGAGAGAACAAAAAAAAAATCCTATAAAAGGGCTTCCATTTACTTGCTCTCAACCTTAGCAAGAGAGAAATAATTGAGTTTCCAAAGAAATTACATTTTTGCCAGACACAGTTCATTATTTCAGACATAACCTATTTAAAGAGGGGGAAACACTTTCATCCTTCCATTAAGATTAGCAAAAACTCTCAGAAACCTGTGAGCTCCCTTGGTGCAAATACACACAAGCAGTTATGGCTACCCAGTCACTTCCCTTGGGAACACACTGGATAACCCACTATACCTTAGTAGCTGGAAGACCCATGTATCTGCAAACTTCACCACCCAGACGAGACTGCCCTACTGCATACAGACAAGGCAAAAGATTGCAAAGAACTCTTGTACTAATACCCAAGTTTTTCACCAACAGCTTAAGGCTGCCTTCCTTCAACATCTTCCTAGAAGCTTCTTCATGATCTTCAACTGGAGATTTTTCTGTGGGAACAGACATCAGAGCAAAACTGCTCTTACACGTCATTGGAATGGGCCCCAATCAGGTACTGTTTAAATTAAATAAAGCAGTGAAACTCCTGGGATTCACCCTTGGCATCATATTTCACCATGTGTATGTGTATCTGTGTGTGTGTGTGTGTGTGTGTGTGTGTGTGTGTGTGTAATTAAATATGCATATATAGTTGTATATTCAGAATTAGAAGGCTATTCAAACTGGGAGACCTCAAACAGGTTTCTTGGAGATCTTCTGTAAGCAGACAGCTGACCCAAGGTTTTCAGAACAGACAAATGGGGATGCCCAGATGACTCAGTTTTGTAAGCGTCCGAGTCTTGTTTTCAGCTCAGGTGATGATCTCACAGGTCTGTGGGTTTGAACCCTACATCAGGTTCTGTGCTGACAGTGCAGAGCCTCCTTGGAATTATCTTTGTTCCTTTCTCTCTGTCCCTCCCATGATCTCTCTCTCTTTCTCAAAATAAATAAATAAACGTAAAATATTTTTTAAAATCAGGCAAATGGTGGTGGATAGTGAGCAGCTTCCACCCAAGATGTTGGGCAAAACCTCCCATCTAATTCTTTTTCTGTTTTGCATCTGCTTAGTTAAAACAATTCTGCTCATTTTCCATAAATTCTTTGTTGACATCCACCCATCATTACCCCTTTACTCCTTTTCTCTTTCTCTTTTTTAAAAGATTTTCTTTTTTCGGGGCACCTAGGTGGCTCAGTTGGCTAAGCGTCCGACTTCGGCTCAGGTCATGATCTTGTGGTCCGTGAGTTCGAGCCCCACGTCGGGCTCTGTGCTGACAGCTCAGAGCCTGGAGCCTGTTTCAAATTCTGTGTCTCCCTCTCTCTCTGACCCTCCCCCGTTCATGCTCTGTCTCTCTCTGTGGGCCCCCAGCCCATTTAAAAAAAAAAAATTAAAAAAAAAAGATTTTCTTTTTAAGTAATATCTCCACCCAACGTGGGGCTCAAACTTGCAACCCTGAGATCAAGAGTCATGTGTTCTACTGACTCAGTCAGGCGCCCCTCCTTTTTTCTTACTATAATCCTTATGCTAGTTATAAACATTGTTGGCCAGAAGAGACCCAAACAGTTGCCATCACCCTCAGTCTTCCTGAATGCTGGATATGCCATCCATCATCAGACCCCATGGTAAATACTTCTGGGAAATATGGGTTTCATCAAATGAAATGAATCACCAAGGGTTTAAATTCCAACTCATATATGAGCTCCAAAATGAGGCCACATTTCATTTCTCATATTTTTTAATATTTCAGTTTTTCAATATTTCAATTGTCATTATTATATGTGCACTACTGGAGGAATTAGTTCTTATGAAAAATATTAGGACAACGCTCCCTTTGGTGGAAATTGCACAGATATCTATAGGGGCACCTGGGTGGTTCAGTCAGTTAAGGGTCCAAGTCTTGATCTCAGCTCAGACCTTGATCTCAGGGTCATGAGTTTAAGCCCCATGCTGGGTTCCATGATGGGGGTGAAGTCTACTTAAAAACAAACAAACAAAAACATACCTGTAAGAAACCTACCTCTAAAGGGCGTCTGAGTGGTTGAGTCAGTAAAGTGTCAACTTTGTCTCAGGTCATGATCTCATGGTTTGTGAGTTCAAACCCTGTGTCAGGATCATTGCTGACAGTGTGAAGCCTGCTTCAGATCCTCTGTCCCCCTGTATCTCTGCACTCCCCACTCTCACGTGCTCTGTCTCTTTCCTCAAAAATAAATAAACATTTAAAAAAGAAACTTATCTTGAATTTTGGCAAAATTTAGATAATAAAATCTATGCCCTGTTTGGAATACACACCAGTCTCAACCAATTGGCATGAGTAGTAATGGAGAGTCACGTTGCCCTAGATTTCTTGTTGGCTAGTCATGGTGGCATCTGTGCCATTGCTAACACTTTTTGTGCTTGGACCAATAAAGTCAGGTAGACAAAATAGGGTATAAAGTGCTTGAGAAAAAGCTGTTTGGATTCAAGGCTGACCCTCGGGGCTTATGGGATTTGTTCTCTTGGCCTGGGTTAGGCCATTGGAGTTCCTGGTTTTGAACCACCTAACATGGAGTATTAATTGTTCTAGTTTTTTTGTTTGTTTGTTTCATAGAGGTTATGATTTTGGCCCTAACATGGACTGTTATTTGTTCTTGCTTGTTTGTTTCTTTGTTTCGTAGCAGTCATGTTGCTGGTCCATTGCATTCTATCTGGAGTCTTAAATGCATTTATGTAAAATGATCTCGCATCAGGTGACTGCTGTGATGAGAACAAACTGGTCATGAAGGTCATCCTCCAAGACAGTTAACTATGAAGATGGCTGACAGTGTCCAGCAGCAAAGTATGGGATCTCAGGTTTTCTCTGAATGGGCCAACCTCTCAAAAGTGAGATCATAACCAAAATGGGGGACTGAGAATGGAAGATACAAAAGAACAGTGGCCTGGCCATATATAAAAATAGGACTCTGACATGAGGTCTGCAGCAACCAGCCCAGGAAATCAACCCACTTTCTTCAGTTTTGGCATATTACCTAGAAGTCAGACGTGTAGGTGTCAGACCGCTCTCTCGAGCAAACAGCCCCGGAAGCTAAATAATAACCTCTGTATTGAATTGACTGGCCCAAAATGGCCAAGACTTGATTTGCCACTGCGAGTATCCCTGAATTTTGTCCTCACTTGCAACTTAAGACCAGCAGATAAAACCACAGATGCACCCCTAACAATGATATAGGATGCCCTTCTTCTAGAACACTCACCATAGCTTCCTTACGCCAATAGTCTCCTGCATCACTGAGGCCTTGTATTATTCTGTCTCTACAAAGTTTCTCTAACTTCTGTCCATCTCTGAGTCTGCCTAAAGGCAAGGGATAGTGGCTGACTCCCTTGCTCTAGCAAATTTTGAAGAAATCACCTGTACTTATTATCATTTGTTTTGTCTTTATTTGTATCCACAGCAACACTGAGTAGTGTCAAAAAACACTGAATGGTTCAGGTAGGGAGCTGGGCTAAGTCAAGAGTGCTGGGCCCACCCTGCTGGGGACCCACTGAAGTCTGCTTCTAGCTCAAGTACTCCTTACACTGGTATTTTCCTGATTTGGGTGGTTCTGGAAATGCATAACTTTCCCATTCCTTTCAACTCCCTAGACTTCTCCAGCAAGCATCTGGTTCCAGAAGTTCTGTGGTCTTGGTGTTCAGCTTTGGAAACATTGAGACCAAGTTCTGAAACAACCATGTGGAACTGCTGAGTAAGAAAGCCGAGATGGTGTGGGCTAGAGATTTTAAAATTGAATCGAGGCCATCCTAGGTCAGAAAGATTGGAAATTATCAGTATAGATGCTACCTAAAAGAAAAAGAAAGTAGGAAAATATGTCTGGTGATCCTCAAGTGGTGTCCTGGGGAGGGGGTCTCCAAGATGTGGTTATGGGGAAGGCACTCCCAGAGGAGATAAGGCTCTGTCCCCTGCCACAAAAGGGTCTAGACTCATCCAAAGGATGACGAGTCTGTAGAAACTGGATCTGGGGGATGAAGGAAGGAGCAGGGAAAGTGGATACTCAGAGCCAGAACAGCTAGGCTTAGTCCATGCAGCTTAGACACTTGAATCAATAGCCAGTGAGACATGGAAGGCCACAGACAATTTATGAAGCCACCAAAGCACTAGCCCAGGTGGCCACTTTCCCAATTACTTCACAATACCTGCTCAGCCAGAGCTGGTCAGTTGAAGGGAAGCTAATTCTTAGCAGAGCCATCATGTGACCATTGGTTTGGAATGTCCTGGCTTCTGAGTCAGCTTGGGAGCCAAACAACCCTGGTCACTGAGGGTGTTCAACTGGTCACCTGGAAGACACCACGTGGGATGGCTGATGGTGTGAAGATGCCGGAGAAGGGTGGCCCACGTTGGGCTTCCCCTCATCCTTCAGAGGGGCTTCACTTGGGGGCAACTGCATCGTGTTTTGGGTCAAGGATTGAAACCTAGAGATGGGAGACTGAGTTAGGATCTGGGTTTTTCTCTTGGCTCAGGCACCTCCTCCAAGGCATCAACTGTCTCCTTCACAGAAAATGGGGCAGGAGGATTTGAGGAAGAGACTGAGGGGCCCCTGGTTAGGGGTGCAGGGCATGATTTCAGGTGTTCAGTGATCTCTCTCTCCAGGGAACCAGCTAAATTTCTGTCTTGAACACCCAACTAAACAGTTTAGTGACTTTTGGTGAGTCACTTTTTCTCTCTAAATTTGAATGCCCCCACTGTAAAATACAGATGATAGGCCCTGCTCTGCCGCCTCCCACCTCAACAGGGCTGACACAGAAACCACAGGAGATCACAGATATTCTCTTTGAGCTGTAAGCATCTCTCCATATAAAGGCTAACAGGAAGCTTACATCCTCTCCTGTTGTGGAGCCATCCACAACACCTCTCTGGATTCAACCACTACCAAGTGTCTACCTTATTTAGTGATTGAACACCTAGGGTAGTTATGAAACACCAGCCACTTATTTTTCTGAAGACTTTACTTGTGTTTAATCATTTTGAGCTCACAACTTAATACTAAAAATTAGGCCCTATTAACATTTCAATATCTCAGAACAGAGAAACAAGTCACAGAGGGGTCTATACAACTTTCTCAGGTACATCGAGCTTCTAAGCAGAGTTTTGACCCAGGCCTTCAGTCATGGACTATGTACTTGCTGTGCTTCTATAATGCCTCAGGGAAATAAAGCTATTTGCTCACAAAACCTGTCTGTTGGGTGTTCAAAGTGTACACCCAGTTGCAAGATCTCTAGAAGTCCAACTTGGCTTCACAAGGCTCTGCTGGTCAGCTGGCGAATAATGGAATCAAAAGATTGATTGTGAATACATTATCACTAATTTCCCTATGGACTTCTACAGCAAGGTGTCAGCAGTTCTCTCTATTGCAATGCATTTCCCAGGATCTTGTTTCAAGGATGAAGAAGAAGAAATGTTCCCCTGAGGTCAAGAATATCAACTGGCACCAGGCAGTGCTTCAGAAAACTCCACATCTGGCAAACAACAGGGGGTACTCTATAAATGACCCCATTGAGGTATTGTGGAAATTCACTCATTAAGTTCATTCAAGAAGAAGGATTCTACTTTAGTCAGTGGCCCATATTTAATAGAAAACCATAAAAATTTAAACCATATTCTTCTGTATGCAAAGGGGGATGATCAAGGCTATCAGTTGTGCTGTAACTGTATAGAAGTCAAGATACATTTCTAACTCAAGATTGGGCACACGTTTTACACTAAACAACATCTCTAGCTGTTGTATAGACCTTTAGCTGATTTGTAAACATTGGCTCTAATAGATCTCTTCCTAAAACAGTGTTTACAGATTTTTAAGAACCTTAATAGGCATTATTTAGAACAGGAGGTTTAGATGAATGTAAGAGTTGAACAGATAATGTAGAAAGTTCCCATATTCTACCCCTCCAGTTTCCCCAACTGATAACATCTAACACGAGTGTAGTACCTTTGGTATAACTAGCAAAATCATAATGGCACATTTTCATTAAATTAAAGTCCACAGCTTCCATTGAAATTCACTCTTTGTGCTTTGACATTCTATAAATTTTCACAAATGCATAATGTCGTGCATCACCGTGACAATATTCTACAGAAATCCATACACCAGTGTCCCTAACTGCGCTATCCAGGGGAGCAGCCACTGATCAGATGTGCCTGCTTATGCTTAAGTTAATTAAAGTAAATGAAGTTAAACATTCAAGCAGTTGAATATCCCTGCTGCTTTGGAGACTGAGGAATGGGGTATGAAATCCGAGAGAAGGAGGAAATATATGTGAAGGTTTGTTTTGTTTTGTTTTTCATGTGTCAGCATCATAACAGTAGGAGATACTATGTGTATGGGCTTCAAGTGTGTTTTGCTCTTCAAGATTATCTTTCCCCCAAGACCAGCTCTTTTCTGCTTCTCCACCGAGCATCAAAGCCTCAATTACATTTGGTTTGCACATTTTGCAAACTGAACAGGGAAGTTACTACATTGGGTTTGGTATGACCTGTGACAGAAGAAGTCTGGGGAGACACACTGTCACACACTTGAACTGGAGACCAAGTGCTACCATGTGAGCCGGAGGCTGGGGATGTGGGGACCCTCTCTCTGCACCTTCAGGTCTCAGACCAGCACCTGCATGGGACACCCTCAGCCTTGCCCCTGGGTGAAAGGATGCTCCCGGAGTGGGCATCACAGAAAATGTACCCTCTCAGCCTCCTGCAGAAGTGAGGTGGGAGGTGTACCCTGGAGCACATTTCTCTCAGGATCAGAATAAATCCTGCACATGTGAGTCCATGTGAGAGAGGACTGTGTGCAGCTGCCCTGAGACCCTCCCTGGTTGGCGGGAATTCTAGAAGTCTGTGTGACGGCTGCTGGGCTGGCCACACACACTGGCTCTAACGGCCCCACTGAACTCTCCCCTGGGACTGACCAGGCCCAGAGACTCCGAGCAGCAGACAGGAGTCCCTGCCCCTGTCACAACCTGCTGCTCCAGCCACACGGTCCTGGCCCATCCTGTGACCTCCGTTCAGGCCTGCCCGGGGTCTCCCCCCAGTCTTTCCAGGGCTCAGGCAAAGGCTGGCAGGTACAGTGTTCATGTGGCTTTACCTACTATAGAACCCCTATCACGCTGCTTGTGGATTAGGGGAATTTGGACCAAGTACTTTTAATTTCATGTTTATCCTCTTAGGGTCTAGGAAAGGTACAGGGTGACCAAGTACCTAAGGTCACCCTAGGCACAGAACACACACTCTGTGTGTGGCAGTGGTTGTCATTCCCTCTGACAGGGCCCAGCACAACCCCAGGCCGGTGGCAGGTATCCCAGGGGGGTTGGCTGCATTGGTTACTTGATCAACTGATTGGTTAGGGAGGCTGGCTGTATATCCGTGATCATTCCCCCCCTCCACCCATATGACACAACAGTCTGGTCGGTGGAGGTGACAGGAGAAGGGAAAGGACACTGATCACGGGAGATAGAAGGGAAGCAGCAGGTTTGAGTACTGAGGAAGGCGTCACGCACAGAAATGCATGGAGACAGCGGCTGCCTTCTAAGAAGGACAAGATGACACCAGCGTTCATTCCAGGCCACAATTACGGAATGTGAGGGCTGGAAAAGTACATTGGAGATCAGAGACCCAGTCCCTCATCATGGCCCCAGGGAGGAGTGTAGAGCTGAGGTCAGAATGGGGCCCGAGATCAGCCCTTATCCTTCCAGGAGCAGTGAGTATGAGTTCTCACTGTCCCCTGTCCTTTCCCAAGGCCACCCCTTCCGGGCCACAGCTGCCATGGTCCATGCCAAAGATTAATTGCAGATTATGAAGACTCAGAAAAAGGGAGCAAAATCCTGCACCTAATTTATTTCCTCTGTCATGTCCTTCACTTTCTTGCATTCCCATCCTTAAGCTCCTTCTGTGGCTCTTCACCACTCCCTCTTTGAATGATTCTCATCCTGAAGAACCTGGTCCTGTCCAGGCACAGGACATCCTCACATCTCCAGTGTCTATAAGATCTCCCGCCACCCCCTCATCCACTTTCCGAGCAGCGCCTTGGGTCCAGACCTGAGTCTGCACTCCTGGATCCTGCTCAGTCACCCTGAGTGGTGGACTGGGAGCAGGGTGGGGGCGGAGGATGGATGGGCCCACCTGCCTGAGAGGCTCCCCCAGAAGACTGGGGGTTCCAGGAACCGCGCAATTGGTGCTCTCCTGCCCCGGGGAAGGGCATGGTGCTCTGGACGGGCTCGATCCTTCTCTTCCCACCAGCTGGCAGGGGTCAGAAAGTCTCTTCCCCCAGGCTCAAGAGGGGGGTGGGTGAAGAAGGTGAGAGGCGATAAAGGGGAAGAATAAGAGGAAATGTGGAATGTGGAGAGGGCGGGAGGAAAAGCAGAAGGCAAATAAGGGCCCACATCTCCATGGCTTCCCTTTCTCTTGGCCCTTCGGGAAAGGCAACCAAAGGGAAGGGAGCCCCGTGACGGCCATATTGCACGTGATCGTGCAAGGGAGAGACAGGAGGGTGGTAACAACCAGCGCAGGAAAGGGGAGGGATGCCCTGAGCACAACTCTCCTGGAAACGGATACCTGCTCCATATTTCCAGGGGTGCATGGCCCTGACTCTGCCCAAGTCAGGCCTCCTGGGAAAAGTGAAGGCAGAGGCCCTGCGCTCCCTGGCATGCAAGCAGGGCGGCTCCCCAGGTCCAGATCTGCAGACCCGTGACCACACAGCAGCCTGGGCATCAAGTAGGGGCCACCGCAGCCTCCAGCCCAGGCTGGGAGTAGCCCAAGCCCTTGGGGTCTGTCAGCTTCTGCGGAGCCCGGTGGACAGCCTGGATCACCTCAAACTGGGGTTCTATAATTTTTTGTTCTAATATATATATATATATATATATATATATATATATATATATATGTAAAAATCAACACACACATGGAAATGAAGGGAAATTCAGTGCAGTGTCCATTAGGGAATTTGTAAGGAGTTGAATTGCAAATTGCTTATGTTTCTTTTATTTTCCAATTTTTTAAATTAATTCAAATATAACTGGTTTAATTCCATTTGTGTTATTTTTATATTTATTTTTTTAAGGTTTCATTACATCTTAGACAGTAGTGTCTTCTGTAGCCTTTTCGCACTGAAACACATTAAGCCATAAAGATTATTATTTTTTAACTACCTCATCATAAGCTTCTTTAAATGGAAAGGCACATGTCAGGCATTTGGATGTAATGGGGAGAAAAGATACTGAGGAAGAAAAGGGAAACCCTCTAAGTGTCACTTCGATGGTGCAGGTGTCATGCTAGGCCCTATCACAGGTGGATGAGGGGACATCATCACCTCTCCCCCTCCAGCCCTGTGTCATCAGACCTCCTGCTCCTCACAGGCCAGGGGTGGGACTTGGGATTTTCCTCCTGCAGTCCGGAGCCTCCCCTTTCTTCTGCTCCAATACTCTGTTCAAGGGACCAGATGCTTGAGGGCTGCACAGCCACATGCCCAGGTTAAATCTCTCCTGGAGGACACTTAACACTGTCAGCCAACGACAATCCCCTTAGCCAAGAACCCCAAACAGGCCCCTGGCGGTGTCTTGACCCAAGGTCACCTTCCAAGACTGGAGGAATCTTTGGGGTCCCACACACCCACCCCAGGCACCCCTCCTCCCTCCACCTCTGTGCTTCTGCAGGGAATAGGGTACTCATGTTTGCTGCTGCTTTGACACCTGTGAAGGAAGCACTAAGCAAGCGTCGGCTGGGGTCTCAGAGCACCTAAGTGTCTAGAAGCTTAAAAAGAAGACAGGAGGTCATGGACGAAGGGCTACCCGCTAACTCAGTGCCAGCCTCTGAGCATGTGAATTGTATAGATTCTGCCTTAGTTGCAGAGATATGTTTTATAGTTAATTCTGGAGGATTTTACATCAAGAAAAATGTATCTTTTGCCTGCTTTATCTTGAAGTCATTTTTATGTAAAATAAAACACACAAAAGCACATGATGCATAGGTAGCAGAAGCTGAATTACCACGGGCACCACACTCTGTAGCGGTGATTTTCCCTCTGTGAAAGACAAATGCTTCTCTCTCTTTTTTTAAAATAGATTTTTAGGGTTTTTTTATTTTTTCTTTTCTTTATATTAAATATAATTTATTGTCAAAATGCTTTCCATACAACACCCAGTGCTCATCCCAACAGGTGCCCTCCTCCCTGCCCATCACCCACTTTCCCCTCCCCCCCCCCATCCACCCTCAGTTTGTTCTCAGTATTTAAGAGTCTCTTATGGTTTGCCTTCCTCCCTCTCTGTAACTTTTTCCCCCCCTTCCACTCCCTCCATGGTTCTCTATTAAGTTTCTCAGGATCCACATATGAGTGAAAACATATGGTATCTGTCTTTCTCTACCCTCCAGTTCCATCCACGTTGCTACAAATGGCTAGATTTCATTCTTTCTCATTGCCAAGTAAGGGGATTCAGACAAATGCTTCTGAGAAGTGTCTTCCAGCTTCTTTGCCCTGCCCCCATGCCTGCACAGTGGAAATTGGATCCTCCCAGCTCTCCAGTTTGTTCCACTACCTTCTCAGGGTGCCACCACACTCTTTTGTGCCCTAATTATGTATAATCATCATGCTTGGGAAATACATGGTAACCGATTTCATTTCTTAACCTAATAAGTTAGCAATTATTTTTATCTCCTTCTACAGGAGGCTGCCAGGGTGCTAGAGCCATTCTGTATGTGGAACTAGGATTCGCAGCAGATATGTTTATAAGAAACCATAAAGCTGTACTTAAGATGTGTGCACTATACATACAATAGATAAAGCAGCCATTAAAAAAAAAGGCAATATAAGAAATAAATTTTCACATGAAGCACACTTCAAGCCCAGGTGGCTTCCTTTAATTTCAAACAAACATTGAAGATGGAAATGCCTGTCTCTTCCAGAGAAATTTCCATCCAGACACGGAAATACACACTCTTCCAGAGAACAGATACAGAGGGAATATGCCCACATTGCTTTCATTGGATCAGAAGAAAATTGATGCCACCCCAGCAGTAGGCATGACAGGAAAGGGGGGCACACAGGTCAACTCTCCTGGATGTAGATGTCAAAATCCAAAACCATACAGCATAAATCTGGAGATTTGGGAAGCAAATTGAGATCTCACAGTGGGGTTCCAATGGGTGGATGTGGACAGGGTCAGTGGCACTTTGCGTGTTGCCCCAGGGGTGGTGAGAAGGGACAGTGCCATTGGGTTGGTGGAATAAGTATTTGATGACAGAGGGAAGGAGAATCTGAGTGACTCTCAGGGAGAGCCCTGGGGTGGGTGTCACAGGCTGTGGCTATGGAGGGGACCCTTTAAGAGGACATGGGACTCTGTCCCCTTCCACTGCCAGGGCCAGAGAAGGACAAGGAGTCTGGAGAGATTTTGTCACATAGGGAAGTAGGAAAGTTGCACACTCAGAGCCAGTGCAGCCCCTGCCCTCCCTCGGCCAGGCTGCTCTGACAGTTGCTCACATTAGTGGTCAGTAGGCAGTGGGGGACATGCCAGCTTCATCCATTAAAGCACCAAACACCAGCCCAGCAAGTCATGCCCTCATTAATCAGTGCTGTTCATCCGGGGTTGGTTGTTGAAGACCAAGCTCATTCACTAGAGAGCTGTCATGTGGTAGTAGGCTTGGAAATGTCCACGTTCTGAGCTGCATGGGGGCATGTAGACCACTAGTCAGATGCCCAGGAGCTCACATTGGACAGCTGATGTGTGAAGATGCTGCAGGAGGACAGTCATAGAGGGGACACCCTGACCCTTCAAGGGACTTCCTTTTCGGAAAGCGACGTTGCTTTTGGGTCAGGGATCGAAACCTATGGGTGGAGGCTGAGGCAGGCATGTGCTTCCTTTGGAATTTCATGGCAGGAGGGTTTGGGGATCAGAGGGAAAACAGGAGCTAGAGAACTCTGGGGGCTCCGGGATCTCTGTCCCTAGAAACCAACTACATTCCTGTCCCAGACTGTCCTGTCATCAGCTTCTTCACTCTAGTTGCTTAAAATCTCTGAATTTCAGTGTCATGAACTACAAAATATGGGTTAATGCCCTGCCCTGTGCATTCCATGGAGTCTGATGGGGATCACAGGAGATGATGGCAGGTATTCTCCATGACCAGGAAAGCCTCATGCCCACATTAAGGCGGAAAGGTTACCTTCCACCCACCCTTGCCCTGTGGCCATCCAGGTTTCCTCTCTGCAGGCAACCACTCCTACATTTCTTGCTTGTTCTTCCAGGCATGTAATATCGGGTCACATATGGAGCACTTAGGAGGTCCCAATCATTTTCCTTAGGCATTATTTGGATTTTCTTATAGTAAGCTTTATAATACTAGTAAGTAGGTCCCATATCACAGAACAGGGAACTGAGGTCAGAGGGGTTAGGTAACTTTCCCAAGTATGTGTGGTTTCTAGTATGATCTGATACAGGTTATCAGGCACCAGCTCCCAGGCTCTCTGTCACTGTCCTCTGTATTGTCCTTTCTACATGGTCTCATCTAATGTCAAGTCCCTAGGCACAAGTCTGCTGGGGGTGGTAAGTGCATACCACATCGCAATACCCCTCTTCTAAGCCCAGCTCAGACTCAGCTGGCTCCCCAGTCACTGGTGAACAAGGAGAATGGGAGTGTGACCTAGGGATGCATGAATATTCCAGGTGCATATTAACAGTTCTCTCCCTTTTTAGTGTATTTTCTAGGATCATGGCTCAGATTACAAAAAGAGAGGATCCTAAGTGATTCAAACACAGGACTCACAAGAAAGGCATCTGTGCTCAAGACAATCTACTGGCTTTCCCCAGCAGTGCTTCAGCAGCATCAAGATGGACATGTTTCCAAACAACAGGGTCGAGCCACAAATAACACCCCAATGAATGACTACTCCACTGAAGAAGGTAGTGTGGGTATAAAATCAGTAAGTAGATTCAAGAGGAGTAAGGGTAGTTTGTACAGTGGAGACTGGATGTTGGTGAGGATGGAAGGAGCAGGGAAGGTGTACACTCAGAGGCAGGGAGCCCCTGCCCGCTCCTAGCCATGCCTTTATCCAGGCTGCTCAGATGGTGGGTCAGATTGTTCATCAGGAGACACCGGGGCCTCTAGACTTCATCTTCCAGAGCACCAACCTAGCAGACCCCTTTCCAAGCTACTATCAACTGCTCATCACCCAGGTTTGGTCAGTTGAAGATGACGCTAATTCACTGGGCAACTGTCCTGTGGGCAGTTGGTTTGGAATGTTCTGGGTTCTGAGACATTTGGGAGTCAAACAGACCAGTGGTCATTCAGGGTGGTCACCTGGCCACCAGCAAGGCAGCTAGTAGCATCAAGTACTGGGGAGCACGGGATGGGGAGATGGGGATGTGTTTTTCATTCTCACACCTCCCCAGGCCCTATCCATCCGGGGGAAAAGGCATTGTTTTCTGGGTCAGGGATTGAAATAGAGAGGCAGGAGTTGGGTTGGGTTTTGGGCCATTCTCTTGGGCCAGCACCTCCTTAGGGAGCCAGCTGTCTCCCTGCAGCAACCTTGTGGCCAAAGGATGTGGGCCAGGGAGTGAGGAAAGGGCTTGGTTTCAGTATGCAGGGCATGATCTCCTATCCAGGTGATCAGAGATCTCTGTCCTCAGGGAATTGTCTGTATCCCCTGCCTCTGAACCATAAGTCATCAGTGCTGTGATTCTGAGTGAGCCACTTAATCTCTCTAAATGTCAATGCCCTGAACCATAAAATATAGGTCCCAGCCCCTTCTCTGCCCACCCCACAGCCCATTCATGAGCATCACCAGAATTAACAGGTTTTCTTCACTATTAGAAGTGTAATATTGAAGTCTCCTAGTTTTATTGTTGAGAGATCAGTTTCTCCTTTTAATTGTCAGTTCCATGTACTTTGACGCTCTCCTGTTGAGTGCAAAATGTTTACAATGATCTCTTTGAAGGATGGACACTTTGTCACTGTACCATGTCCTTCTTTGTCTCTAGAAAAAAACTGTCATAAAGCTTATTTGTCTTCACAAAGCCAGTCTAGTTCTCTTGATTACTATTTGCTTGGTATATATTTTCCATCCTTTTTACTTTCAATGCCTTTGTGTCTTAGGTTTAAAGCATGACTCTCCTGTAGATGGCATAGAGAGAGATTGTTGTTTTCTACCCATTCTGTCAATATCTGCCTCTTAATTGGATGTAAACTCCATGTGCCCTTAAGTACTCATCAGGTAGCATCGAAATCTATTGTTTTTTCATTATTTCTGTATATGTTATATCTTCTTGTTTTAATATTCCTCCATTCCTGCTTTCTTCTGTGTTATTTTCTAGTGTACCAACTAAATTCCCATGTTGTTTCTTTTACTATATATTCAGGGAATACTTAGTAGTTTCACTGGAGATTACAACTAATGTCTTAATTTCCAACATTCTAATTGGATTCATACCAGATTAATTTCAATGGCATACAGACATTTGACCCCTTTAAAAATTTTTTTCACTTACTTATTTTAGAGGGAGAGAGAGCATGAGTGGGGGTGTGGAGTAGAGAGAGAGAGAGAGAGAGAGAGAGAGAGAGAGAGAGTCTCAAGCAGGTTCTGCACTTATTGTGGACTCTGGGCTTGATCCCCTGACGCTGAGATCATGACTTGAGCTGAAATCAAGAGCCAGACGCTCATCTGTCTGAACACCCAGGCACCCCTAGAGACTTGACTCTTAATATATCTAATTGATGTCCTCTCTTTTTGCCATTATTTTCACTCAAATTACCTCTTTATACAGTCTGTGCTCATTAACATATTTACATTTTCTGTATTTATAATATATGCAATTTATATATATGTATAATATTAACTTCACAGTTTTAAATTAGAAGAAAGTCTATTGTTTATATACTTAGGCTATATATAGTTTATGTGCTTATACACTTATACATTTGTACTTTTTTATATTTACCTATGTAACTATTTCTTCATGTAGAAATAAATGCGTTTGCATTTTAGATGGAAGGACTCAGGATTTCTTTTTTTTTGTAAGTTTATTATTTATTTTGAGAAAGAGATAACGCATTAGCAGGGGAGGGGCAAAGAGAGAGAAAGAATCCTAAGCAGGCTCCACACTATCAATGTGGAGCCCGATATAGGGCTTGAACTCACAAACCATGAGATCGAGACCTAAGCCAAAATCAAGAGTCAGATATGAAATGGAATGATCCACCCAGGTGCCCCAGGACTTAGGGTTTCTTGTAGGGCTGGTGATAGCAATGGATTCTCTCAGATTTTGTTTACCTGGGAATGTCTTAATGTCTTCTTCCATCGCTGAAGGACATCCTGGATAGATACAGAATTCTTGTGCACAGGTTTTGTCTTTTAGCACTTTCAGTAGATATCCCACTGCTTTCTGGCCTCTGTGGTTTCTGATGAAAATTTGCCATTAAACCTACTGAGGACACTCTATACATAATTAATCACTTTTCTTGTATTGTTTTCACAATCCTTTGTGGCCTTGAACCATTTTAGTGGGATGTGAGTTTATCCCACTTGGTGTTCATTGAACTTCTTGAATATTTGATTAATGTTTTCATCAAATTCAGTGAGATTTTTGTTCTTATTACTTTGCATATTCTCCCTGTCCTTTCTCTCTTTTATGTCTTTCTGGGACTCTCTCTCTCTCAGTTAGTGTGTTAGTATGCTTGATAGTATTACACAGGTCTTTGGGGCTTTGTTCATCTACCCCCCCCCCCCACTTTTATTTTTCTTAACTTGCTGTCAATCAGACTGGATCTCAATTTTCCTACCTTCAAATTTGCTGGTTCTGTCTTCCTCTTGCTCAAATCTGCTGTTCAGCTCTGTTGTGCATTTAACTGTATCCCATCCCAAATTAAGTATCAGAGCTCTAACCCCCAGTACTTGTGAAAGTAGAAGTAAGGTCTTTCCAGATATCATCAACCCTGGATTGGGGCTGGCCCTAATGCAAAGGCTGTTGTCCTTACCAGAGCAGGAAGGTTTGGACACAGACAGAGGGGCAAAGGCCATGTCATGTGCTGCCTGAGGCAGAGATAGAAGAACTGCAGATATAAGCCAAGGGAAGCCATGGGTTTCCAGAAAAATACCGAAAGCAAGATAGTGGTGAAGAGGGATAATTCCCCACCTCTTTCCCAGCCTACAGCTTGAGTTCAGACTTCTAGCTTTTCACACAGCAGCATAACACGGGAAATTTCTGTTGTTTAAAGCCACATAGTGTGTATAGTAATTTGCCACAGCAGCCCCAGAAAATCAATTCAAGCCTCTCTGGTGACATTTTATTCTTTTCAACTCCAGAAGTTCTATTTGGTTCTCTTTTATAATTTGTATCTTTTTATTGTTACTCTCCACTTGGAGAGGCACAATTCTTGTACTATAGTTTAGTTCTTTAACTATGAGCTCTGTGAAGTCCTTGAATGTCTTTAAAATAGCTGATACAGAGAAAGACAGATACCATATGTTTTCATTTTTATGTGGATCCTGAGAAACTTAACAGAAGTTCCATGGGGGAGGGGAAGAAAAAAAAAGAAAAAAAAAAGAGATTAGAGAGGGAGAGAGCCAAAGCATGAGACTCTTAAAAACTGAGAACAAACTGAGGGTTGATGGGGGGTGGGAGGGAGGGGAGGGTGGGTGATGGGTATTGAGGAGGGCACCTTTTGGGATGAGCCCTGGGTGTTGTATGGAAACCAATTTGACAATAAATTTCATATTAAAAAAAAATCTACTCTCTTAGCACCAAAATAAATAAATAAATAAATAAATAAATAAATAAATAAATAAATAAAAATAACTGATACAAAGTATTTGTCCAATGTCTGGACTTCTCTCAGGGACAGCTCTGTTGGTTGCTTTTTTTTTTTTTTTTTTTTCTTGTGTATCAGCCTGGGAAGACTCACTGAACTCAGCATACAGTCATGCTGATTGCTATGGTTTATTACAGTAGAAGCACACCCAGCAAAAGAAGCAAAGGGAAAAGGCGCATGGGAGGAGGCCCAAAGAACACCAGGCACGGGCTTTTAAGAATCTTGTTGAAATGGGGGCGCCTGGGTGACTCAGTTGGTTTTGTGCCCAACTTCAGCTCAGGCCATGGTCTCACGGTCAGTGAGTTCGAGCCCTGCATCAACTCTGTGCTGACAGCTCAGATCCTGGAGTTTGCTTTAGATTCTGTGTCTTGCTCTCTCTCTGCCCCTCCCCAACTTGTGCTCGCTCTCTCTCTCTCTCGGTCTCAAAAATAAATAAACATTAAAAAATAATTTAAAATGTCCTGTTGCAATGGAGTCTCATGGGTACACCTCATTCCTCCAGCAATGACTCGAGACAATATGTGTGAAACATTGTCTTCCAGGGAAGTTCATTAGTGACTGTGTGCCCAAAGGTTTTTAGTGGAGACCAGTCATTTAGCACATAACTGAAGGCCAGAATTCCAGCAAGTAAGAGATTCTTAGCATAAACCACAGTGTTCATACAGTTGAGGCAGACCAAGCCACTCTTGCCAGAGAATGGTGGGGACCCTCCTGGTTCCAAGTTCCCAGACGTCAGCCAGTGGCTAATCGAGCAAGCAGAACTTTCTAAGGAAAGCAGTCTCAAACCTGCTGTGTAACTCTTTCCTGTATAGAGCCAGACTTAGTAATTTCCTTGTAGGTCTCTTATAATTACAATTATTTGGGGTGAAGTGGTGTATAAATTAAACATTTTAAAAAATATGGCAACTCTGGCAATCGGATCTCACCCCTCCCTATGATTGATTGTGTTAGCTTTTTTTTTTTTTGTCATTGCTATTTTCTTGCGAGTGACCTTTCTGAACTCATCCTCTGAAGAAGTCTGTATTCTTTGTCATGTATGACCGTGGTAGTACCTGCTTGGCTACTTGGTGGTGCAGCCATTGACGGGATCGAGATTGCATTAGCAGCCCAGAACTGAGAAGTCACTCAGTCCTTGCTGAGGGGCTGTGTGGGCATGTGGAACCGTGTCTTCAACACCCAGCTGGCAGCAGAGAACTCTGCCATAACCTTCACTTGCTGAAGAACAGCATCAAGGTCAGCCAGCGGTGACAACATGGGGGCTTGTGGAGTCTTTTCTGAGCGTGCGCGCAGCCCTACATTTGCACGTGGTCTAGATTCCTAGGACTAAGAGCTTTTCAAAACTCCTACAGAAATTTCATTTCTCAGCTCCTTTTTTAGGCTTTTTGTTGGCCTGTTATTTGCTCCAAGTATTATCCATTACATTAAGCAAGTGCAAGTTAAGCAATTGCCTGTATTTTTGTTTTGTTGTGTTTTGACAATGATTCCAGGGGAAAAAAGGCTTTTTGTGCTGGGCAAGCTCCAAGTCCAATTAGATGCAGACAGTCGAATAAGTAGGGTCTGATAGAGACCTACCAGATAGGTCCAGTAGTGATTATTTCCTAGGAATGAGGTTTTGAGGAGGCTTAAGCCCCTCTTTGCTCTGTCTGGTGGCTGGCTGCACAGTGCTGACTCTCACTGTGAATGTGGGCTCTTCATTTTCTGGATTGCATGGAACCACAGAGCAGGGCATGGGGCAAGGCATGTGAGAACAGCACGAAACTCATTGTTCTGAGATTTAGCTGCTGTTTTCCTGGAACCAGCATCCCCTCTATTGCTGCAAATCCCAGTTCATTTCCAGAGTTCTGCAAATGTTGATGGCGGCAATTTGTGACAGATTCCTCATTGCTTTTTTGGAGGGCAGAATTTTGTGGGTCTGTCAGCTGCCATCTCTCCACTGAAGTCATTCACCAAATCATATTCTTTTGAGTATCCTCAGGCCACATGCATGACGGATTGTCCTCGGGTTTTTGTAATATGCACAGTTCAATATAAACTGTATCTCAGATGAAAACTCACCTTGAAGTTGTGTGCACACTGTTAGGTCAAATACGTGCAATTAAACTTAAAAACAGAGGCTAGTCTCACTTTAAAAGGAACTTTCTTAAGGGCACCTGGGTGGCTCAGTTGGTTAAACATCCCACTTCAGCTCACGTCATGATCTCACGGTTCATGAGTTTGAGCCCTGTGTCAGGCTCTGTGCTCTCGGTGCAGAGCCGGCTTCAGATGGTCTGTCTCCCTCTCTTTCTTGCCCCTTCCCAACTCATGCTCACCATCTCTCTCAAAAATTAAATAAGCATTAAAAATAAATAAATGAATAAAAGGAATTTTCTTAAAACAGTATACTGAATAATGTAACCCAGCACTTGTGGCTAATATTGACAGTATCCTACAGTTGAATTTAGGTTATTAGATGTGGTTTTGTTGTGTTATTTTTAAGTTGGAAAAAGCAAACAATTGTTCAAAGCTTATTATATATATTATTTTGTAGTGGTCAAATTTGGATATTTATGATTTCTTTCACTTATAAATTTCACTCATCCTCACAGTCACAGAGATGGATATTTTGGAATAAAATAAAATAATTATTTTTTGCCAGGAATGTTTTATCAAAAACTATCTTGATGAGACTTGTGATTTATGGAAAAGAAATGTGAACATATCCAGGGATTCCAAGATACAATGTAAAGCTTCCAGACATCGGAGATCCACATTGCATCTTTTTAAAAAAAATTTTTAATGTTTTTATTTTTAAGAGTGCACGTGCACACGAGGGGGGGGGGGCAGAGAGAGAGAGAGAGACAGAATCCAAAGCCGGCTTCAGTCTATGAGCTATCAGCAAAGAGCCTGACTCGAGGCTCGAACTCACGGACCATGAGCTCATGACCTGAGCCAAAGCCGGATTCTCAACTGACTGAGCCACCCAGGTGCCCCTCCATGTTGCATCTTTAAAATACATGCAGAATTGCTCCAAACTGCTCAAAGGCTGTCTACAGCAGCCAAGAGGATGCAGCTGACTTTTGTATCCTGTTTTCCTAGAGACCATTCCAAACCTGTATCACACAGATGTGTGTATAGCAGAGAGGTTGGGGAGGACTCAGATTCTCATTGTATCTCCTATCACGGAAGTCTGAGCCTCAGGACACCATTATTGTGGCTTCAAGTTGACTCTGTGCCCTGAGCTGTGTCTCAGCACACCCTGCAGTTTGCTGGGTTGGTTACAAGTTGTCTTGTTGAGGTAAAGCTCCTGTCACATAGGCCTCCCATCACTTCCTTCTCAAATTTTCCTTGTCACCTCCTGATTCCATCCATATGCTTTTTCCTCTGCAGGAGACATTGCTTCTGCCACTGCTCACCCCAGCCATGACCCACACTGCACCCCAGTTACCCTGAATGCATTCCTCAGCTGGGGGCACAGTCAGCCCCTCCAAGAGAGCCACCCAGGGGCTCCCTGACTAGAGCTGTGCTCAGGTGATCTGTTTCAGGGATCTCCTCCTAGGTGACTTTTTATTGCATGGTTATTTCATATGTATCTTCCAGAGAATAATTAGGATCGATGGAGGCAGAGGCTGCAAAGTTCTTACACAGGCATGCTGCACACACCCACTTGCACCTGGTGAACAGGACAGAGATTCTCCAGAGACAGGACAACGGGTGTACATGGGGGAGGGTGCAGGATCTGTAGCTGCACAGTCTGCTCCATGCCCAGCTCTGCCCTTCACACTGCATGACCCAGGGCAGGCTCAACAAACCTCTCTAGGAGTCCCTTTCCTCATGTCTGAAATAGGAGTGACAGTCATTCCAGTACCATCTTCAAGGGGTGCTTGTGAAGACAGAGAGAAGTATTATTCGCCTAAGGTCCTCGCAAGGTGCTTGTCCTGTTATCACTAAATGTGCGGAGGCCTGGCCCTGCATTACTGGGTCACGACCTCACTCAGCAGGCCTGAGCCTCCATGCAGTTCTGAGGTCCATGCTAGGACCACTGTCACCACAGCTGTCACCCCCCCCCCCCCCCCCCCCCCCGTTGCACAGCCAACTCCAAATTCTGTCTTTTGTGTATGGTGTAAGAAAGTGGTCCAGGTTCATTCTTCTGCATGTCACTGTCCAGTTTTCCCAGCACCGCTTGCTCAAGAGACTGTCTTTATTCCGTTGGGTGTTCTTTCCTGCTTTGTCACAGATTAGTTGGCCATACGTTTGTGGGTCCATTTCTGGGTTCTCTATTCTGTTCCATTGATCTGTTTTTGTGCCAGTACCAGTCAGCCTCTACCATGGGCATTCTTTTCTCAGTTCTGTGTTGTGTGCCTGCCTTTTGTTTTCCTTAAAGCACAGATGTCTAGGGGCTGAATGTCTCTACTGGGGACATGGGATACACAGTAGTGCTGTGGTGTCCCTGCCCTCCTGGCACGTCCATTGTACAGTCTCTCAGGTTCTTCCAAAGAACACAACCCCCCCACACACTCCATGTTCCCCCACATGTCCCAAGCACTTAACTGGCAATTGTCCATTTAATCCAAACTTGTAAAGTGAGTTTAGTCACCACTGCACGCAGCCTGCCTGAAGAGAGGTTAGTAAATTCCTTGTCCAAAGCCAGGCAGAAAAGCCTGTTTAGCCCCATAGTCACTGAAGACATGGGATAAGTCATCAAGACAACTTCCTAAGGAACAGAACTCACACTTGAATCCTTAGTGGTCACTTCCTACGTCATTCCTTCAATGAACATATATCATTCTAAACAGACTCAAAGTTTTCCATCGAATGCAAGATGGTTCACTCCACAACTAACCGAAGTGGTCAAGCCGAACCATAATCCCAGAATGAGGTGAGCACCAAGAGCTTCTGGGCATCACAGCTTCGGGGGCAGCACCAGGGAGCGGCTGATACCAGCCTGCACAGCACAGTCTAAAGATGCTGCCCTGCCCAGTGCAAGATAGGGACCTCTCTGGCCAGGATGCTCCACCACTGAGATTCCTGGGACAGTGCAGACTGTGCCCAGGGCCCTGCAAGAAAGGCAGAGAGACATGGGGATGGTGAGGCTGTTGTGCCCTCAGATAAGAAGGAAATGGCCGGGCCTCCCCTGACTCATGGACAGCAGATCACCTGGACAGAGAGGGAGGAGGAGGGAAGATGGGTTCCTAGGCTGTGATGGACATGCCCCTGGAGCTCTGCTTCCTGAAGAACCCACTTGCCCTATTCAATGGGACATGCAGATCCTTCTCCTACCCTCGGAGGGAGCCCCATCTGAGCTCTGAGCCAGGACTGTGCCCCAGCGGCTCTAGCAGGGCAGGCCCACTGCACCCCCTGCTGCCTGAGGGCCAGAGGCACCTACACAAAGGGGACCCTGGAGAGACAGAACTGCACCCCATGCTCTGTCCGCTGCCCCCTCTTCACAGTCAGGGGTCTCCTTACTGCCCACGAGCTTCCTCTTCAGGCTGCAGCCTCTTTTCCATGGTGAAGGCCTGACCTCAGTGAAATGGCCTCCATGGTGCAGATCCCTGTAGAGGGGTGCCAGAGGGAAGCCACGCTCAGACAGCACTTGTTCCAGATTGAGGACATCAGGACAAAGGACAGTGATGGACTGGCCAAGACCAACCAGCTTCCCACTATGGCAGTCATGAGGGGTGGACGATCTTCACCTCACCCTGCGGTTCCTCCCACGCTGTCATCCCTGATTGGGGGGAGGGGACAATGCAGGGATGTGTCCTCAGGGACAGAGAGACAGCTCTCAGCATATTTCATGGGTGTTCCACTGTGGCAGACGTGAGCCCTCCTTGTAATAAGCCAGTTACCCTCAGCCTAAGATCGGACCCAGGGATCAACTGGGGCTACTGTTTGGGGGTGTACATATAGAACCAGAATACTGGGAGTGAGCAAGAGTTTCGAGGGGAGAACTTTTTCCCTAGGCAAGCTGGTCCTAGGAACTAACATGCTTCCAGTGCAGGACAGAGTGATCTTCTGACCAAGAGCCCCAGACGGTGAGGACGGCTGAGTCAGCAGACCACACTCAGGACTTTAGAAATGGAGGTGCAGCAACACACCCAGTTCCGGGGGACCAGAAGAGAAAGGATGGCCATGCGTGACCACCCCCCACCCCACGGACACATCCCTTGAACTCAGCAGGCACTTACCCACTAAGCAACAGTGTCAAGGAAGGCTCTGGGCAGTGAATAGGTGCAGGCAGCCCATGGGTTTTAATCTCACTTCCTTGTGAGCCCTGAGAATGCAGGCCCCAAGCCACTGCCTTGTGCTGGGCAGGAATACTCAACCTCATCTCCAGGCTCAAGCCGCAGAGAGAGAGATGCTGGGCGGCCTAACCTGGAGCCTAAGAATCTCTCTGAGATCCCTTAAAATCTGTTATAATTCTGTGGGTCAGGAGTTTGGGAACATGGCCCAGGTGTTTCTACAACCAAGCTGCTCCCCGGTTGCCAACACTGTTGCTGTTTCCCGTGCAGGTGATGGTAGCCATCTGTTCTGGGCTCTTGGATACAGAGGGTGGCTGAGTCAGCCCTGTCTGGGCCACACACCCTGGCAGGGGGAGGCACAGGTAGAACAGAAAGCCAGGTGAGTGATGGGGTGGAACACAGCTGAGAGGTCCCCCACAAATCTCCCACCCAGGGCAGGTCGGCTGTCACCTGTGCAGACTGAGGAGGACAAGGGCGAAAGGAACACAGGACATGGTGCAGATACTCAAGAGTTCTGCCCCCACTGAGACTCCAGCGGGCCCCCCCGCCCCTCCGCCCCCCGCTGAGTGTCTCTTATTCTCTCCTTGGGTACCTATGGAGGGAGGGGTTTCTACATTCACATAGTACTTGCTCCCAGACACTCCTGGGCAATATTATCTGTGTCAGAATAATGCCCACCCCCCAAGATACTCATGTTCTAATCCTTGGAATCTGCCCAGATGTTGCCTTGTATGGGGAAAGGTAATTAAAGTTGTAAACTGGGGTGTGAGAGCAACCTGGCTGCGATATCTGCCACCCCAATGATCACCAGGGTTGACTCAGCTGGTCTGGCTGGCTGGACAGATGTCCCCTTCCTCCCTCACAGCTCCATATACATTCCTCCTCAAGCTGCACGCCCGGTCCAAGAGGGCGACCTTCCCTAATAGAGGAGAACCGTTCTTTGGTCAAGGCCTTACAAGTAGCTGCAATTTTCCTGTTAGAACCTCTCAATAAGCTCTCCAGGTCCCTTCGTAGGAGAACTTGGGTGGTCAAGCTTCCAAGACTCCAGACATATCCAAATGAGGCACTGCATGTGGCAATCTGCCTTTCTTAAAAAAGAAATGAAAAAAGCTGCAGATGGAACTAAGGCTGCTAATCAGCTAACAAAATAGGGGGGAGGATCCTGGATTAGCTAAGTGATCCCAATGTCATCACAAGAGTCGTTAAAAGTAGAAGTGGGAGGGGCACCTGGGTGGCTCAGTCAGTTAAGCGTCCTACTTCAGCTCGGGTCATGATCTTGCAGTTTGTGGGTTCAAGCCCCACATTGGGCTCTGTGCTCACAGCTCAGAGCCTGGAGGCTGCTTTTGGATTCTGTGTCTCCCTCACTCTCTGCCCCTCCCCCACTTGCACTCACTCTCTCTCTCTCTCTCTCTCTCTCTCTCTCTCAAAAATAAATGAACATTAAAAAAAATTTTTTAAGAAGTAGAAGTGGGGAAGAGGAGTCAACATTAGACAGGATGGGGGAATGAGCTAATCAGCCATTGCCAGCTTTGAAGTTGGTAGGAGCCATGGGGTAAGGAACAGCCTGTGGAAGCCAGAAAACACAAGAGACGCATTCTCTGCCAGCACTTCCAGAAAGGAATACACTGCTGACATGCTTAATTTAGCCCAGTGTGAGGCCCAGGTCAGCCCTATAACCTACAAAATGAAGATACCACATTTATGAGGTCTGAAGGCGCTAACTTTGTGGTGATTTGTTACAGTAAGAGAAAGCTGACACAGCAATTCCCACATCAACAGGCTGAAAATCATGAACATTTCAATAGATACGGAATAAGCATTTGGCAAAATTCAACATCCATTCATGCTAAAGACTCAATAAATAAGAATTAATACTGTCAACTTGATGAAGGACACTTAAAGAATCTATAGTTTATGAAATAAATATCATAACAAATACCAGGGTCATCCCTCTAGATTTCCTTATGCTAGATATTGGTGCTATTTTCTTCTGTGTCTCACCATCTCCTCAATGCTGTTTAACATTCTGATATTTTGTCCAGCTCTTTGAGTTGTGCTCAGTGGGAGGTTTGATATATATATTTATTAACTTTTGCCAGAGGAAGTTCATTTTTCTTACATATTACATTGCTACTTAGGCCAAACCCATTCCCAAAAGACCTTTAATTAGTTCAACACCTACTCCGTAATAGGAAACTCAGGCACAGTGATATATAAGTGGGATTTATAAGCTCTTGGAACAGTGAGGCCTTCTCCTAGAAATATTGACTACCAGCCTCCTTCACCTAATTTATAAAGTGCTACTAAGCTAATAAAGTCAGATAGCACCTTAATCACAAAACTATTTCCATGTATCTTAGAAAACCAACAACTTCTTTTAGTCAGTAGATTAAGAAATTTAAGACCAGACTATATTTTTAAAGTAACAAGACCCTCTGTTAAGTTTCTCTAGATCCACATGTGAGTGAAAACATTTGGTATCTATCTTCCTCTGACTGACTTATTTCACTTAACATTAATACCCTCCAGTTCCATCCACATTGCTGCAAATGGCCAGATTTCATTCTTTCTCATTGCCAAGTAGTATTCCATTGGAACAGAAGACCATGGGGGAGGGGGAGGGGAAAAAATGTTACAAAGAGTGAGAGGCAAACCATAAAAGAGACTCTTAAATACTGAGAACTGAGGGTTGGTGGGGGAGAGGGGAAAGTGGGTGATGGGCATTGAGGAGGGCACTTGTTGGGATGAGCACTGGGTGTTGTATGGAAACCAATTTGACAATACGTTACATTAAAAATATAATAAAATAACAAAACCCAATTTCAGTGATTGTAACATGAATACCTTTATTACATCATTTTAAATTTATAAATCTTGAAATTTGTATATACTGTTATAAACAAATGATTTGTCTTGTACTTATGGGAAATGTTCAGAAAGTTTTAATAACTACTTTGAATTTGTTCCTTCCATTTTATATAGATCTCTAGAAATGTATTATCTTAAGTCAAAATCTAGCATCAGAAAAAAACATGTTACCTTAATTTATCTTTAATTATAGACCCATCCTCTATATTCTATTTATCATTATTGCCAATCCTGCTAGGTAAGCTATTACTTGGATTACAATATATTTTAAAATGACTTTTGTTTTAATTTTATTTCTTAGAAAACTGGTTCAAATTGCAAACCTAAACTGATTAACTTATGATCAAAGAAATTCTATTGTTTTTAAACATATCCTTTTTTGTTATGTCTGAAACAAATCAACTCCTTACTGCTCCCCAAAATATGATTCTATGTAGGAATATTAAAAAAAAACAACAAAGTTTCACATATTTCCTGAATCTATTTAAAGATAGTTTTAAGGGAAGAGAGAGAAAAAAAGTTATCTGTTTTCAAGAAAGACACAATAGCTTCATTTTAACAAATTACCCAGGACCCTTTTGATCACAGTCCAGTTAACAATAACGTCCCACTTGGAACATACACAAGAGAATGAATTAGTCAGAAGTGCTAATAGAGCTCTTCATTTTGCTTCCTTGTGGAAAAAGTGACAAAACATTTTGATGTTCCTAAGCTGTCAACTCTTAAAGCAAAAGGCTCTCCTCATTACATCTCTACCAGAGATACATTTCAAATTTCCACCCCAGTCCAAAGAGTAATCGATACTACATACATGTTATTTCTTTCATACAAAATTTTAATTAACACAAATAAATCCCCATTTAATTTTGCCTCTTTTTTTAAATTTTTTTTCAATGTTTTTTATTTATTTTTGGGACAGAGAGAGATAGAGCATGAACGGGGGAGGGGCAGACAGAGAGGGAGACACAGAATTGGAAGCAGGCTCCAGGCTCTGAGCCATCAGCCCAGAGCCCGAAGCGGGGCTCGAACTCACGGACCGCGAGATTGTGACCTGGCTGAAGTTGGACGCTTAACTGACTGCGCCACCCAGGCGCCCCTCTTTTTTTTTTTTTTTTTTTTTTTTTTTTTTTTTAGAGCTTTGCTGTTCTTTAAGAACTGTTTCAAAAAGGTATTATTTTCCAAGTATAATCTACCTGTGCACGTGACTAACATCCAGCCACTACACTGAGTACAGTAACTTGCTCAGAACACCAAGTGTTCAGGCATGGTCAATCATAAAGTCACTGTAACACATTTCAAAGGTGGATTGCAAGACAAAACCCTCACAGCCCATTTTCCTGCCTGGAAAATAGAAGGGTCATGTTCAGTCAGTGGTAGTATTGCCCAAAGCATGCGCCACTCTGAACCCTCATGTCTAACCAATAATGATTATAATTTAAAACTGCATCAAGGAAAGTATCTCAGAAGGACAGCTTAAAAAGGAAAAATAAGTTCACAAATGGTGGCTTTCAACAAGTCGTCAGGCTCTCTTCTGTGGGTCACAGGTAAAAGAGACGGCTTGCCAGGGAATAGTGTGGTTCTTGGTGGATACTCTGGCCCACAAGGTAAGCCAGTTTATGGGCATAGTGACAAGGAGCAGGGACTCGAATGACACCCTTTAGTGGGAAGAAGAACAACAACAAAAAAAATTAAGCTTCTCTCTACTTTCCCTAAATGTAACTTTTCAGAGATACCAATTCAAAGGTTCAGAAAGTATAGATTTAATTTCAAACAATTTTACAGATCTATAGGAAAATCCATATCAAAAAAAGTACTTACTGACAAATTATAATACATGTGGCATAGTCTGTAAGTTAGACACTGTATTCCATCTGGGGTGAAGTGAACAGTGTCATGGATAACATTATAGTGAGTGGGAGTGACAGTACCATCTTTCACAGACTGGCTCACGATAAAAAAGTCATACCTGGAATCACACAACACAAGAATACAGCATGTCAGCTTATTTTCAGAAAGAAAAAACAACATAGCAAACCTAGTATCTGACGTGACATGAATGGAGAGAAATCCATTCTATGGACAAATTTCCTTTACATTTAGAAGCCTGCCTGACTGTTGAGCAATGATTGGGGAAAGCAAGTCTACAAAGGGCAGTGCAACCATCAATACAAGCAAACAAGTAATAATGCTCTCATGATTTCTACAAAAGCATCTGTGCTAATGCCTAGATGCAGAAACTTGAAGTTGGCATGTTGGATATGATCGTAGGGACACTGAGTTTAGAGTTCCAGGGATGAACACCTTCTCCTCTTCCCAGAAAGTCACCAGAATCCATTCAAAGTCCCCAATGATAGAAATGGCAAGGTTCATCAACTTCTTGTAGCTCACGGGTTTTTATGTGTACTATGTTCTGCTTGGTGTTGATCTTACTTTCTTTCCACTTGCTTGCTTTTCTCTTCATTCTTTTCCTGCCCTCTCCTAGATTGATCGATGTTTGTCCTTCCTTAATCTTACTATGTTTCTCCCTGTCTGATGCTATGAAGGTCTTGTTTGTTTCCCATTCAGGGTTCTGCATAGTTCTTTCATTTGGCAGAATGGATGAGTCTCCATTTGACCAGGAGTCCTGCCATCCTTCCCAACAACTGAAGAATCTCAGAATGGTAAGCATATTTAAATTCTAGGAGAAGACAACTGAAGACAGAAACCTCTATAATTCCATGTATATCTGTTTATATAATTTTTTCACCATCTTTAGGTCAATTCTTTCTCCTCCAAACCATGCAAACCTTTTTTTAGAAGAAAAAAAATAACATTTCTGTTTGAATAAAAGGGAACCTTTATTTAAATAAAAGAATGGCTTACCATTGCCTCTTGGTCACCTCCACATCAATAACCGTTCCTGGAAGTGGGTTTTGAAGTCTTCCTTGATACTCAGCAAAAAATCTGGTATTTATTCGTTTCTTCACCACAACGACAGTTAGTCGGACCCTTAAGAGTTACGATTGGTGTCACTAGGTGTGCCCCATAATCTCAGAAGCATTCAGAGGTTGAAACACCACACAGACAGGATTAAGAAGAATCTGCAAAAGACTGCTCCCCACACACCCCAGTTTTACGGTCCTAGTTCTGTGTGCCCGACTCAAGCAGTAAAAGAGGTTCCTATTCACAGCCACCCACATCATAGGGGGAGGAACTTCTTCACAAGGTCAGGACCCCTCCTACCTATGCTGGGCACCAGGGTTCACCCACAAACAGATGAGGCCAGAGGAGGCAGTTGAGAGGAATTCTCCAGCCCTCGACTGACACAACTCCAGAAGAAAGGAGTTCCATAAACACGAACCATCGACCAGCTATGATCATGGATTTTAATGAATATCTGAGGTTAAGAAGCCCCCGCTACATGAAGGGTGGCAGGGAGATTAGGAAAAAGGAAAGTTCATGGGGGCTCCAAAGGAAGAACACAATCTGGAATGTTTCAGTTCTGCTCTGCACTCTTGACTTGGGTGTGGAGCAGAATGTCAAAGAATCTGCATTTTACAACTTATATACTTAGACTCGTCGCCGTAAACAGATTTTAAGGAGGACCGAATCTGTGGTACTTCGTGTTCAATCAGTGCTTGAAGCTGACCGTCCCCCACTCCATCCCGATACACAATGATGGATTGTGGCAGAAATAGATTATGTTTATACCAGAGCTTCAGGGCAGCTGAAAGGAAACGAGAAACACGGATAAATAGACAGTAACTGGGAACAAACTGGCCACTGCTATTTGTAACAACTCCTAGGTTCAGTTTTTCAACACTGTAGCCTCCAGGATGCTTTCACAGCTTTTAGGCCTTCAGGCTAGCTCAGGGTTTCTCAACAGCACCACTACTGAAATACTGAGCCAGGTAATTCTTTGTGGTGGTGACGGTAGGCGTGTTGTTGTCTTCTGCATCATTCCTGGTCTCTACCCACTAACTAGATGCCAGTAGCACTTCCATCCCAGTTGTGACAACCAAGAGTGTCTTTAGGCATTGCCAAAAATCTCCTGGGGGATAATCTCTCCACTAATGGCCAACTAGTATACACAACTATAAAGTCAGGCACTCCAACCTCCAGGGGACACTGACCTTCCAAGCAGGCTTTCAGCCCACTCACAAGCTCCTGCCCCGCTTCTTGGAAGACACACTGAGAGAACCACCTGTTTGGAGAAACATAAGCAATTAGTTTGGCAAACAGGATTCTTAAAATTTCATCATTTTTATGCGGAGTTAATCTAGGACTTCCAAAAAAAAAAAAAGTCACTATCAGTAGCTGAGGATCCATTTGAGGATCCATTCTTTCATTTCCCTGCAGAGATCAAAGCATTAGTCTCTTCTGGTATCTTAGGCATTTAATAAGATTCTGAATGTACACAAATAGTGATATAGAATGGAAGCATTGATTAACATTGCTACAAATTATTCATACTTTCAAAGTGCTGACTACTGCTATCTCACCCACTGGTGGACACCACAAAATAAACAGACTGTTTTCCTGGAGATTCCTGCTTCCAGGCTGATGCCTTAAACAATGGTTCATCCATAATAATCTGCTTTGAAGGAGCAATCTGCTTTGGAATGGTAATAGCTACTTGACCGTGTCCCAATAGATCAATAGTTGTCTCAACGTTATTGTTTTTTCTTTTGTAAATATTTTGAGAGAGAGAGGCAGAGGGAGGCAGAGGGAGGCAGAGGGAGGCAGAGGGAGGCAGAGGGAGGCAGAGGGAGGCAGAGGGAGGCAGAGGGAGGCAGAGGGAGGCAGAGGGAGGCAGAGGGAGGCAGAGGGAGGCAGAGAGAGGCAGAGAGAGGCAGAGAGAGGCAGAGAGAGAATCCTAATCAAGCTCCCCATTCACAAACCATGAGATAATGACCTGAGCCAAAATCAAGAGTCAGATAATTAACCAACTGAGCCACCCAGGCACCTCTGGTCTCAGTATTCTATCCCCTGTGATTTAATTAGTTCAAAGTATTACAATGACTTGACATGATACAACGTATTTGTTTGTCTGCCTCTTTTTCGGTATTTACATTCTATGAGAAGAGATGATGCTTTTGGGCACTACATTTTCACTGCTCTTTTCGCAGCATTTGAACATAGCAAGTGCTCAAAAAGCTCTCTGAACCAGGGACACTGGGTGGCTCTGTCAGTTGAGCATCTGACTCCTGGTTTTGGTTCAGATCATGATCTCACAGTTCATGGTTTCAAGCCCCGTGTCAGGCTCTGCACTGACAGCATGGAGCCTGCCTGGGATTCTCTCTCCCTCTCTCTCTGCCCCTCTTCTGCTCACTCTCTGTCTCTCTCAAAATAAAATTTTAAAAATTATCTATGAACTGAATGAAAGCTTAATTTCCTCCCCATTATTTTCAAATTCCCTTCCCCACACAAAAAAACAAAACAATGTTACTATATGGAGATAGAGTATGACTGGGAAAAAAATGGTCATTTATGAAAATAAAGATGAATCCTCAAAAGAAAACTCTCGAATTATACCTAGTGGGTCACATTCATCATTAAACGTAGCAGTGATTTGTGACGGTCATACATGTCCTAATGCTCAGGAAACTATAAAGTGTGTGCAAACTCATCTAAAGGTGGATTCTATTCTAAGCCCAGAAAACAGAAGTGTTCCTGGAGCAAAGGAGAAGCACGGGGTATGGAAGCAGGTCTTCTTTGGCAGGTGCATTACATATGAACGTATGAAGACAACATCCCATATCTATGTGCTACTGGTTGCATTCCTAGTTGGTCTTCCCCATGTACACAGTTCTTTCCTGTGGCTGATGGTCCCATGCAGAGACCCACTGATAAGAGCCTTTGGTAGGCAGAATCCTACCTGTCCTAATCCCCAGGACTGTGACTATCAGGAGATATTGCCCCGTGATTATGTCCTGTGACACAGTTGACTTTATGATAAGGAGATTTTCCAGATGGACTGTATCTAATCTCATGAGCCCCTTTAAAAGCAGAGTTTTCTCTGGCTGATGGCAGAGGAGAAGGAGAGGTTTGAAGCAGAACAAGGACTCAAGGTGCCCTGGGGGATCAGGGCGTGTAAGAAGGAATGTGGATGAAATGCTAGGAATGGAGACTGGCCGGCAGGTGGCAGCCAGCAAGAAAATGAGGACCTCTGTCCTTGGTCTACAAAAAAAATGAATTCTGCCAAAAGGACGTGCCCTTGGATTCTCCAGACCAGAATGTGGCTTGGCTGACACTTTAACCTCTGCCGTATGAGGACCTGAGAGCCATGTGGTGCCAGATGGCTGACCAACAGACCTGTGTGCAGACACATGAGTGTCAAACTGCCATATTTGTCATCATTTGTTATGCAGCTATAGAAAAATCATACAGAGGCTTCCACACAAAATGTTTTTGGAGCATAACCTTGCCAGAAGAGGAGCAGTACAAGGTGGCTAAGAACACATTGTCTGTGGACCTTGCTAAGGAGCACTAGTTACGCCCACTCTCCTGCTTGTCCAGCCAGCTGCCAACTGAACCATGTCTGCCAGAGCCCACTCACTGTGTTAATTCCTGATTGACACTGGACACGAAGCCTGCAATGGACTTCCGTCGATTTACAATATCGTGGAAACAGTCAATACCGACGAACATTGCATTCCGTAACTGAAAGGTTTAAGAAGGGAGTCCATTGAGTTAGGACAAAACGTAAGCAAAATTAAGCAATTACATGTTAAAGAGAGTCAAATACAGTCTTAGCAAATTCAATGAAACAACTGAAATAAAGAGAAGGCAAAGAAATCCAACATACTCCTGTTTCCACCTTCCAGAGGGCTCCTCCCATCTTGCAGTTCATCTGCTGGGCAATCTTTGTAGCAATGGTCATCAGCGTCTGGGGTTTGTCTAAGGTCCGTGCCACCACACACTGGCTTGGGATGGGGCAATTGACGCACAGGTATTTTTTAATGCCATCATACAGGTCTTTCCTGTCACTGGACAGCACACAAAGGACCTTGAAAGAAAGCAAAGATGAAACTGTCCAAGATGCAACCACAGTGACAGGAGAAATGGACAGGAGAAATATCAAGGAAGATATTTAGGTGGAACACTGATAAAGCAGAGTCCATTTATTCAATAGCTTATCTGTGAAAGGTCTGGAATCCTGTTACATTAAATAATTGTAAAGTGTGTAGAAGAGAGTCTGGGAGCCAGGCACAGGCGATACGCATCGATTGTTTGAACTTGCAAAGTCTGTACATCCTGGTTATTCTGTTTCTAGGAGTTTATCATGAAGTTATCAAGGAAGGGTTAAAACACAGATTGAAGCATACCATTCTCAGGACAGTCACCACTTCCAGTTGCAGACTATGTGAGAAGCACTTGCCAAGCATTGTACTCAACTCAATTAATTCCTCAACAACCTACTGAGATAAATACTAGTATCCCCATCTTATCTCCAAGAAAACATGCTCAGGAGTTATGGGAACCACCAGATTCGCAGGCAGCAGAGCAAGGTTTCCTACATGTGCTCAAGCCTCCAGCAGGACACAGAGCCATGAGGAAGAGCCATTACTGCTTGCTGGTTTCTGACTATAATGGGAAAATCCTCAATATATTATTTTTACCATGATGATGCCTTCAGCAAGATTTTTTTGGCAAATATCCTTGATCAGATTAGGGAAATTGTTTAATGTTTATTTTGACAGAGACAGAGAACAGGGGAGGGGCAGAGAGAGGGAGACCCAGAATCCAAAGCTGTCTCCATGCTCTGAGCTGTCAGCACAGAACCCGACATGGGGCTCGAACTCCTGAACCGTGAGATCATGACCTGAGCCAAAGTTGGATGCTCAACTGACTGAGCCACCCAGGCACCCCAGGAAATTCTTATTCTAGATTAAATGAGTTTTTCTTTTCACATAAGAAATGTGGAATTCTATCAAATGCATTATCTGCATTTTTTTCAGTTGCAATAATTTTTCCTATAATTCACAATACTAACCAGCTAATTACTTCTCTTTTTCTAAAAACTGAATTTCAAGTTTTCAGATCTACTAGCACCCCCCTGGACCATGGTGTTCTCCTAATATTTTTTTAGCCTCCAAGGAATCTTAATCATGAACTCTCCTTGTTCTTAATGTTGTCAAGTCTCTTTTGGCCTCTTTTCTTCACACTTGACAACCTCAAGTTTTAATATTCTTGGCTTCAGATTTGTTGTTCTGTTTAGTTTCTGCTTTTTGTTATTTCCTCCTACTTTATTTTGGTTCATTCTGTTCTTAGTGCATTAAAATTTAGACTTCATTCCCAATGCATTCACCGAGGGCCAGGAGTCCCCCATTGTTATTAGTTTGCTGTTTTATACAGGTCTTGATACATACTACTTATATGGTCTAAGCTTTTTTTTTTTTTAACTTCCATTAATATTCTTCTTTTTTTAAGAAAAAAAAGTTTATTTTGAGAAGAGTGTGTGGGAGGGGCAGAGAGAGAAAGAATCCAAGCAGGCTCTGTCTGCACTGTCAGCATGGAGCCTGATGCAGAGCTCAGACTCACAAAACTTGAGATCATGACCTGAGCCAAAAATCAATTGGATGTTTAACCAACTGAGCCACCCAGGTGCCCTTCCATTGATATTATTCTAATATAATTGCTACTTACAAGTAATTCTTCAGTTTTTAAATGTACGTGGACTAATGATTTCTACTTGCAGTGGACTGTAGTCACTGTGTGTTTTTGATAGTAATGTCAGTCCTTCATTATTGGTTTAGGATTTCTCCATGTCCATTGGGATCACTTAAGTATAAAGCTGAACTAACTTACAGATACGTTTTGAAAAGCACCTAATCTTTTGGGTATAGATTACACACACACCCACACACACACACACACCCACCCACCCACCCACACACACCTTTCCCTCTTTATATGTATATATTTATATATTATCTGGTAAGTCAGGCTTTTAAATATGAGTTTAAAATCTTCTAGATTCTAATTTTTATGTGATGATTTCTGAGTTTTCTGAGAGTGGTCAGCTAACATTGTCTCCTACAACCAGCTTCTGGAGTAGCATGGACCTGTCTCTTCCTGAGGAGAACTTGTTCAAGCTTATGAAAATATAGGGGCATTCCTGTTTATGGCCTTGTTAAACTGGCTGAGCTCTAAAGTTAACGGCAATAAAAAGGAATGAAATCTTGCCATTCTCAACTATGTGGATGGAACTAGAGGGTATTACGCTAAGTGAAGTCAGAGAAAGACAAACATCATATGACTTCACTTGTATGAGAACATTAAGATACAAAACAGATGAACATAAGGGAAGGGAAACAAAAATATAAAAACAGGGAGGGGGACAAAAACACAAGAGACTCTTAAATATGGAGAACAAACAGGGTTGCTGGAGGGGTTGTGGGGGGGGGGAATGGGCTAAATGGGTAAGGGGCATTAAGGAATCTACTCCTGAAATCATTGTGGCACTAACTTGGATGCAAATTTAAAAAAATAAATAAAAAATTAAAAAAAGATTTACAGAGTTAAGATAGGAGAGAAGTAGAGAGATGATCCCAGCAAGTGGGGATGCTTTCTCCCAAAGTGTCTGCCCACCCTCTGAAAGGTTGGAGACTATGAACAGACAGCCTGAGAGAGAGAGGAGGACAGAAATTGAAGGCAATGCCCTGTCGAGGAAAGAGTACTAGGGATAGATTTTGAGTCTCTACCACTCAAAACTAAACAGATGAGCTTTAGAACACTACATATTAAGGCATGAAGCCACGGGAATGTTCAAGCTGATAGTTGTACCAATGTACACACCCACCATTTTGGAAAAGTGATAAGTAGCATCTAATGACAAGGGACCTTTCTACTCCAAGGTAAATTGCCAACAGAAATGCATGTGCACAAAAGACATGTACTAAAGTATGCAAAACAGTACTCTAGATCATAGCAAAACTAGAGACATTCCACATGTCCATCAAGAATAGAATGGGTTAAGTGGAAAAAAAATGGGATACTACTAGAGCAAGAGAGCAAATAAACCACAGCTATATCCCACTAAAGGCGAAGCTCAAGGTTGAACAAAAAGAAAAACAGACCAAAAAGACTATGTAGGGACACCTGGGTGGCTCAGTCGACTAAGCGTCTGACCTCAACTCAGATCATGGTCTCGCGGTTCATGAGTTCAAGCCCCGCTTCGGGCTCTATGCTGTCAGTTCAGAGGCTGGAGCCTGCTTCGGATTCTGTGTCTCCCTTTCACTCTGCCCCTCCCCCCGCTCTCTCCCAAAAATAAACATTAAAAAAAGGACTATATGGTGGACTCTTTAGGGGCAAAATTCAAACAAACACAACACGAAGCTCTGGTGACAGCAGTCGGGGGTGGGTATTAGATGCATTAGGAAAACAGTAAGCATAAAGGAAACAGTCTATTTCACCAGAGGGTAAAAGATCATAATCCATTAAATGAGAATCCATGAGTCCATGTTTACATAAGTAAATAAATACATACTGGCACGAGTCAAGAAGAATGGAAAGGTCTTTCTAATAGAAAAACAACTAACAAACACAGAAGAGATGCCAAAAGCATAAAAAGCACTGACTGGGGAGCACCATAATAAGCACTATTTCAGGCACAAATCATCAATGGATGCTAAAACTGGGGAGTGAAACCACTGAGAAACAGGAAATGTGCATGGTCTCAAAATGTCTCCCCCCAATTAACTGATTAATTACAAGAGGGGGGGAATTGTCACTTTAAAAATGGGGAAAACTACCAGACCTCATCCTGAATCAGATGATCCAAATTAAAATTACAAGTCAACACCACATGCTCCCAAACATGATGAGTTGAAAACAAGACGGCGTCCCTTCTGTGGTAATCCTGCAAGAGCACGTGACCTGACTCCAGCTGCAAAGAAACGGGCAAAGTCATACTGAGGACTGTTCTACAAAATAACTGACCAGCATACTTTCAGAATGTCAAGGCCATAGATCTCAAAGGCAGACCAAAAAAATTTTCCAGATTAAAAGTAGACTAAAAAGACACGGCCATCAGATGCCTCAGGTGATTCGGGGCACTTTGGGTGGCTCAGTTGGTTAAATGTCTGACTATTGATTTGGGCTCAGGTCATGATCTCACAGTTCATGGGATCAAACCCCATGTCAGGCTCAGCACTAGCAGCAAGGAGCCTGCTTGAGATTCTCTTTCTCTCCGTTCCTCCCCCGGTTGTGTTCTTTCTGGAAAATAAATACATTAATTTAAAACAAAATAAATTCTTAAATGCCTCAGGTGATCCTAGAAGGACCCAATAATTTGGTTTCCTATAAAGGAGATGGTTGGTAGAATCGGAATTAGGCGGGTAGATGGATGAATGGCTCAGGAAAACACACATATTGTTAATAATGACACACATGCATAAATGGACATATGTGTGTATGTTCTGTACATAAGGAGAGGGAGAGAATGATTTGCAGAAAAGGGGGTAGGTAGATGGAAAGGAGAGGGAGAGAGAACAATTATATGGATGTGTTAGAATGTATTATTTGTGGAATCCAGATGATGGCTGTAGAGAGCTTAGTACTGCCTTTGCAACTCTTCCTGTAAGTCTGAAATTGCATTAAAATATAAAGTTAAAAGAACTTAAGGTTCTAAATATTCATGAGAACAGAAACTGGAAGTTTCAGATTGATGTGTAATGGTTATTTGGAAAAGGAACACAGTAAGGTTCTCTGTTTAAAATAATGGGGACAATGTTTCCAGTTGGCACTTTTTACTGCAAATGTTTAATTTTCAGGAACCGGTTATTACAGGTGAGTGAATGTATTTTTATTCTTTTAGCCTTAAGTTTTTAACAAAATCCTAGATTTGTTTTTCACAGGAAGGAAATCAAACCAAATAAATCCCCATATCTTGAACACACTTTTATTTCCTGTTACTGCCTTACTCTTCCAACTCACACATTTATAGGAATTTAATTAGTCAAACACTTGTGCTTCCTCACCATGCCTTGTTTAAACCAGTGAGCTATAGGGGGTTATCTGTATACACCATAAGGAGAATATATTCCCAAACTATCTGCGAATTGTTGGTAGTGTTACCACCAGTCCATATTGCATATCTGTGACGTTAAAATTTTATTTTAGATGGAATATAAATCTGTAGCTTGATGTCCTCTGGCCCCCCACCTTACTGCCACACCGCTTTGAGATTTGTTAGCCGCATGGCTTCACCCCTGTTCACATACATGAATTCCCTCTCTACTCGATCTATGGAGATTTCCATTTGCACTTAAAGACCATTTTACACATAATTGTCAATCCTTGTGTTATGTGGTCATCCCCAATTGTGTGGCATGCATAAGAAGGATTGTAGACATGCTCCCCCCCAACTCCATCTGACAGAATACCTTACAATATTGAAGGAGCTACCTTGAGTAGAAGATACTGTTCCAAAAAAGCAAAGTTAGGACAAATGACTCAAAGTGGGACAAGATCCCATTCAAGGGATAAAGACATCTTTTAAGACATTCCCACAATTAAGAAGGCAGTCTTGAGCTTTTCAGGCAGATGCTAAATGAGCAAAGAAATTCCTGTTTAGAGGATTTAAACAACTACCAAGGTTCTTCAACTCTGATTCTAACAAATGGAAACACTATGCTTTGCTGATTCCCAATGAAGGCTTCCAGCTGAGGATCTAAGGCTGCAACACTGAAGAACAGAACAAAACACAGCACTCAACAAGGAACAGGAGGCAATACACAAAATTTAAGTACAATAGGATTTCAAAAATGAGACCTTTCATTTAAGAATGCATATGGCTCATACAAGGTAGGCTTCAGAGTAGCCTAAAAGCCTCCATAGTAGAAACTAAAAAGAGAAAAGTCTACCCTTTCTGTAAAGGACAATAGGAGAAACATCCTGGTTTCATGATCAAGAAACAAAGATCCCTTTAAAGATCATCCTGGAGGAGGAAGAAGGAATGCAAGATGGATTAGGAGAAAGAACCCCAGGAACAAAGAAGAAAAAAGTTGCCTTAGTAATTCAGATACAACATAATGACAACTTAGTCTAAGACACTGGATGGAGAAAAGGTAAGGAAAAGTCCTCAGAAAAATACCAAAGTAGAGAACACATGCTGGACTAGAACGAGATCATGGACTTCAAAGGATACAGCTGGGGGTGGAGACAAGATGAATGTGATTACCATAATCCACCTTACTTTACATTTACATGGTGGTTTTCAGTTTGCGAGATGTTTTTTCATTTTTGAAGGATTGAGACAGAGAGAGAGAGAGAGAGAGAGAGAGAGAGAGAGAGAGAGCACGCGCACACAAGTGGGGGAGGGGCAGAGAGAGAGAAGAAGAGAGAGAACCCCAAGCAGGCTCAGAGCTGTCAGTGTAGAGCCCAACATGGGGTTCAATCCCATGAACTGTGAGATCATAATCTAAGCCAAAACCAAGAGTCAGACACTTAACTGACTGAACCATCCAGGCGCCTCTGTGAGATTTTAAAAAATAATAATTCCAAGTTCTCAAGCCTGAAAGAATTAGCATAACATGGTAACATTACCTAGTGGCTAAAACCCAACATTACCTAGTGGCTAAAACCCAAAAGGCTGTATTCAGCTACATGAGAGGGGTAAATTTATATTTGTTTGCTAGCTTTGGAAACCACTGGCAACATTTCAAATTTAAAAATACATACAAATGCAGTTTTAGGATAGTCACTAAGTAGTGTGCATATATACATGTATAACAGACACTTACCATCTGTGTTTTGGATGACACATGGTTTTCTAAGATGGTTGTATAGGATTGGACTGTATCATTTACTTCAAGCCTAGAAAATAAGTATATATACTCTATATTCAACAGGTGACAAATAGTGAACATGTAACATTTTATGCAGCCAATGAAGCATGATATAAGATAAAACAAGATACTATGTTAAGTCAAGTACTTCAGTTGAAAGTTTGTTCTTAAAAATAAGGTCAATTTTTGGCTTCCTCAACATGTATCCCAATAGCCACAAACCATATATCACAAAAGCCTATTTTAATACCTGTTGACTAGAATAGACTTTTTTGTTTACAAACTTTCATTTTGATGAAGTGACTGATTCCTATAACTTAGTATCTTCTGATTCCAATTTTAGATTGATAACTGCTTTTAAATTTTTTTTAATGTTTATTTTTTGAGGGGGGGGAGGGGCAGAGAGAGGGAGACACCGAATCCGAAGCAGGCTCCAGGCTCCAAGCTGTCAGCACAGAGCCTGATGTGGGGCTCAAACTGACAAGCTGTAAGATCATGATCTGAGCCGAAGTCAGGCACTTAACTGACTGAGCCACCCAGGCACCCCTTGCTGACAACTAATTTTTAAATCGGATATAATTTCTGCCGTACTTACATTTTTGCATCTCTCATAGCTATGCCCATGGTGGGTGTAACTTTCCGTAGGCTCTGTAGCAAGGACAAGGCTGCTCCATAATTTCTCCTAGGATATAGCACTAGCCAATGATCTAGTGACTTCACATTGAGTAAAGGTCCACTTCTAGTTTCTTTTGACCAATCTGCAAATTGTGGATGGGAGTTGAACTGGAAGAGAATTCCAAGACAGACAGACAGACATATATACATATATATATTTTTTAATGAAGTTTTATACATCATTGAAGAGCCTTTCCATCGTAAATCTGTGCTACTTCCTATTGAAACACTACAATTTTAACCTTCAGTCATAACTGAATGATATCTTTTTCCTTAAGATAGAGAGTAATTCTGGAATTCCATCATGGGTCATTCTGGGCTGTTTTGGTTCTAGGTAGTTGACTCGTAAGGATGCATTTGGAAGATAATTTTGCCATGAGCAATGTCCACAGTACTAATAAAGATAAAACACAGTTTACTACATGCCAACCACGTTACATGCATTCTCATTGAACATCTGCTTACTGTCTCATAGAGAAAGGACAGGTAACCCAAGAAGAGAGAGTAGTCCCAGGTATTGACCTGAGTGAGTTCCTCTGTGTTATTATTCACCTGACCTCAAATAACTAAATGAGTAAGTGAAACATGGCCACTTTGAAATGGTCTTACCGCTCTGCTTCCTTGAAGAATTCTTACTTCTTTCATAATTCTTCCTGAGAAGGACACGAAGTTGGGGTCAAATTTCAAATCCCAAAGTTGGAGTTCCCTTTGTGCACTCTTATTTCTGAAAGTTAAAATTTCTAAAAAATCAATCCAAACGAAATAAGAAAAGGCAATGATCCACTTATAAAATTCTCCTCTAATCTAAAGATGTCTTCTATTGTCCTCTGTGCTGACATGGTACAAAGAAGGTCCCTGGTACCCTGAAATCATGATGTCTTCGCTCTCACATTTGCACAGGGTCTTAGGATCTTTCTATATCATTCTCCCCCTCAGACTTCCCCTAACTTTGCATTGACAGAAAAAAAATAGAGTTGTTTCCCCCAAGATATCATTTTCGTCCCAACTGTCACATTTTAGTTGGAGAATCTGAGATGCCAGGGGTTCTACGCAGTCTCCGCTTCAGGACACACACACACACACACACACACACACACAGAAAAATAACACTTACTTTTGTACAATATTCATGAATCTTCGTAATTCATGCTGCCTTTTCTCTGGATCCAACCTTGTATGCATAGCCAAGTCTCTCATCACTCTGTAGTCTTTACGCATTTCATCTGTTAGACCTTTACAAAAAAAAAGTTTAGAAAAGATATAGCTAAAGAAGCAAGAATAGATTTACATGAGAGAAGCCTGGACCACTGTACCTGCAAGAGGAAGAACCAGCAGAGAGAATGCAGCTCTGGGCCATATGTAGTATTATGAAAAGCCGGTACTTCTACATCCTAACACCTGGGGCTTAAAAGGGGTGGACTTCTCTGAAGACTGCATAAATCTGTAGTACCTGTCAGGTAGCATAGCTCAGGAACCAGCATTATAGGCTCATGGGGCGTGTCCTGTTGGCTCTTTTTCCATTTGCCTTTGCTGACCAAAAGTGGCTGAGTTAGGTCAGTAACCACTAGACCATGTTGCTGCTCAACAGAAACAAGAAAGAACACTGGTGTAACTATCAGTGAAGCCTCAGCAAAGTCACATAAATATGTACAGAAGTGCATTTTGGGGTCACCAACAGAGGCCTGGGGGTGTGCTGGTGATACAGTTTCCTCAAGTTTAAGAACGCATTAAAGATATTCTTAATATTCTCTTAGTTAGACGTCCCACAGATGGCCTCTTTTTTTCTATCAACACACGTAGCCAAGGAGAGAGGGATTCTTACAGACATTATATTGGGGGTCATTGTACCATCCTTTCACTACATATATGTAAACATATGACAGTCTCTTAGGATCTGTATTTCTCACTACAGCACTGTCTTAAAGATTCCTCAAACATACTTGAGAACTTTCAAGAGGATTCCCAAACGAAGGGGTGGACAACAAACCCAGTCAACTTTTTAGAGTTGCAATTCCACATCTATTCCCAACATGCCTCCTGCATCATTTCCCCTAAACTCTCAGTCCCTGCTTCCAGGAGGAAGAGATATTTGCCAAGACATCCTACCCCTGGGCTGCAATTTCCATGCCACAAACTGCTTTTACTCTCTAACACACAGCAATGGTTCTTCATAGATCCTTCCATGCCGATCAGCAAGGTCCTCATCAGTAAGAAGTTAGCCACATGAATTCTGGTGTTATCTGCCTGCTAAACATCCTGAGAACTCCAAAGGAGTTCCTACCTGAGACAAAACTTCACACATCCAGTGTTCATGGCTCTTTTTCTCTTAAGCTGAACTATTGCTTTTAATTCTTATGATCTCATTGCAGACTATATATGTTTTTTTTTCACCCTTACAGTGGTCTTTAGTTATTTGAAAGACAGCTGGGATTCACCCCCACTTTCCTAGTTCTAGAGTCTTAAGGTCCAAGCTTGTGCAAGTATCTACATGTGTGTAGAATCATGGCATCGTTTTAGGGCCTCATCTATCAAAGCCTTTGGACGAGCTATTCTTCCTGTCAAAAACTTTGGGAAACATGCCTCTTATTTCCCATAGCTGCCATGCAACATCCTAGAAGGATCTCCTCCTCCAACATCAACTTCTGCACCTAAACAGGAGTTCTGTGGTCCTTCTTTGCAGCATTATGAAATCTTTTTTGAAGGCCAGGATTGTACTTTCCTTCTAAGGGCTCATCGATGGATTCCAGGATTTTTCCAGATCTCATGACAACAGGACAACTAAATTGCCATCTGTCATTAGACTGAGTTCCCACCAGGGCATCCCAAGATGACTCAAATCGTTTCGAATATTTCAGCCCATCTGTTTTTTTTTTTCTCAATTAAACCTGCTGAAACCACAGTCTTAGGTTTCTTTTACATCCAAGGCTCCTGCCTATCAACTCGTGCCAAGAAGGTAATTTGTCTTCATGTGACAAATCCTCTAATTATTCCCAAACCCACTGCTCTGTGATGCCAGCATGTGTGAATTTACTACAACCTATATATATTTGAACTTCTATGTGCTAGTCGTGGTGTAAGACAGAAGAGGTATTTACAAGGAGCAAAACCAACATTGTCCTGCCCTGGTGGAACTCTGTCTACAGAGAGGGGAAGAGATTTGTAAAATAACCACTCAAATACAGAATTCCAAATTGGGATAGATGCTATGAAATGCAAGAGCACAACAGAACAGGGGGACCCCACAGAGGCCTGAGGTTTCAGGTTGGTGTGGGGGTGGGGTGGATGTACTCTGGATACCCAGCATGGCTCTTCTCAATCAATGACATTTAAGGTCAAATTTGGAGAATGAACAAGCAAATATCAGCCGGGCATCTCCATCTACCACCTCTATCAGAGCCTAAGTCAACCCAAAAATCCCTAATCTCCTCACACCGACTCCCCCGTTGTAGTAAATAACTCTGGCATCCACTCACTTCCTACCTCTCCCACCCTAATTCCGGTCACCATTATCATTGACCTAAAGTGACTTAGCCACCTCCTGACTGATGACTCTGCCTCCCTTTTTACCCACATACAGTCCATTCCTTGTAATTAGACACATATCTGTAAAATAAAATATATCACTTCATCCATCTGTATAACACCTCACAATATCTGATTTGTCTCCGTGGACAGAACTTTATACAATGTGGCCCCCACTTCATCCTCTGATTTCATATCCTACAACCCAAGGATGTCCTCCCCGCAACCATGTGCACTTCTTCACAGAATAATCTAGCCTTGTTTGGGATCTGGATACATCTTGCCCATCTGGAAAGTGGGGCCTTTTCTCTTCTCCCTCATTTGCACACAGCTTGCTCCTTTCAGACATTCACATACCAGCTTCTCAGAGCTTTCCATGACTTCCCACTCTGAACCACCAGACACTGTCCATAATACCTCTCAATTTTAATTATCTGGATATATCCCTCATAATCCTTAGAATAGTCTTCTTGTCTGTCTCTCTTCCTGCCATAAGGATGCAAGTTCCTTAAGAACAGACAACTCAGTGGTCTTACCAATGTATACCCAAGATGTGTAATGGGCACTCATTAAGTGCTTTTTTGGATTGAATGAACAAGAACTAAGTATGAAGCACAAGTGAGGATAATGTAATAGCACCATCCCCTTGAAGGGATGCCAGAGGGCTGTATAGCCTTGGTGGTTCCAAGTAGCCATGGTTTGGATTCCAGTATAAAAATACAAGCTGTTTTTTAAAAAATATAAGTTCTTTCCATTTGCTACAGGTATCTGTAATTCCTTTCTCTCATCTGCCAAAGCTATAAGACTAATCTCGTCAACTACTGTATCTTTGTGCACCAAGCCAAGTTTACTTATGTCTTTGTGAGCAAAGATTGAGGAATCCATGAGTTCTGAGATTCAGCACACAGCTGACATCCTTCCAGATGGTAATTAGTCATTTGTTTCTTCTTTTCAAACCAAATTCTATAGGGCTCAAACTTCTATATAAGGAAAGTGTTCATATATGAAGTCTTGCCATATTCTATTTTCTACCCAATGATCCATCAACATGTTTCAAACTACCATAGCCTCTTCTTAGGCCCACATTAGAGGCCATATTGGAGCCATTCTAATCATGTGACATTACCCTCTATATGAGGCACTCGAATGCATGGATAATAGATCTGTCAAGTTACAATACCTTTAAGGAGAAATTTTATAATAGATTATTATATATGTTATAGGTTAAAAGAGTATGTTATATTATTATAATCTAACATATAAGACTCTATATTGCACATGTATTTTTATGAGACATATTTGACTACATAATAAGAAAAAAAATGAGATTTAAATACATGGAAAGACAGGAGATTTCCTACCTCCTTGTAGTAGTCTACAAAGGTGATTTCCTCACCACCTGATTTCTTAAACGTACTTCTGGGAGTCTCCTCCCAATTAATAGCATCCACTCGATAGGTTCTATTGTTATACCTGTGGAATGGTCACAACATATAGTATTATTCCTAACATATTTATGGCATGGGATCATGTAAGAAGTGAGAAGCTTTAAATCCTACAAGAAATTTCAGGATATATCCACTTTAGTAAATTCACATGAGATATAATTCACCTATGTAAGGGTACAATCCAATGGTTTTAGTATATTCACAGAGTTGTAAATCCTATGTATTTGCCTACCCACCCTATTTCACATGAATTGAATGATACAGTATGTGACCTTTCCTGACAGCCTTCTTCCACTTAGTGTACTATTTTTCAAGGTTTGTCTATGCCGTAGCATGTATTGGTATTTCATTCCTTTTTGTTGCCAAATGACACACTATTTTATGGATATACATTTTTATTTTTCCATTTATCAGTTGGTGAACATTTGAGTTATTAACACCTTTGAGCTATTATGAATAATGAGGTTATGGACATTCATGTATCAATTCTGGTAGACATAGGTTTTCATTTCTCTTGGGTATAAAACTAGGAATAGATTTCTGGCTCATATGGTGACATTATATTTAGCATATTGAGAAAGGACCATCCTGTTTTCCAAAGAGACCACACCATTTTTACTTCTACCAGCAGTATGTGACGGTTGGTTCCAACTTTTTCACATCATTGCCAACACTTAATCTTTGCCTTTTCAAATTAAGCCATCATAGTATGAACAGGTATTTGCTTGTGGTTTGACTTTGCATTTCCCTGATGGCCAATAATATTGAGTTTCTTTTCATGTGATTATTGGCCATTTGTATATTTTCTTTGGAGGCCTGTCTATTCACATCCTTTGCCCATTTTTTGAAAGTTGGGTTGAAAAAATAAATAAAAGTTAGGTTCTCTTTTAATTATTGACTTGTAAACATTTCTTACATATGGAGATGCAAGTTATTTAGGAGATATGTGATTTCAAATGTTCTCTCATTCTGTCCCTTTTCTTTTTCTTTTTTTTTTTACTTTAAAAAGTTTTTAATTTGGTGAAGTCCAATTTATATTTTCCTTCTGTCATCCCTTCTCTGTTGGCATTTTATTTTATAAGGTTTTGCCTAACTCAAAGTCAAGAAAATTTACTCCTAGACTTTCTTCTAGGAATTTTATAGTTTTAACTCTTACATTTAGGTCTATTTTGAGTTAATTTTGGGGATAAATTGGAGTTAATTTTGTATCTTCTGTGAGGAAGGGCCAGGTAGATATCCAGTGGTCCCAGCAATATTTGAGGAAAAGAGTATTCCTTCCCCAAGAAAGCGGTCTTGACACTTGTTGAAAAAAAATCATGGACTATAAATGTGAGGGTTAACTCCAGGATTCTCAATTCTATTCCATTGATTTTTAGGTCTATCTTCATACCAGTATCCCACTGTCCTGATTCCTAGAGCTTTGCAGTAAATTTTGAAATTGGGAAGCAAGAATAAAGTTGAGGACTCCTAAGATGAGTCCTCATCTTCATGCTCTTCAGCTTAAAATGTCTGGTCTAGAGGAAGATTAAAAGTAAAACACTTCCGTCAAGCGGAAATTTGCTAATGGATTATAATTAAGCCCTGATTTTTAAAAATAGACACAAAGCAAGAGAAAAGAAATTTGGAAGGAGCATATTCTGTTACATGTGAGAGAGGGTTCAGAGCAGGTGACTGGATCAACATCAGGAATCACAAGAACAGCAAAATCTACAACTGAAACTTATCTTTTTCTCATGCTGTATAGCCAGATGAGAAAAGCATGGATGGATTCTCACCATTTCCATGCTATTTCTGCTTCTGACCTTTAATGTTTAGTGATTCGAAAACTATAGGACCATCTCTTATGGGGAGAAAAAGTTCTCAAAGTGATTGGATAGGTTTTTAAAAAGCAGACTTACAGGACACCTGGGCGTCACAGTTGGTTAAGTGTCCGACTTCAGCTCAGGTCATGATCTCATGGTTCGTGGGTTCAAGCCCCACATCAGGCTCTGTGCTGACAGTGCAGAGCCTGGAATCTGCTTCGGATTCTGTCTGTCTGTCTGTCTCTCTCTTTCTGCCCCTCCCCCACACTCTGTTTCTCTCTCAAAAAAAAAAAAAAAACAACAACAAACATTAAAAAATTAATTAAAGAAAACACTTACTTTGTAAAAACAATTGATCCAACTAATTCTTTAGAGATTTCCTTAGCATCTTTCCTTTGGGATTTGTTATCAACATGCATTATTAGATCATAAGCAGTTTGCATTCGGAGCAGTTTATGGTTCACATCAGCACAGAGGGTAATGCTGGTTTCATACTCAAGAATAGAAGTACTATATCCAGGCCAGATTACCAGCCTGCAAACAGAATACATTAGATGTAAGGGTCAAAATCCAAGCTCTGAACAAAGAAGCAAGTGTCCCAGGGTTGGAACTTGGGGTCTAAAACTGGTGCTTAGGAGTCAAGCAGTTTCAATTTCTTATTTTTAGTAAGAACTGATCTTTTGAAGGACCTTTCCAATAGAGATTTACCTGATGTGCTAGTTATAACTCTTACACCCTCTTTGTTAAACCATATTGTTATCACCCACAGGCTCACACACCTATATCCACACACGTACATACGTATGTGAGAATATATAGGATATAGGTGTATAAATTATAAACATATACACAATATATACATACATACATGTAGCTATAATTACTATGATTGAAAGTATTTAAGAGAAATTTATTATCCAAATTTTAGAAGATTTAGACTTCTTATGAGGTTCATATAACTACCAAATACCTCAAGGTTCATGCTTATCACTCTAGGATTATAAGAGTGAATCTTTTCACTTCGATTCAAATTTACATTAAAATCTAACTTAATCGTTCATGGCCAGTGGGTACCACTGAAAAGACCATCACTTATAAATCCTACTGCTTCAAATGAGAGTAACTTTCTCTAAATGCTTCTATGGTCAGGTCTGTAGAATGTGAAACTTTCCACTGTGTACTTATGATTGAGGAACTCTGTGGCCTCATTCTCGTTGTAATAGTTGCGACCAACTTGCTTCAAATCCATCATCTTCAAAATCCTAGAAATTGGAAGAATGGATTTCATTGAAACCACAGTGAATATTATTAAGCATTTACTAACAAACACGGAGATACACTGGGGGAAAGAAATCTACAAGTGACTTTGTTTTACAAACAATTAACAGGAAGTGCCTGATACAACAAGTAAATGACATTGTAAGGTAGATATTAAAGCCCCTTGAACCTCCATTTTCCCCTCCTTTACATAATCTACAACAAAAGGTCATGGGAAGGTCATCAGAAGGTCCTTCATCCCCAGAAATGAACTGAAACCTCTTTTGCAGACTATGTGCCTCCAATTTTCATTTTCACTATTTGTGCATCACCGTAAGTGTAGAACACCAAACAAATGTAGGGGTGCCTGCTTGGCTGAGTCGGTTAAGCACCAGACTTCGGCTCAGGGCATGATCTTGCATTGAGGGCTCAAGCCCCGCACTGGGCTCTGTGCTGACAGCTCAGAGCCTGGATCCTGCTTCGGATTCTGTGTCTCTCTCTCTGCCCCTCCCCCCTTGTGCTCTATCTCTCTTACAAAAATAAACAAACACTTGGAAAAGAAAACAAATGCACATTTACTCCAGGGAGAAAGAGGCATCGCTGTGCACAGTTGACATCTGCCCCTCCCTAGACAGGGAGCAGGCATGTGATGTGGGGTAGGCAGGAAGAACAATGTCAACAATAAGCCACAGAACTCAAACAAAACTCAAATCTAGGTGAGGTTCAAGTGCTGATTCATCTCAAAGATCGCTTGCCCTCCCAGAACATGAGGAGACATCAAGAACACAAATTCTAGGACCAAACACCTATGTGCAGTGCCACTGACACACTAACATGCAACCAAATCTCAAGGAAACGAAATCTTACAAACACACTTTCTAAAGAGAATGTTGTAATAACGTAAGCAGTCCAGTGAGGTGGGTTTGAGTTCACTGCAGAATTCAATGGTGACCTTCACAATCTTTTTGCCCCATCGGCTGACCAGTTCTGTTTTCTGAGGTAAAGAAAAAACAAAAAGGTCTGGTGCTCCTTCCAAGGAGAGTATGCTCATTACTAGACCACAAATCAACAGGTCACTTGGCTGTCCGGCAGGAGCAATCTTAACCCCCAGAGGCACATTCAGGTAGAAAATAGGATTTAGGAGTCCCAAATGGGGGTCAGAATTAAATATTTACAATGATTTTTTTTAACTTAAACAAGCTCCTGTAAATTATGCACTTGGTAAATAAATATAGAAGTTTATTGAAGTGGGGTGTCTGGGTGGCTCAGTTGGTTAAATGTCTGACTTGAGCTCAGGTCATGATCTCACAATTTGTGGGCTCTAGCCCTATATCGGGCTTTGTGCTGACAGCTCAGAGCCTGGAGCCAGCTTCAGATTCTGTGTCTCCCTCTCTCTCTGCCCCTCGCCTGCTCACACTCTGCCTGTCTCTGCCTGTCTCTCCCTCTCTCTCTCTCTCTCTCTCTCTCTCTCAAAAATAAACGTTTGAAAAAAAATTTTTTAAGTTTATTGAAGAGGGTCACCTGGGTGGCTCAAGCAGTTAAGCCTCTGACTTTTCATTTCAGCTCAGGTTATGATCTCATGGCTCCGGGGTTTGAGCCCCACTTCAGGCTCTGTGCTGTGTCAAACCTGCTTGAGATTCTTTCTCTCTGCCCCTCCCCCAATTGCTCACTCTCAAAAATATTAAATTAAGGAAAAGAAATGGAATATTAAGTCCTTCAAGTTCTGTGTGTGTGTGTGCGTGTGCGTGCATATGTGATGTTTTGGAACAAGAAATAAAAACTTATTCAATACTTCATCAGTATTTGAGCCCTATTTGCCATTGAGAAGGTAAAAATATATATATTTTGGTCCTAAGTTCATTTTAACCACCAAAATGAGGCATGAGGGAACATCAGTGATAGCCAAACATGGCATGTGGGTTTTGTTACAAATCCTATGGGCAAGAGATCTTCGCGAGGTCTCCATGAACCATTGTATAAAAATGGTATATTTGCTATAATACAGGGAGAATGTGAGAGAAAGAAAGAACAAAGGTCAAGAAAATGTCCACTAACAGGAGTGCCTACATGGCTCAGTTGGTTAAGTGCCCAACTCTTGACTTCAGCTCAGGTCATGATCTCGTGGTTTGTGGGTTCAAGCCCTGTGGCTCTGCACAGTCAGTGCAGAGCCTGCTTGGGATTCTCTCTCCCTTGCTCTCTGTTCCTCCCCTACATGTGCTTTCTCTCTCTCAAAACAAGTGAATAAACTTAAAGAAAAAGAAAATATCCAATAACATTACTTCACCTGCTTTTGTAGTTTATGAGGCAGTAATAAAGAGTTCCCATCAAATATGTGACACTCTCCAATTACATGTTTATGCTGGCAAAGCAAATCTGTACGAACTTTTCCATCTTCAATCTCTGGCATGTAATCAATGTTATATTTATACGTGAGGAGTTCAGGGCGAGAGGTCACTCGGAAATGGTTGGTGAATAGCTTTACCACTCTACCTTGCGTTCCTGAAAAAACCAAGCCACATGTCAATAATGAAACAAGTTGACAATGTAGACACCACGATCTTGAGAGCTTAAGTTAGGTCAAACAAAGACATGAACAAGTAACGAACATTTGCACACACCTGATGCCCAGAATATGTACCAGCCTTTTAAAGGAATCCTCACACAAACATACATTTAGAGTTAAAATAGAAGATTAAAATATTAAATTAACAACAACAAGAGATCAAAAGAAAACCTCTTGTAACACAAAGCTTCCAAAAGGGGAGAGCAAGTGGGGAGCCATTGTTTGTAATAGTGTTTAGCATAAAAAAAAAAAAAGGCTCAGCACAACCAAAGAACTGGGTCATTTGATTTTAGTTGCTATAAAAGGAAAACTGGAGAGTACATCCAGGTCCCCAAATAGGTCTCTATTTCTGCAAAGGTGGAGGTTATTACAACATGAGAAGGTGGGAAGGTACCTCCACTCACAGTGATGGGGTGAAGCTCTAAGACTCTCAAACACAAATGAACCCCAGAACAGGATCAATACGAACAATTCCATAACACTAGGTTGTTCAAGGCCAGCATACCTGTTGTGGAGTCTTTCACATGTTCCAAGTACTGTCGGGTATTCACCACCTGGTCTTGAAAAATGGCTCCAAGACCCCTTTTCCCCTTCAGTGACAATGCCTGCAATCCAGCCCCCAGCTGAAGTTCCTCTACACAGAAACAAATGCAAAAACCATGAGTTTTATGTGATAAAAAACAAATGGAAACGTAAACAAAGGACAATGTTAAGTACAACTTAAATTGAGGTTGTTGGAGGTAGAAAACAGGGTTGTCAAAGGATCCAAACAACAGTAGTTCAGTAATGATCACCAGAAAAGGTGAATGTTACCCAGAAGCCTTTCCCAACAAGACCCCATTCCATGTCAGCGGCTACCCTAGCACCACATTCATTGCTGCTATGGTGTTTGCCTCCTTTCATCCGGTATTTGCTCAGAGTGCAAGCTTCTTCAAATCAGAAACTTTGTCCTTTCTCTAACTTCTTTATAGGCTAATCACCTGATACCAGAGTGCCCTCTAGTGGGCATCATAAAATGCTGACTAAATAAACAGCCCTTTCAAAAAAAAAAAAAAAAAAATGCATGAGAAGTGTTTGAGTGACCTCAGTGGATGAAGCTGAGGACTCTTGGTTTCAGCTCAGGTCATTATTTCACAGTTCCTGAATTTGAGCCCTGCATCAGAGCTCTGTGCTGACAGCATGGAGTCTGCTTGGGATTCTCTCTCTGCTCCTCCCCTGCTCTGGCTCTCTCCCTCTCTCTACATAAACAAACTAAAAAAAAAATTGTTTATCAAAAGCCAGTTTCATGATTTTTTTTTAAAAAAATAACTAATCGATTTTTTTAACAGCAACTGGGAAAGGCTCTCATGTTATTTTTATCACATTGTAATATTCGTCTAACTATTTTAAAGGTCAATATTTGGAGCACAGTGCAAGACAATCTTTCACATATTATGAAAGAAACCTCCATAAATGGGTAATACAGTCCATGCCTTGGGTTGCACAAACTGGTTTTCTTCAAAATGTTACTTCTGGAAGCTATTATCCCCAGCTTATGATGCTCTTATAAAAACACAGTCTGAATTTCCATAATAGAAAAACTTATTTCATTTTACACATAAGTTTTTAAATGATTTTTATCAAACTCTCAACTAATTCCTGACACACCCAGCAATCAAATTTATCATATTCAAACTTCAGTGAAAGAAAACAGCAAGCATCATTCATTAGTACTTGCTACATACAGTATACTTTACATAAAATATTAATAACCCCTGAGATGTGACAGGTGATAAAAATAGGTGTCTTAATATTATATATTCATGTTTATAACTTCATCTTATGGGGTCTGGAATTTGTCTCAGTTTATTATAAAAGTATTTACAACAGAGGATACAAAAGCAGAGGCAACAGGAGCAAAAATAGACAAGTGGGAATTCAAACTAAATACTTTCTGTACAGCAAATGAATCAATCAACAGAATGAAAGGCAACTTATGGAATGGGAGAAAGTATTTGCAAACCATGTATCTGATAAGGGGTTAATTTAAAATACATTAAGGAACTTCTGCTACTCAATAGCCAAATACCTAATAACCTAATTTTTTTTTAATGGGGAAAGGACCTGAATCGGCATCTCTCCAAAGAGGACATATAAATGGCAAACAGATATATGAAAAGATGCTCAAGGTCATTCATCAGAGAAATGCAAATCAAAACCACAATGAGCTATCACTTTCCATCCGTAAGTATGGCTATTATATCACATACACACACAAAGCACACGTGCACACAAAGTATGCATGCACACAAAGTATGCATGCACACAAAGTATGCATGCACACAAAGTATGCATGCACACACGAAGAACCCCCCCCCCCAAAAAAAAGACAGCAAGTGTTAGTGAAGATGTCAAAAAACCTGAACCCTCTTAGAATACAAAATGATATAGCTGCTATGGAAAACAGTATGGAGATTCCCCAAACACTTAAAGGTAGAACCACCAATCCAGCAATCCCACTTCTGGAGGATTCTTTCAAAGGATTGAAATTAGAATCTTAAAGAGCCATGTTTGCTGCAGCCCTTGTTAAAACTAGCCAAGCCTTGGAAACAACCTGAATGCCCATCAACGACTGAATGGATAAAGTTAATACAGTATATACACATAGTGGAATATAATTCAGCCTTAAAAAGGAAATCCTGCAATAGGAGGCATGATCTTGAGGACATCATGCTAAGTGAAATAAGCCAGTCCTTGAAGGACAGATCCTGCATAATTCCACTGGTAGGAGACATCTAAAATAGTCAAAGTCACAGAAGCAGAGAGTAGAACGGTGCAATTCGGTGAGGGGAATGAGGAGTTGCTACTCAACAGGTGGAAAATTTCCCTTATGCAAGTTCTAGATAGCTGCCATGTAACATTGTGCCTCTAGTTCACAGTACTGTATTGTACACTTAAAAATATGTTATAGGGTAGATCTCATGTTAACTATTCTCACCATAATTAGTAAGAATTTAAAACTTAAATAGCAGCAAATCAGAGAATCAGATTTGAGGTGTAATTATATGAGCCAAATCCTTGGCAATCAGTATTAGGCTGCATGCACACCTGTATAATGATAACCTTTCACCTATGAAAATAATAAAATGCAGGTAAATACTGAGATGCCCAATGAGCTGCCCAAGCATTCCATACAGTGGTTTACAGTAAGGTTTCTAGAGTTCTTAATTAACATGGAGTTATTGTATACACATGCACTGTCTAAATCTGAAAAGCAATTCTTTTGAACAATTGGCTAGTCTGATTGATAATAGTCTCCATTTCTTTTCCCTAAACCTTAAAATAGAAGGGGACTAAAACATTGACAGATAATTCATTGCAGAAATGAAAAATAGTTGCAAGCTGTACACTCTTTGCATCCTGCCAAAACATACTGAGGTTCTCTGCCTAGAGTTTTATGGCTGTGGTACACCCTCATGTATTAAACACCTCCCCCCCCCCCCATATCCCTCTCTTTCCCTCTTTTTACTTGGAGGCTGAGGTGTTCTTCTTGGTCTTCTTCGTCGTGCAGGCTTGACCACTGGACTTTCCAGTGGCTGGAGGCCAGGCTGAATTTGACCAGTTTGCTGGGTCTGTATGTTTTAGGAGATAGAAATAAAGAGTGATAGTAACGGTGTTTGTTCATCATCCCTAAATGGCTTGCCTGCCAGGTGCCAGGCACTGCCAGGGCATGAAGCATGTTCCCTTGTAAAGGCTCACATGCCAGTGACAGAAAATAAAAGTCATGATTTCTCTAGGTTAGTGTGTTAATTGCTAAGGAATTGAAGAAATGTAGAAACAAGCAAAGTACAGAAAACTGGGTATTACCAGATGGTGGGATGTGAGGGGGCTGGTTGAATTCATGGGGGACAAAGACCCTCAGTGAGAAGTTGCTAATGAATCAAAGACTGGAAAGAGGAGAGTGAGTTACAAGGTTATACGAGCCATAGGTAAAGGAAAGAGCAAATTTTCTACTGTAGAAACGTTTAAGAAAGAACAAGGTGGCTGATGTGACTGCTGCAAGGTGAGTACGAGGTAGAGAAGCTTAGGTCAGAGAGGTGGTGGGAGAGAGGCCATTTTTTTCAATGTTTATTTTCGAGAGAGGGAGGGAGGGAGAGAACAAGCAGGGGAGGGAGAGAGAGAGAGAGAGAGAGAGAGGGGAAGACAGAGGATCCAAAGCGGGCTCTGCACGGTCACACTTGGGGCTCAAACCTACAAACCATGAGATCATGACTTGAGCTGAAGTTGGGGCTTAATGGAATGAGCCACAGGTGCACCCCAGGAGGGAAGCCATCTCAGATGTGCCTCTGACTGAGAAAATGGGAACCTTTACAGGATGTCAGGCAGAGGAACTGCATGGACCAATTTATATGGTTCTGTGTGCTGGGAAACAGGCAGAAGACCAGGGTGGAAGCAAGAAGACCAGTTTGGAGACCACTCGCCACGTGCAGCAAGGGATGCTGGTGGCTTGGACCAGAGGGTAGTAACAGAGGTGGTGACACATTGTCAGATGCCAGATATTTTTTGGAAAATTGGGAGACGACAGTGTTTCCTGGATGTTGGTGTGCAGGAAGAGTTTGGGGTCGAGAGAGGAATCTAGGGCATATTTGCATATGAGAAAACGCGTGAGAAGGAAGCAGTAGCTGAGGAAGATAAAGTATCTTTTGCACCAAAGAGAGTGAACAGGCTGTTGTGCTCACCGCTGTGGCGGCTCCCGGCGGCGGAGGCGCGGCGGCTCCCGGCGGCGGAGGCGCGGCGGCTCCCGGCGGCGGAGGCGCGGCGGCTCCCGGCGGCGGAGGCGCGGCGGCTCCCGGCGGCGGAGGCGCGGCGGCTCCCGGCGGCGGAGGCGCGGCGGCTCCCGGCGGCGGGGCTGGTTGAGAGGGCGCCCGACCTCGCGCGCGGCCTCGGGCTCGGGTCCTGGCCCGACCTGACATTACTGTCCTGAAGGGGACAGACCCTGGAAGGGGACACAGTTATGTTAGACTTCTCTAGGTAGTTGTCTGGTCACCTTCTACAAACCAGGACTTTGAAGAAGGCATCAGGTTGCTAACTACACGTGTTTTCCAATCACACCAAAAAGACTGCTAACTGCCAACTTGTCAGAGAAGGATCCTGTGGTAAAAGGGAACCTGGTAAAATATTCTTAGAGACGTGCAGAAATTTATTGACTGGGATTCTTTTCCCCCACACCAAGTGACAGGTCACTGTGGGTTACCCTGCTTGCTTTTAGGAGTCCGGTGCGCACGGAGTTCACACCTACCGCCTATCCCCCTGGCGTACACACACACACACACACACACACACACACACACCACACCCCACACCCACAGGCACACACACCCAGGGCTACCGCCACCCGAATGGGTCACCCTTCCCTGACTCTGCTGACACAATTCACCTTCGTTCCTTCCTCCTGAAGTATTAGTCTGATCTGTGGGGTGTTAGTTGCCTTCTTTCATGCCCTGTAGCCTAGGGTTCCTCTTTCAGCCCCGCAGCGCCTGAGCGCTGACATCCGCGGGGTCAGAGGGGCAAAGCTCCTCTCTGAAAGGGTCAGCCTTTCCCGGGACTGGCCTTGTACCTCGCCTTGGCCACCGAAGGGCAGTAGGTCTAGCTTGGCCTCCTTGCGGGACGCTCCCACAGTCAGCAAGGCCTGACCAGCCCCCACCCTCATTTCTATTTCAACCCTGCTGGCCCAGCCCCTTCAGGCACCGCCTCCATCCGGGCCCAAATGAGGCCTACCTAGTAGTGCACCTGGCGGTTTCAAAGGTGTTCTGAGTCTCAGGGGGATGGGCGTGGGTGGTTCTGCCCGCTCTCCTGCCCCACCCTACCTCCCCCACCAAACATCCCCCGATTAACCTGCCAGGTGACTTCACCAAATGAGGTGCACATGGAGCTCCAGAAACTTAGGCCCTTACCACTTAATATTTTAACCAGTTCCCCACGGCTCCCAATAAAACTACATTGTAACCACTGTGACTATCCTTGGATCCAAATCTAGGCTCCTCCATCATCGTCTCCTTGGCCTAGATCCCTACAAGTGGGTTTGCAGTGACTTGTAAGCTTTTAAGTATTGGGGTAATTAAAAAAAAATTTGTTGTTGTTGAATCAGGCTTTTTTGTCCATTGCTTCCAAGTTTCTGTCATTCTTTGACTTCGCCACTTAAAATTGTTTTTTTAATTCACTAATTCTTTAATTTTTGTAATTTCATTGTCTTGCACTTAAATCCTTGATGCACACACTGGATACCCATTTCATTGTTTAACTTTTTAATTTTAATTCCAGTTAGCATAACAGCATTCCATTAGTTTCCACTGGACAGTCATTTTAATTCAGAGAGAGTTATCTGACACCATTTCTAAAATAATCCTAACCCTGCCCCTGCTTTGAAGTCCCATCATAATTCTGCAGAAACCTGTGTGTTCCTTTGGCTCTAATTCCAAACTCAGTTCTGCTTTGTCTGGTGTACCAGTAACATGATGTTTTGTTCCTTGACCTTGAAAGTATTCTAAAGACTAGAAAAGGCTAAACTGGCTAAGCACTTGAAAATCCCTGGCTGTTCCTTCAAATGAGTTTTTGAGTCAGTGCATTAAGTTCCAGAATATAATAAGTGCTCTTGCCTGGTGACTCTGAGGTTGGATTGAATTTAGACATCGATTTAGTTCTTCTGAATTGCAGAGTCTTCACTAAGGTTTTCCTGGAAAATCCTTGTGCTCATAAGTGATTCCAAGGAAGATGTTTGGGGGTATCCAGGTTGCTGTATAGAGAGCACCCTAGAAATTGGCTCAGGTGCCCTCTGAGGGGGCATGTGTACCCCCCATGGTGGGGGCCATGTGTACTGAGTGTTCTGGTTTCAGATTCTGGTTTGTCTGGTGGAGGTAACCTGAGAGAGGGTGTAGGGAGAAGGAGAGGAGAAAACTCTGGAATAGCAAATTGGATGAGACTCCCAGACATCACTTATTGACTTGGTGTCCTGCCCTGAGTCCAGCCCAGTCCTTGGGTATAGCAGGTTCTTAGTATTAAGCACACCTGAGATGCATCCTTCAGTAAGGAGCTGCCTCTTCATGGCACTTGGGACTCTTCCCAGTAAGTCTTCTCTCATGCCTTTCAGAAAAGTTGTACCATTTTCTGCCCACTGGCATTAACAGGTCATACATTGAATTTGTTCCTGAGCTCCATAGAGTCTACATCACTACTTATGACTGGTCTTTCACCAACAGAATAGAAGGGCCTCAAGGGAAGGATCTGTTCTTTCTCTGCTCTTTCTCCAATAGAGATAACAGTACCTGACCAAGACTAGGCACTCAATTCATATATTAAGAGAGAATCGATGGATGCATGAATGATTACATTTAATGATGAATCCCTGGGAAATCTGACTGACTTGTAACTCTTTTTTTTCTTTAAAGTTTATTTATTTTTGACAGAGAGAGAGACAGAGAGAGAGACAGACAGAGCATGAGTGGGGGAGGGGCAGAGAGAGGGAGACACAGAATCTGAAGCAGATTCCAGGCTCCAAGCTGTCAGCACAGAGCCTAATGCAGGGCTCGAACTCACGGACCGCGAGATCATGACCTGAGCCGAAGTCGGATGCTCAACTGACTGAGCCACCCAGGCGTCCCTGACTTATAACTCTTATAAACAACCCCAAATGCCACAGAGTTGATCTGATTATCATTACCTTCCTGATGACATGCAGGAATCTGCCAGTGTTCTTTCTGGGCAAAAAAAAAAAAAAAAAAAAGGAGTGGAGGGCAGCGGGAGAGAAGGTGGTATTTAAGTTGGAACACTGGGGATACACAGGCAAAAAGCGGTAGATAACTAAATGCAATTTGGATATACAGTTTGTACATATACTGAATCTACACACACATTCTTGCTTATACTTATGTATATATGTATTTATTTACACCTGAAATGAGAAGACACAATCACACACCAAAATAAACCTAATGGAAGAGGCTGACAAAATGGAAGGTGAAAAAACTAAGGTGGTTCTTTAAGAAATCAAGATAGCAGCTAAGCAGCTAAACCACCAAGAAGCCTAATGAAGACAAAAAGAAAGCACCGAGAATCTTTGCAAAGATAATGAAGAAATGATCACAGAGAGGGAAAGGATGAGAAGAGGAATAATTAGCAGACCTCTGCAAAGTAATGGAGAAACCTGGGTCAAAGGGATGGTTGTCTACACCACCTTGCATAAAATCACATCAATTGCTCCCTCTCTGCTTCCTTCATGTTTCCCTCCCACATCTTGTTCCCACGCCTCTGCTTCTAGGAGATAGATCACATGCTACATGTTCCTACCCAAGTAAATAAATACCCATGAAAGAACACACATCCATTTCTGGAGGTGATGAATATGGTTAGTACCTTCGTTATAGTGATGGTATTACAGGGGAGTGCATAGGAGAAAATTCATCAAGATGTATACAATCAATGTGTGCAATTTGTTGTAAAAAGAGGGAGACAGAGAACATAAAGGTAATGCAGCAAATGTTAACAGCTGATGAATCTCAGTTAACAACTGATGAATTCAGTTGATCAATATATCAAGATGCTTTGTGCTGTGCTTGAATTCGTCCGGCCCACCACCCCCACAGGTTTCAAATTGTATCAAAATGAAGAGGCCTAGAAGCTGTGAAGAAAGCATTTGTGCATTCCTACTTAGCGAAGCACAATGTAACTCTGTCAACTGAGAGAAGAGGCAGAGCTGAAATAAAAACAAAGTTATTTATTTGGGGTCTCAGAATTGCAGTTTGGGAAAGACACATTTGGGCAGCAACCAAAATAGTGCCTCTACCCTCCCCACCCCCATCCAGGGAATAAAAGGAAAAGGTTTTTGAAGACAAAAGGGAATGCTTGGATATGTCATTTACTAAGAATTCTGATGACCAGGATTGGTGTTGGTGGCAGGAAACTAAATTTGGTGACCGTAACTGGTGTCTAAGGCTATCACTAAGCAGGGTCTCTTACTATAGCAAGTGGCAGGTGTTTGGGCCGAGTCCCTGGAAGAGTTGCAGTTTGGCCCGGTTCCAACATTTGTGGTTCTCCTACCGGTGAGGATGTACATAAGGCCCATCTCCTTACTGGCCTCTGGCTCCATTTGAAAACCTGTTGACATAAGTGACTATTTCATTTCACCTTTCACAAAGTAATATATTGAAGAAGATAATATTAAGAGGCCAAAAGTGAAGCTTGGGCTTATGTCCGTGTTGTGTTTAAAGCAGGCAACCCAAACCCTAAAGCCCTTAATGCAGTGGCTGGCACACAGTAGGTCCTCAATATATGGTTCTAATATAATGGGGAGGGGGGTTGGCTACCAAGCAACCATTTCACATTCTCTGGGCTCCCCAAGGACTCTCACTGGAGATAGTGGGGTGGTGGGATTGTGACTGAGACTCCCCTTGCCCAGCAAGAAGCAGGCGTAGGTCTCAGGCCAGGCCAATAGGATGCTCCCTCCTTGGAACGGGAACCTCCAACAGCTGGAGCTCCTTCCACCTGAGTGGTGGCACCCTAACCACTCTGTCCTTGCCAGGCGACTATTCCCAAGGGTCTCTCTTTCTGGAGCTACCTTGCTTTCAACCCAGTCCTCCAGGCCCCCCTTGGACTCTGGGAATGCCCATTATCCTTCCAGCTTATTTTCTTTTCCCTAAGCTAGTCAAAATCATCTTCTCTGGCTTATGGCACTGACAAATGGGGAAAAGGGGACTCTGAATCCCCTCAGCAAGAGGGTGTGCTCTGAGCTGTGACAGGAGGGCTGAAACCCGGGGGGCTTTTGAGGGCAGGATGCAAGTCCTTTCAGTGGACTTCAAGGCCTTAACAGGACCTTGGAAGACTGCCAACCCTTCTTGTTCATGCCACTCCAGCCCCACTGGCCTCCTAGCTATTTGTCACACCCAGTGGCACACTCCTACCTCAGGGCCTTTGCACTTGCTGTTCCCTTTGCCTGGACTGCTCTTCCTCTAGAAATCCCCCGATGTACTCTTCTCTTCTTTGCTCAAATGGCATCTCCTCATGGGGCCTCCATGAGGAGCCTACTTCAAAAATACAAACCCCACCTGTCTCCTTTGCCTACTTCATTTTTCTCCAGACACTTCCAACATATCACATCATCTGCTTATTTATTTTTCTGTCTACATCCTACGGCCCGTGAGGGCAGGCTTTTGCCCATCTTGCTCACTTCCGTATCCACAGTAACCTGGCATGTGGTAGGTGCTCAATAAACGTTTGTAAACCCGAGTTGCAGTCTGGGTGGACGCGGTCAGGAACGTGGTGGAATAAGCGTTGGTCGCAAAGAGTCTTGGAGATCCTGGCTGACAAGTGCCCTATTGGGGTCCTGGAAGGATCCCACTCTGCCACTCTCCCACTGACCTGCGTGTGGGGGAGGGAGTCACGTAAGGCCTGGCCAATCTGGGTGGAGAGCCACCGTATCTTGGAAGACTCAATAATAATAATAATAATAATAATAATAATAATAATAATGGCAGCTTTTATGGTTGCTGGTCTTTTTTCCTAGGTCTCTGTTAAGTGCTTTACATTCACTATCTCTTTTATGTCTGGTATCATTCTGATGAGGTGGTCCAATTACATCCATTTTATACACATAAATGTATTTTAATGTTTATTTATTTTAGAGACAGAGCACAAGCGGAGTCGGGGCAGAGAAAGAGGGAGACAGAATTGGAAACAGGTTCCAGGCTCTGAGCAGTCAGCACAGAGCCCAACGCAGGGCTCAAACCCACGAATCATGAGATCATGACCTGAGCGGAAGTCGGACACTCAACCGACTGAGCCACCCAGGCGCCCCTATTACATCCATTTTAAAGATGAGAACCTTGAGGCTCGCAGCCTGTCAATAACAGGCCCCACTGCCTCAGGCCACTTGCAGCCTGGCAAGGAGCGGATCTGGGAATGAAGGATACATTTCCGCCCTGCCCAATAGAGGGGAAGTGGGACCTGGGTCGCAGGGCGTGGGAGGCGGGGCTTCCCGTGGAGGCGGGGCTGCTGGTGGTAGGGGCCCAGAGCCTGCGTCGCCCCGAGGACCTTCCCGCCAGGGGCCAGGCTGCACTGCGGAGGCGGCGGCGGCTGCTCGCCGGAGGGGCGGGGAGGCTGCGCGGCGGGGCCTCACGTCACCGGCGCTCGGCCCCTCCCCGCTGTGGCTGCAGCTGAGGAGCCGGAGAGCCGGCACCGCGGCCACCTGGGCTGGGAACGCAGCGCGTGGGGCCATGGCCTCCAGCGCTGCGGCTAAGCGGGCGCAGGGTGCGAGGGCGGCGGGAGGGCAGCCCTGGGCCCCCGCTGCAGCGCTCGGCTGACCGGCTGCCCCCTCGTCTCGTCCCACAGAGGCGGACACTAGACAGAGGCTGCTGGGCATCATCAAGAAGGAGGTGGGTGCCAGAGGCGGGGGCGGGGGCGCGATCCTGGGGGAGGGGGCTTCCAAGCCACCTGGGGAAGGGTCTCCGAAGGAGAGGTGGCCGGTGGCGGCGGCGGCGGGGACGGCCATTTTCGGTTTGGGGCTCACCTGGCTGGGTATTTACCTCCCGGGGAACTGGAGGCGGATGAGTTTGGGAATGGGGGTATAGGGGCACTCTGGATGTTTTTATGCTGTGTGCAGGGTCAGGTGCAGCGGGAGGGCCCTCCCTAGGTGTGGGTATGTCTGGGTAGGACCTCCTCTTGTGGAGGAGCCGGTGGTTGGATCTCAGTAAGGTGAGGCAAGCGCCTGGGGGTGCTGACTGGGCGATTTGGGTGGTGGGGGGCTGAGTGGAGCTGCAGAAGGAAGACCAGACTTCGGAAGGGGAAAAGGGGAAAAGGTTCACTGTGGAAAAATGCCCCTCATCCCAGATCTCCCCTTTCCCGTAAATTCTCAGTGTTTGGAGCCACCCCCAGGAGCCAAGAGACTCCCCCCGTCCCCCATCCCTGAAAGCCCCTGGCAAGTGGGTGACTCCATTTGTGGGCTTGTCCCCTGCTGTTTTGGCAGGTGGGTTTCCCTTACCCCCTACCCCACCCCCACATGCAGTCGAGTGAGAAGCAAGCAAGATTCAACTGTTCCTCTGCCCCTTCTCTCTCCTTGGGGCCAACTGGGAACCCAGTCCAGCCTTCAGTTTCTAGCCCTGGACTGCCCGCAGAGGGGAGAATCCATAGTGGTTGGTTCCCGGGAGCGTTTAGATGCTTGGACTGTGTGTGTGCGCGTGTGTGTAAAGCATGCACACGTCTATGTGGGCGAGGACATGTGGCTGTGAGTGTGTGCCTCTGAGCATGTCTGTGCATCGGTCTGGAGATATCCGAGTGTATCTTCTTACTGCGTGTACATGGGTCTGTGTGTTTATGTGTTTTCATGAGTATGAGGTGTATCTGTGTGATGCATGAGTCTCTGTGTACATGGGTGAGGCCGTGACCGTGTATGTGTGACTGTATGTGTGTCTATTGCCTTCCTTATGTCACTTCACATCCTGGGACCCCGTCACTGCTGGGCTGCCTCACCCCTGTATCTTGAGTCCTCAGCCTGAGACCACAAATGCCCTCAGACCTTGGGGGCTGGCCTCATATCTGTGCCTGTGTATGTGTGTTGAGGGTGTCCGCATCTGGTGTCAGCACTGAGCACCAAGAAGCCCCTCCCCGCCTGGTGGCAGACAGCCGCCAAAGGACAGGCTTGAAGCCTGAACCTGTTGCTGTCCCTCCCTGCTCAGAAAGCTTGGGCATATGTCTGCGTATAGGTCTCTAGGTGTGGCATGTCCCACGTTGTTGAAAGAATCAGCTCCAGGGCTGACTGTACATTCTAGCATTTCTTCTTTTTTTTTTTTTAACGTTTATTTAGTTTTGAGACAGAGAGGGACAGAGCACGAATGGGGGAGGGTCAGAGTGAGAGGGAGACATAGAATCTGAAGCAGGCTCCAGGCACTGAGATGTCAGCACAGAGCCCAACGCGAGGCTGGAACTCACAGACTGTGAGATCATGACCTGAGCCAAAGTCGGACGCTTGACCGACTGAGCCACCCAGGCACCCCTGATTCTAGCATTTCTGAATAAGGTGGGATGTGTGGAATTCCTCAGGAAGGCCCAGATGTTTTCAGTTTAGCCCTCTTAGAGGCCCTGTGGGGACCTGAAGAAAGCTCCATGTAGATAGACCACCTTCCAACAAAACATACAGACCTACAGTATTCTGATGACTGTGTTAGGGGAGGGTGTCTCTAGCACCTCCCCCAAAAGCCTTCAGGTTAAAAACCTGCAGACTCTTTGTTCATTGTTTACCCAAACAATGTGCTCTGCAGATGTTTGCAACTGGAATGGCTGTGTTTTCAAGGAAATGGTTGTCTGTTCAACTGGGAGTGGGGGCCACAGGCAGAAAAATGTGTGAACAAGGCATCTGCCTCTGGGCAGGGCTCCAGCTGGGACCCTGGTCCCAGCTCTGCCAGCAGCTCCCTCGATGCCCTGGACAAGTCCTTTCCCCTCTCAAGGACTCAGTTTCCACATGTGGAGAAGGAGTGTCCTTGGAGGTCCCACCCATGTCAGTCTAGTTTGGATTATTGGCCGCGGGGTGGGGGACTGGGGTGGTGGGGTGGGTATACTTTGCCCCTGGTGACCAGAGGTGTGGGCCTGCATCCTCTCTCCTGGGAGCAGCCGAGTTTGGGGCATGGAATGAGCTTTCTTCCTGACATGAGGACAAGGCCATCGCCTGATCAGAGGGACCTGTGTGGATCTCCCTTGGTGCCTCAGTGGGGCAGGAACAGAACCTTGAAAATTTGGGCAAAAGGCCTCTAGCGCCCATTGACTCTGGATCTGCAGTCAGAAGGCAGGGCTTACAGTAGTGAGTTGGTGGCTGATTCTGAATTCTGTATTTCTTGGGGCACATCGTTTCAGGAATCAGAACTTCCATTTCCTGGGGGCTACTCTGTGCCGTACCCTGTGTGTACAGGTAACTTTCTGAGGTGAGTGCGATTGTCCCCACTTTACAGACAGAGAACCCGAGCTTGGAGGGGAGGCGTGAGTTGCTCAAGAGCACACAGCCGACAGGGTGCAGAGCCAGGGACTTCACCCCCAGGTCTGTCTGACATCAGAGCCAGGCTTTTGCCTGTCATAACCCAACCATGTCCATCCAAGTCTATGCAGCACTGCAATGTCAGCACGTGTGGTGCCATGATTTCCATCGCACAGATGTGAAAACTGGCCCAGAGAGAATAAATGATGTCCTAAGGGCACAGAACCAGTAAAGGACAAGTTCAGGTCTTCTGTTTGTGAGCCCTTTGTTCAGCACGGGTGCTCCCTGAGGGCATGGCGACAAGCCCCTGTCCCACCAAAGCCGACTTCCTCCCTCCTCCCTTTCTCTGCCCACCTCTTTGGGGAGCATCTCCCCCCAGTATCAGAGAGCCAGGCTCCAGTGGAGTGGCATAGGGAAGCTCTTTGCCTAGCAATCCAGGAGTCAAGTCTACTCTTCCTTCTCCCCATTTTCTGGGTTCAGAGGAACCACATCCCTGCCTGTCACAGCCTTGCCCAGAGACACCTCCCACCCTTCTTTCTGGAACTGTTGGCTTAACAGTCAGTTGCTTTTTATTTTTTCTATTTAAAAAAATATTTTTAATGTTTTTCTTTATTTTTGAAGGAGAAAGAGAGAGCATGAGCGGGGGAGGAGCAGAGAGAGAGGGAGACCCAGAATTCGAAGCAGGCTCCAGGCTCTAAGCTGTCAGCACAGAGCCCGATGCGAGGCTCAAACCCACAAACTGTGAGATCATGACCTGAGCCAAAGCCGGACACTAGTGCACTGTACAATCTGGAAAGTAGGAAGAAAGCTTTAACTTGGTAGACTGTTACCAAAGACCTTCTGTAGGTGAGTTTTGGAAGTTACAGGAAAGGCAAAGATCGAGCAGACAGCGTTTGGATCATAAAGGTGCTCATAACAGAATAGAGCTGTCTCTGCGGTTTTTGAAACAGAAAAGTTTCTGTGGTTTTTAAAAATAATTTTCAAAGGAATCATTTTTATTCATGCCCATTTGTTCACTTCGCAAGTCACTCTTAAGTGCCTTTTAGCTACTAAGTGTTATCCTGTTGTTGTAGAGTACAAACATTCAAAAACCAGTCTCTGCGCCCCAGGAGTTTGTTGTTATCCCTGTCATTTATATTACTTACTCCCTTTAGTGCTTACTAGGTGCCAGAGTCTCGTAGAGCTTATAATTATCATTGTTATTTTGTATTGGCATTTGTTCCAGTTACTGTAAGTTCACGGTGAGGAATCAGAGTTTTCAAAGACTGGGTAGAATCTACGGTAAGCATGCAGAGTGAGTAGTTCAGTTTGCCAGGTAGAGAGGCAGAATGACAATGTTTGGCAGGACCAACATTTGTATGTTTGACAGTGTTTGTAAACTGTCACGATTACGTGTTTGGCGGAGTACAGTACAGTACAGTGCAGAGGCGAAGGTGTACGAGTGAACTTAGCAGGATTTATGAGCAGTTGGGTTTTGCTGGTAGAAAACGTGTGCTATGGGAATGGTTGGGAATGAGGTGAATACCTAGGTAAGACAAGCTTATGGAAGTTTGTCAGTGCTATAGAAAGGAGTAGATCTTACCCGATAAGCCTTGGGAAGTTTCTTTGGTAGAATTAGCGGCAAATAATAGGTGACTTCTAACAGCGACGAAAACAGTAGGAACCAGAAATGTTTTGATGGTTCAGTGATGTCATCAGGATCCCAGTCGTCTCTTGTTCAGTTTTGGAGTTGGTGGTGTTTTTATTTCTCCTTTCCGGGGTGGCTAATTAGCGACAGCTCCAGGTTATCATACTCTCATATGGCAACATCCAGTGGGTGGGAAGGACTGCTTTTCTTGAGGTGTTTCTTTTCACTAGGAAGAGGCTTTCAGTAGCCTTCCTCTAGCATTTTAAAGACTAGGTTACATCACATACTCACTCCTAAACTGGTCCCTGGTAAATCAGGTACTGTGATTAGCTTAGAATAATCCTTTCTCTTTTTGAAGCCAGGGTGAGGCCACCTTCTTTGTGTATGGAGACAGTAATATCCAAATAAAGTTGTGATTCTCTAGCAAGGATGAAGAATATGGAAGGGCTCTTAGGGAGGGAGGCGGCAGTATTTGATGCAGGGAGTTTGGAGAATTTGAAGCCGAAGACTAAGAAGATTAGATTTGAGTTAGGACACTCTGGTTATGGCATAAAATACAGATCACCAAGCCTTTTTCCCTAAAGAGCCAGTGAATATTTTAGGTGATGTGGTCTCTCAGCTCTGCCCTTGTAGTGTGAAAGCAGCCGTAGCAATATGTAAGTGAAGACCTGGGACTATGCCCCAATAAAACATTATTTACAGAACCAGATGGCAGGTTGTGTTTGGCCTGTGGCCGTAGTTTTCTGAACCCTCATATGGAGGATAGGTTATAGGAAACCACATAAAGAGACTGGGAGGCAAAGGAAGCTCTTGTTTTCTTAGCCTGGTATTAGTCCATTGTGAAACTTTCAGCTGTGTAGATTGAAAACGTCAGGGGGTTCAATTTATTCCATTAATTTTTTTTTCTGGGCCTGTGTCTTTCTCATTTGTTTTGCTGAAATTTTTTTTATTCATTTAAGAAATAACATTAATATTTGGTGGTTTTTTTTTTTCCTGTGAAAATCATCAGTTAAGAACTTGTGTTTGACTAGGGCAGTGGCAGGGGAAAGATAAAGCAGAGACAGAAACAGTATAGTTAATATGAATTTGTGATTCCTGAATATAAAAAGTTAGGGGGTGATAGAGAACTCTCAGAAGATTCAGAGGTTTCCACGTTGTGTGCTGGCATTTAAATTGGACATGAAGAATGAGTAGGACTTTATCAGATGAACAGAGGAGAGCAGCAGGAATGAAGACACAGGAATTATGACTTTTTGATTATTTTGGCAATAAGTGCCTTTAATAGGTGAACTATATTTTTAATTTTCTAAGAAATTAAGGAAAAGAAACAAACAAAAAAAAAAACCTGTAATCAGTAGTATGTTTTTATACTGGGTCTGATAGTTCTGTTTTTTCTAGAATGATCCCTGTTACTTCTTGATTCCTATCGGCCAGAAAAATGAACTAAGCCCCAGTGAGTTGGAGAAAATTAACTTATTTTTCATATTTGAGAGGAACTTGTATATGGTAGAACATAGTGGCAGTCACCAGGATTCTCTCTCTCTCTCTCTTTTTTTTTTTTTCTGAGTAAAATAGGATTGTTGCTTGTTTCACACTTTCTGACATCATGATTTCATCTATTGCTTTGAAACCTTTCTTCAAATGGATATATAGGAATGTAGGAATTTTCCAGGCAAATACCAAGAAAAAGAGTTTCCAGGAAAGGCATTCTATGACATAACCTTCTGACTGTAACCACGTGTAAGACATCAACCCAAATAATAAAAATTTCATATAACGCAGTTGTGTTAGAGGCTCCCCAACGGCACCCAGATTTGATTATTCACTAGAAGAGCTCACAGGACTCAGCATATAGTTGTATTCATGCCTGTGGTTTGGTATGGCGACAGGCTAGGAAGGCCAATCAGCACAGAGAAAAGGTGCATGGGGTGAAGTCCAGAGGAGACCAAGCGCAGGCTTCCGGGAATCCTTTCTCTATGGAATTAGCAGGATGTGCTTAATTCCTCCAGCATGAAATTAGGACAGCGCAAGTGAAATGTTGTCTGCCAGTACGAGGCTTATGGATACTCAGTGCCCGAGGTTTTCATCAAATGCTAATCACATAGGCATCTTCTCCTTAGCATGTCCCAAAGTTCCACGTTTCCAGAAGGAAATCATTTGTACGGCCTTAAGCACATTGATTTTACCAGCACTTAGGCACAGTGAGCCACTCTTGACCAGGTAGGGAATGGTGGGAACCCTCCTTAAATCCAAGATCCCCGGGAACAACCAAGGGCCAGTCATTCAAGGAGGATGTTCGGAGGGTAACCATCTTTGGCCTGCTGGATGAAATCTGTTCTGTATAGGAATTATAGCCCTGACTTAATATTTGGTGGTGTCTTAAAATTTTATTTTACTAGCAAGTAATATGATGGTTACCATGGTACTGGTTTCAGTTTCATCATCCATATGAAGTAGGTATTTGTACAAAAATTACTAGGGCAATATTAGGTCATTATAATCTTTTTTAATGTGATTAAGCTTTCATTATGATTCTTAGATACGATCAACATAATGATTTTTGATTTAAAATTAGAATACAATCTCTTAATTATATGGAAAACCCAGGTTTGATTCCTATAGTGCTGAGTACCTGTTTATAGTTATAAGATATTTGATCATATTAACCAATTGTTTTCTTTCCTAAGTATACAAATAACTTTTGTATTTTTGTATTTTGCTTTATGTTTTTTCATATGCTTCCATATGGGAGACAGTCCCCCTATTGTGTTACTTTGATCTCTATCTTAATTTTCAAGGTGACTGTATCATGCGTTAATATATGGCAAGAGTAGCTTCAATGGATACTGTGTTTTGTTGTTGTTTTTTACATTTAATGAACCTTATTGTTACAGCAGTATTAAGTTCACAGCAAAATATAATAGAAAGTACAGAGAGTCTCCATATGCCATACCATGCTCCCGTACACGCCTAGCCTCCCCTGTTGTCAACATCTTGCATGACAGTGGTCCATTTTTAGTAGTATGTATTTTTCAGTTCCTTTGTTTAGTTTTGAGCGAGAGAGCATGAACGTGTGTGAGCATCAAAGGGGCAGAGAGAGAGGGGAGAAAGAATCCTGTGCTGTCAGCACCGATACTGATGCAGGACTTGATCCCATGAACTGTGAGGTCATGACCTGAGCTCAGATCCAGACTTGGACGCTGAACCAACTGAGCCACCCAGGCACCCTGACAACAGTGGTGCATTTTATACGGACACTAACTCATCATTTTCAGGCAAAGTCTCTAATTTGCATTAGTGCTCAGCCTTGGTGTTATACATTCTATGAGTTTTAACAAATGTGTAATGATGTGAATCCACCTTTGTGGTATCATGTGAAAGAGTTTCACTGCCTTAAAAGTCCTCTGTGCTGTGCCCCTTTATTCCTACATTCACCCCAACCCTTACCTCCATAGTCTTGCTCTCTCCAGAGTGTCATATGGTTAGAATTATACAGTGGATATGTTTGAATGTTTAGAAAATTAAATTCCCCCAGAATTGAATGTAGGCATTCAAGATATTCTTTGCACTTGGTTTTGTTTTGTTGCTCATCAGTAGAGGATCTGATGATATATGCCTTCCATGAAAAAAAAGCATGATTTCTCTAGATGTGTGTCACCTAATGGGGAGGGTTGAGAAAAATGACATCATGAACCACTATATTGCACTCACATTGGGATCATCCTCCTCTGTGATGTGAGGTGGGTCTAGATATACTGTCTAGCAATGGAAGGAGACAGTCTCAAGAGGTTAGAACTTTATCAAACTGGAATGTCAAATCCTTCTTACTTTGCCAATGGAAATAAGGCCAGGGAGAGTCTGTTTGCTATGGTTTGGCCATGCTGCAAAGTACAATAGCTATAGAGCACACTTTGTGAGGGGGTGTTTCATCCTAAAACTGAACACTCTGTACTGAAGGGCTGGGGAAGTTCTGCCGTGTTACAGCAAAAATAAACATACTCTCTTTTAACTCCTCTAGTAGTGGAAGTCCAGAAAAATCATGCTAGTTTCAGTTTGACATTGTCAGCTCATGATAAACATTCACCTAACGATACCATTTTCCTCCAGCATCATAGAGTCGGTCAGTGATGGTCATTGTAAACATCATTTCACCTGTAGGTGTCAAATTCCGATAAAACCTATTCTTGCTTTTGGTCAATATAGAGGAGAAAGTAAGATTTCTTAATGCTTTAAGCCTACCAATGGTATGATTACCATTCAGTGTAGTGTGGTTTCCAGGTGTGGTCCCAAAGGAATACTTTTGAACAAATCATTAGCTGTACACTTGTAATTTACTATATTTTTCGATTGTTGATTTAACATGTATTTTGCTTTCTTCTTTAGGAGCAGATAAGAATGCTGAAGAAGACTCTATAACCAGGTAGGATTTTTATGGATTTGTAAAAATGACATTTGCTGGGGCACCTGGGTGGCTCATTCGGTTAAGGGTGTGACTCTTGATTTCAACTCAGGTTTGTGAGTTCAAGCCCCACGTCGGGTTTTGCGCTGACAGCCTCCTTGGGGTATCTTTCCCTCTTTTTGTGTGCACTCACTCTCACAGTATAAAGGAATGAAATGAAATGAAACGGAAAATGAAAGGAAAGGGAATGCAATTAATGAACTGAAAATTATGTGTTTCCTAAGGGAATGCACAGAACAAAAGCAGTTGTTGAGTGTTCTACCCTGGACAAGACACTATATCCTATGCATAACATCTGTTAAGTTATATAGTCATTGCCTAGCTTTGCAAAGTAGCTGTGTTATTGTAGCCTACTTTTTATTACTTTGGCAGATGTGGTTCAGGGCAGTTGATTACTTGCCCCATGATTTCATAGTTAATGAGTAGCTGAGGGGTTTGCCCATCAGCCTGTGTAGCTTCCACATCCATTCTCTGGTTCCTCAGCAGCACTGAGATGAAGACACAGATCCTAGGGCAGATCAACTCATAATGTCAAAGGTAATGATGTCGGAACTCTAATTTAAGGTTTTCTTAAGAAACCAGGATAGTCCAAGCATTTGCCCTTATATGTTTGACCACTACTGCTAACAAAAGTAATTAGTGCAGTGGTAACTAGTCCCTTGTTTTTACGATCAGAGATTTTAGGGTGGATGTCAGCTATGGCCATGGTGTCACGGCTTTTACATAATAAGCAAGATCTCATCAGGCAGCTCCTTAGATGTGGTGATATCCCCTCTTCTTGAGACAAATGAGTTTTCCATAAGGGAAGGATATCTAGTTGTAGACCATGTTATGTTCATTAAATTCAGCCTTTATTTGGAGGATATTACTATATGATTCTCTGTTGCCTAAGTTCCCAGGCTGGTTTCCCTTTGGGCCAGTACCCTTGACTTGTTCTAGGAAGCTTTTTCTTTTTTTGGAGATTTTTCTTCCCATGACTTTACTGTGTTTTGCCTTTTTACTTTCTTCTCTGGTTTTCTTGGTATTTCTTTTTTTCCATTAATTATTCCACTTCTGCCAGCTAGGGACTTTCCATTTTTCCAGAGGCCAAATCAAAAGCACTTAGAATCTCAAGATGTAGGGAACCTCAGAGATTAATTCATCAAAATACCCTCTGGTACTTCAACCTATGTTTAACCTCCTTGCCCAATGGTTGTTTCCATGGAGAATTTGAAACTCAAAAGAGATTGAAGTGACCTATTTGGATATGATAAGTGACAGAAATGAGATTTAAATTCGGGTTTCTTTCTTTCTTTCTTTCTTTCTTTCTTTCTTTCTTTCTTTCTTTCTTTCTTTCTTTCTTTCTTTGTTTTTTGTCTTCACCTTGCAGGCAAATGTTTTAATAATAGAAAGCTGGGGAGCGGGTCTAATGAATACAATGAAGGAGGGTAAGAATCGAATTAGCAGAGGAGACCAGGTTTCAAGAACACTGAGCTGGATAGGAATAAGAGTTTTAGAAAAGATGTCACAATATGGGGTTTATGCCAAGTGAGATAAAGGTGAATGACAGGAATGAAGGACCCAGGATCAGGGGAGTTGCTTAGAAAGGCATATCCAAATAGAGAGTTCAAGAGGGTCCTGCCCAGTTTCTGCTTTTCTGTCTGTTGGTTTCATTGAAGGTGCGAGCATACTTCAGATTTTCTGTTGAGAGAGATTAAAAATCATTTGAGCTGCTGGGAAGAGTCTGTTTACAGCAAAGAGAAATATGATACCATCTATTTCCACCCCCACTTAGGGAGGATGGCTTAGATCCTCTCAAGGAATTGGGGGTGGGGGTGGAGATTCTGAACTACAGAGATGTATGGCCCAAGGCAAGCTGTCTCCTCACTCCACCTCTATTCCTGAATCTGTGATGCCCTTCCCATGTACCTGTAGGGCTGGGCAGGGGTACGACTGACTTGTCAAATCAGTAAGGGAGCTTCATCTGGATAGGTGATAACATGCCTAAGTTGAGGTGACTGTGTGGATGACTGAGACTCCCAATTAGCTTGTTTTCCAGGAGCAGGACATGGCTCCTGCCCTCGGTCATTTGAGCCCATCCTTGTTGTAGGGGTCTGTGCCTTCATAGGCTAAAGATTGAAAGGTTGGAGAATGCCACTGAACCGTGCCGAAGAGGGATGTAGGAGTGGGAGCTCATAGGGAAGAAAATGTTCAGGCAGCGAATAGAGAAATAGAGGCACAACTACCAGGACCATTTTGATCGCAGTCTCTCTCCTTGGGGAGCTGAATGCCTCTGAAGGCTTGGAAGGTCTTGCTAGTTCTTATGGACCTCAATAAGGCAAGACCAGTGTAGGAACAAAGTTGGCCTTGGGAACTTTTAATCTTTTAATCTCCAGTTAGTACTTCCACTCATAACATAGAAACCTTCACTTTGGTATATTTACTTAAATGGAGGTCTACCTGACACAATGTAATAGGTGATGCAACAACTCTGGATGTTCCTCCATGCTCGCCATAAGTGTAGCTCCCATCTGTTAATGTATAATGCTATTACGATATCACTGACTAGATTCTCTATGGTGTACCTTTGAGCCTTGTGATTTATTCATTCTATGACTGGAACCCTGAACTTCCCTCCCCCTTTCACCCATTTTGTCCATCCCCCCACCTCCCCTCCCTTCTGGCAACAGTCAATTCTCTGCATTATGGATCCTTTTCTGCTTTTTCTCTGTTTGTTCATTTGTTCCCTTTTTTAGATTCTACATAGAAGTGAAATCATATAGGATTTGTGTTTCTCTGACTTATTTCACTTAGCCTCGTACTGTCTAGGTATATCCATGATGTTGCAGATGGCAAGATCTCATTCTGGTTTATAGCTGCGTAATATTCCATTGTGTGTGTGTGTGTGTGTGTGTGTGTGTGTGTGGTCTGTTCATGTATTGGTGGACACTTGGGTTGCTTCCATATCTTGTCTATTGTCAATAATGCTATAATAAAGATAGGGGTGCATATATCTTTTCAAATTAGTATTTCCATTTCCCTTGGGTAAATAAATACCCAGTAGTGGAATTACTGGATCCTACGGTATTTGTATTTTATTATTTGTTGAGGCCCCTCCATACTGGCTTTCACTGTGGCGATACCAATTTACATCCCGTGACCAGTGCACAAGGGTTTTCTCCACACCCTGAGCAACCCTTGTTGTTTCCTGTGTGTTGAAACTGAGCCATTCTGACAGATGTGAGGTGAGAAGTCATTGTGGTAACTTTTATACATTTAATTTTCAACCATTTCAGAGAATTCCCTGCCTGTCACACTTGGTTATGGAAACTCAGACTGGGTCTTTCCTGGAGATTTCACAGGTTAGGAGAGGTGGAGGCAAAATAGCGAACTGAAAGCTGTTTTAAAACAGGGTCCAAATTTTGAAAGACTTGTACTCTGGAAACCGTAAAACACTGATCAAAGAAATGGAAGGTGACGGAAAGAGAAAGACTTCCGATGCTCATAGATGGGAAGAATACGTATTTTTAAGGTGTCTACACTACCCAAAGGAATCTACAGGTGTAATGCAATCCCTGTCAACATACCAACAGCATTTGTCACAGAGCTATACAAACAATCCTAACCATTGTATAGAACGACAAAAGACCTTGAATGGCCAAAGCAATATTGCAAAAGAGGAAAACTGGAGGGATCACAATCTCAGATTTCAAGTTTTATTCCAAAGCTGTAGTAATCCAAACAGTATGGTGGGTACTGGTGTAAAAAATGGCCACACAGCTCAATGGAATAGAACCGAAAACCCAGAAAGAAATCCACAACTGTATGGTCAGTTAATCTTCCACAAACAGGAAAGACTATCCAGTGGGGAAAAGGCAGTCTCTTCACCAAATGGTGTTGGGAAAACTGGACAAGCCACATGCCAAAGGATGAACCTGGACCAATTTCTTTACCATAGACAGAAATAAACTCAAAATGAATTAAAGACCTAAGTGTGAGACCTGAAACCATAAAACATCCTTGAAGAGAGCACAGGCCGTCATTTCTCTGATGTTTGGCTGTAGCAACATTTTACTAGTTATGTCTCCTGAGCCAAGGGAAACGAAGCAAGAATAACCTATGGGGACTACATCAAACTACAAAGCTTTTGCACAGTGAAGGAAACTGTCAAAACTAAAAGGCAACCTCTGGGATGGGAGAACATATTTGCCAATGTTTTGCAAATCCTGTAAAGGGTTAGTATCCCCAATGTATAAAAACTTGATACAAGTCAACATCCCCCCCTCCAAAAAAGCCCAGTTTAAAGATGAGCGAAAGACATAACCAGACATTTTTCCAAAGACAACATGCAGATGGTCAACAGACACATGAAAAGATGCTCCCCAAAACAACATCGAGATACCACGTTCACACCTGTCAGAATGGCTAAACTCCAAGACACAAGAAGCAAGTGTTTGTGAGGATGTGGAGGCAAAGGAAACCTCTGGCACTGTTAGTGGAAATGCAAATGGGTGAGGCCCCTGTGGAAAACAGTATGGAGGTTCCTCAAAAAATTACAAACAGAACTATCCTATGATCCAGTAATTGCACTACTGGATACTACCCAAAAGAATACAAAAACTCGAATTCCATGGGACACATGCACCCCTGTGTTTATTGCAGCATTATTTCCAATAGCCAGCACAAGTGTCCATGGACAAATAGTGAATGAAGAAGTCCTGTATGTATGTATGTATGTATGTATGTATATGTATATCGATACACACACACACACACTGGCATATTACTCAACCATAAAACAATGAAATTTTGCCATTTGCAATGACCTGGATGGAGCCTTAGAGTAGTATGTTAAGGAAAGTCAGGGAAAGACAAATACCATATGATTTTACTCATGTAGCACTTAAGAAATAATGAATGAGCAAAGGGAGAAAAAAAAGGGAGAGACAAACCAAGAAACAGGCTCTCAACTGCAGAGAACAGATGGTTCCCAGAGAGGAGGTGAGTGGTGGGAGGGGTGAAAGAGGTGATGGGGATGAAAGATTGCCCTTGTCGTGATGAGCACCGGGTGAACATGGAGTTGGTGAATCACTATATTGTACAACTTAAACTAATATAACACTGGATGTTGCTTTTACTGGAATTAAAATAAAACTTAATGAAAAAAACCAGAGGCCAATTTTTAATTATACCAAGAAACTTCACTGAATAAACAGATAGCTGACCTTTCCCTTAATTTTTTACTTAAAGCACTTTTTCTACTCAAAGGTAAGTTACCTAAAACAGAGTAAATTAAAAAACAAAAACTTAAAAAAAATTAACATTAAAAATAGAAACTTTAACATGAAGCAAATTTTGCCCATGTAATCAAATTATATGAAATTAGTGTAACTAATTTCTACAAGATCTAACCGATGCTTACATTTCAATTAGTTCTATTTATGCAGCCAATTAAGTACCATCATATGGCCTCGCCACAGCAGAAAAAGAAACTTTATGCCTTTTTCTTTCAAACACCCCTACGTAGCAAACAAAAAACCTGTTCAGTATATTCTTACAATTTTGTGAGTGTCTGTATTTATTTTTATGTCAGAAATAATTACCTTGGGTTATACCTTTGTATCTGTTGCTTCATTCTATTTCTTCTTCTAAGATTCAAATACACATATGCTGAATCTCCTTTTCTGATTTCCACATCATTTTCTCTAATGTGTTTTAACATTTGTATTCACTTTGATAAATTCCACCCACTTTTTCCATTTCTAGCTTCCCTGTCCTTTATTTTGTGTTCCAGTCTCTACTGTCCCTTGTGATCCTTCTAATTTCACCTTCATTTCAGTGATGGTTTTACTTTCTTACCTTATTTTTCTTTCTGCTCAATCAGCTTACATTGCATTTTCTCATGTGGCTACACTATCTCTTCCCTGACCTCTTCTATCACTGCTTTGTGCTCTCAGTGGTAAATACTTCCAAAAAGTGTTTTAAAGTAACAAAATGGTTGGACGTGATTTTCAACTCCCGTACAGAAGTATTTTTTCTGCTGAGTATGCTTTATCTGTCCTTGGTTTTTCTGCTACTTTCTTCCTTTTTGATTCTGGAAAGGTAGGAGTGGCCTTCAGCTGAAATCCTTTTGTTAATTCATCTTTAAAGGAGGTTGGGGGTTTTTTGGATAAGCTATTTGTAAGAGGTTCATGAAGAAGGCCATAGTGACTCCTATTCCTGACCAGAAAAACTTTGTCTTGATTCAGGGTTTTCCATGAGAATCTTTTTTTTTTTTTTTTTTAAATTCTCAACAGCCACTGGAGACAAGCAGCCCTGAGGTTTTCAGGATGCAAAGACATCTCTTCCCCACTTCTACAGAGACAGAAAAATGCCAAAAAAAAAAAAAAAGCCTGTTTGGCTTCATCTCCCCAACTTCTTAGAATCAAACCAGGTACAGGGAAACTCCTGCCATCAGCTTTAAAAGCCCATGTTGCTTTTGCAAACAAGGGATTTTGGTTTTGCATCTCAGGGTGGGCCTCTCGGTTTCATGAAGCATCTCTTGCTGGTTCCAAGCTCTATAGCTGTGGTATCCTCGCTCCACTTCCCACATGCAGCCTGCTTGTTCTCGCTGCTTTTGGCAGACATTCCGCCTATTTTGTGGCCTAGGGTTTTTAGCTCTCTTCTAGTTTAGCGGAATACAGCGTATGTGTTTTAGTTTTTCCCTCTCTTTGTTGTTACTCTGGCCAACTGACAGAAAGGAAAAAAAGAAAACGCCAACTTTCTTGTACCATCCTCAGACTCCAAATCTAACAAATATGTTAAAAGGACATTTTATACAAGACAAAAACTTGAGTGTCTCACCATATTACGGAAAGACAAAAGTATGCTTTCCTTACTATTTTATTGGTAAGATACTAATTTTCCACACTGCACTAATTTTTACAAGGTCATTATAGCAAATGGGCTAATTGCTTTTATTTTAAAAACTCATGTGTATGTTAGTTATAAGCTAAGGCAGAAAATAATCTGATGCCTAAATGTAAAAGATACTTTTCAAGACCTAGGGCCCATCTGGGGAACAAACTATGTATATACTCATCAGTATGCCACAATCTCAGTATTTGTTTTTAAAACAGAAAAAGTCTTTTTAATAGGAAGGACAACACATAATGTATCATACTCCCCAGATTCCAATTGGGTTTGAAATGAGGACAGATGGCTTTATATTCTATATGGATCATTCCCTTAGTAAAATTTTAACTCTAGGCAAATTTATTTTCCTGCCAGTTACTACCCTTCTCCTCACTATCCATTGTTAGGCATGTTCTGAGTGAAATGAAGTTCAACCAATTTTTTAAAGGAACAAGTAATATATAAAAGCCAAATTAAAATGGATTTTAAGTTACTAGTGTTTTAAATTTTTTTTAATGTTTTTATTTTATTTTTGAGAGAGAGAGGGAGACACAGAATCTGAAGCAGGCTGCAGGCTCTGAGCTGTCAGCACAGAGCCCGACACGGGGCTCGAACTCACGAACCATGAGGTCATGACCTGAGCCAAGGCTCGATGCTTAACCGACTAAGCCACCCAGGTGTCCCTAAATTACTAGTGTTTTAAATGACTCCTTTTCACACACATAAAAGTAAATCGGTAAATGTTAATATGCCACACAAAAGCTAAGTAATGCTTGGTATAACTGACTAAACATTTAGAGGCACTGTGAGTACATATTGATAGAAAGAAACAAAAAAGGGACCTCCTCCTTAAAGAATTGTAAATAAGAAATGTAGATGGAATGATGGGATTTGAAAAATCACCATTTGATAACCACCATAGTTAGAATGACTGAATGACACTTCATAGTAGGGAAATTTGGCATATGTCACTTTAAGTAACCTAAATCCCATCACAGGAATGGAACAGATATCCACCATGCTCTGAGAAACACTTTGAAGAATTCCTGTCAAAAAGGCATAACCTGCATCTAACCATGCAATTGAAGGATATTCTACAATGTAACTGACCTGTAAGAACTCCAAAAATGTAAAAGCCATGAAAGACAAAGAAAGACTGGAGAGAATGACTGGAGAGAAATTGTGTGTGATCCTGGACTGGATCCTGGACCAGAAACAAAACATAGTTTTTTCTTTTTTTATATAAATAAGACATTAGGGAGACAATTAATGAAATCTGTCTACATAGAGTAGAATTGTATCCATCTTCATTTAGGAAATACACACCAAAGTATTTAGAGGTTAATCATGTCTCCAGTTTTAGTCTCAGTTAAAAAAAACAAACAAACAAAAAAAACCCAAGAATACTGGTATGTGTATGTAAAGGAAGAATGATAAAGCATACGTTTAAAGCATAAATATTAATGTTTGGGGGTATGCAAAAATTCTTGTACTATTTTTATAACCTTTCTCTAAGTATGAAATTATTTAACATTTGAAAAAAAAAGGAAACAAAAATAAATCTACACACACAATAAATGAAAACAAATAAAGCTAGTTAAGAGAAACTCATGTTCCCTAATAATAATGCTAGGATCGTATTTACTACATTCTCATCAGATCATGAAATTTTAGAGCTGTAAGAAAAATGTATTATCACTCTGAAAACAGTGAAGTTAAAGGACTTGCTCAAAATCTAGACAGCTGGTTCAAGGCAGAGCCAAGACTACTATCCTGCCGTGACTCAGCTCTTTCACATCCTGCACGCTGTCTCTTGATACTTTTCTATTGTCATCTACTCTCTAAACATGTGACACACCAAAATATTTAGCTCTATTTTCTCATGTATTCTAGTAAGCTAGTGTAGCAAACCACTTTCAGGCAATCTAAATTTCATTTTAAAAAGCCACTTAGGTATTAGGGCTTCTAACGATCTTTAACAACTAATATCAATAAACCTGTTGAGTTCAGAACATATGCAGGATACTGTAGCAAACGATAAAAAGGCAACACAGTCTGCTAGTAGGTGATACTGTTAGGTCCATGATGATAGACACCAAGTCTGCATTATTCATCATTATAACCCGACCTCTCAGGACAATGCCTGGCATACAATAAATAGTCAGATAATTATATGCTGCTAAATAAAAGACAATGCATAGTACAAGAAAGAAATGTGTGTACAGATAATCATAATGTCCACAGTGATAAAACAAAGTGCCATGAACCAACAAATAAAGTTAGTTTTGCTTGGTGAGATCTACAAAGGCTCCAGAAACTTAATGAAACCAAGTTGAGCCTTGAAAGATAAAGAAGACATGAAAGCAACAGACATGGAAGCAATGGGGTGGTGAGATGAAGGATAGAAGGAATCAGATAAGACAGACTGAAGGCAAGAAAATATGTGGCATTTCTATTGAATTTTTTTAAATTTAATTTTATTTTTTTAAATTTTTTACATTTATTTATTTTTGAGAGACAGAGACAGAGAGAGAGAGAGAGAGAGAGAGAGAGACAGAGAGAAAGAGAGAGAGAGATCAGGGGAAGGGCAGAGAGAGAGGGAGACACAGAATCCAAAGCAGGCTTCAGGCTCCGAGCTGTCAGCAGAGCCTGACACAGGGCTGGAACCCACAAACCATGAGATCATGACCAGAGCCCAAGTCAGATGCTTAATCCACTGAGCCACCCAGGCGCCCCTCTATTGAATTTTTAAATACAGGCTTACCTATTGTTGCTGCAAGTTCTGGATCAAAAGTATCATCTGTGAACCTCAAGAGCAGGCTAAAAGAGATGTTAAAAAGACAGATTAGAAATTTCTCTTTTTGTTTTTGTGGGGCGCCTGGGTGGCTTGGTCGGTTAAGCGTCCGACTTCCGCTCAGGTCATGATCTCACAGTCCATGAAATCGAGCCCCGCGTCGGGCTCTGTGCTGACAGCTCAGAGCCTGGAGCCTGTTTCAGATTCTGTGTCTCCCTCTCTCTGACCCTCCCCCATTCATGCTCTATCTCTGTCTGTCTCAAAAATAAATAAATAAACGTTAAAATTACAAAAAAAAAAAAAGATGTGGTTTATATATACAATGGAACACTACTTGGAAATGATAAAGAATGAAATATTGCCATTTGCAACTACATGGATGGAACTAGAGGGTATTATGCTAAGCAAAATTAGTCAGAGAAAGACAAATATCATGTGACTTCACTCATATGAGGACTTTAATATACAAAACAGATGAACATAAGGGAAGGGAAGCAAAAATAATACAAAAACAGGGAGAGGGACAAAACATAAGAGACTCTTAAATATGCAGAAAAACCAGAGGGTTACTGTTGTAGTAGGAGTTGTGGGAGGGGGAATGGGCTAAATGGGTAAGGGCATTAAAGAATCTGAATTCTTTAATCGGACAATAAATTATAATATTATAATAAACTTGACAATAAATTATATTCAGGAAAAAAAAAAGAAGAGAACTGGTAAGCTCCTTTCTCCCCATTAAGGGCTATCCCATGCAGCATGCTCTAGCAAAGGGTGCTGGAGGGCACCTTAACTTTAAATCAAGTCACCAATTTTGTTTATTACATGGACACGGACATGGACATTTTAACTCTGACTGGAGGATTTTGTCCTACCTGCTAATGAGCACAAAAGTCACATAGCCTGTCTGAGTTTTCATGGGGCAGAGGAAGATCTTGCTCTTAGCCACAAAACTTAAAGGGAACAAAGGGAGACAAAAATAAAGTTGCATTATGTTTATACCTCATGAGTCCTATATGTTTCATATGCTGGTTACATAAACATAAAGTCTTCAAAGACAAATAAATATAAATCATTTTCTAGGGGTGTCTGGCTGGCTCAGTCGGTTAAGCATCCAACTCTTGGTTTTGGCTCAGGTCATGATCTCCTGGTTTGTGAGTTCAAGCCCTGTGTCGGGCTCTGCTCTGACAGTGCACAGCCTGCTTGGGATTCTCTCTCCCTCTCTCTCTGCTTCTCCTCTGCTCACTCAACCATGCTCTCTCTTTCAAATTAAATAAATATTAAAAAAATCATTTTCTAATTGCCTTCAGTATAAGATTTTCTGTACCACTGTCCATAATTATTAGTAAAGATAAGTGAGAATTGATATAAATGTGTATCTTCAGAACCAACTACCTAGTAGGAAAGTTTTGTCAAGCCAATTGTTGGTACCTTGGAGATTCCACACTAGATTAACATTATTTTTATACTCTAATGACTTTAACAAAACTGAATTTGGTCTTTTTTCCTTCCCATCCTTCCTCCCCTATTTTCTCCCTCCCTCCCTCTCACCCTTCCTTCTTAGTTTTTTGATTTTGTTTGTTTTCTAGGGAATGTGGTCTTTCTTTCCAAAATAACAAAGTTGCGAGGTAGTTTATTAACTCTAACGAGATACCCATCGTGGTTAATTCCCTCTACCTACTGGGGCCTTATGTTTCTCTACCTGAAAATCTAGAGAGTTGAATTATATCATTTGTTCCCAAGCCTACCTATACAGGAGAATCAATTAAAGACATTTTTGAAATATAGATTTTCAGACTGAAACCCCAGAGACTTGATTCAATAGGTGGCTTCAGAATAAGTAGCTGTAGAGTCCTCTCTGGAACTCTGCTGTGAGAATCACTCAATTAATATATTCTATGGGGTTACTTCTACAACTAAATACTGGTGTTTGCTGATATTTTCAGTATTTTAGCTTTCTGATTACAAGAGCTCAAACTAACCCTAATGCCTAGATAACAATTTTTAAGTGCTTAACAAGGTAAACCCCACATCCGAACAATGGGGACACCCAAGTCAATTAAATTAGAGATTGATTTTTTATATAGTTAAAAGTACTCATTCAAATTTATACAGAAATAAGGACTTGTTTAATTCTATCAGCATATCTGCTTCCAAATGGAACAATTAATCACAATTGGCACAATATGTAAAGTAAAAACCATATGCCAAATCAAACAAAACTGGCCATAATTTCTTTATTTGTTTTTACGATTCCATCTGATTGCACACTATTGCTAAGGGGGGTTGGGAAGAAAAGAAAGTTTAAAAAATAAGAGTTTAGTGCTGGATATCAGCAAAACATGGCGTAGGAATTTCCCAAGTCTCATCCCGACAAAGAAATATAGAAAAACGGGCATATATTTTCAGAATTCTGTGAACTCTGGAAAGCAGTCAAAAGCTTATAGCAACTAAGCAAGTGCTAAATGAAATTAAATCAGGGGAGTACTTCAAAATAGTAGGAATGTTTATAGTGATTTTACATGCCCTGTCTCCCTCTCCAGTGTGATAGTCGTCTTAAAGTGGCAGTGATCATAATGTGGCAGATGTGTTAAAGTGGCCCCAGTCCCAAACTGTCCCTAAGACAGCAGGGATCTTAAAGTGGTAACAGCTCATGTTACCATGATGGAGCCATTTCCCTGTTTTTGGAGGAAGCAGAGCAGAGATTATTCCTAAAATATTTTATATGTCTGTTCTAACCTATTTGGGGGCTACCTGAAGGACTGATGCAAGGCACCCCTCTGTTTTGTCTAACTCAAAACTCAGGTGGAGAAAGCTGGAAACACCACAAGTTGAATGAACAAACCTCATGTGCATAGAGCAAAAGATTATAGCTCAAAGATACAAAAGACTGCCTATGGAAAAAGATGAGGAGCATTTCTCTGGGAATTTAGGAGATTAAAAAGCTCTCAGTTATACTGGGGAATTTAGAAAATTACCCAGGGCAAGATGTATGCTCAGAAAAGACCTAAGAAGACACTAAGCTTTCACCTAGGGCTGATCCCTAGGTACAGTGTAAGCCTTGGTAAGTGTTGGAGGTTCCAGGCACAGAACCATTTTGCAAACACTGGGAGAGCTCCTGGCATCCAAGGAAATCTATGTCAAAACACTAGTTAAGGTACAGAAACTTCAGTGAACACAAAAAACAATAATTACAGTCTTTCGATAATAGTTTCGGAAAATCACAAAGAAAATGGACCACTAATTTTAAATAAACACATAGGAAAACAACAGAAAACCCTGGGGAAGGTGGAATCTGATTTCCAGTTAGCCAAATGTCCAGTTTTCTACACAACCACCACCACCACCAATAACAAATCACAAGGTATATAGAGGAGAATGTGGTTCAAACTATGTGTGAAACAAAATAAATAGGCAGAAATCATCCTTGAGGAAAGACAGAGCTAGGACTTACTAGACAAAGACTATAAACACTTTTCTAAATATGCTTACAGAACTAAAGAAGAGCTCTGACAAGGAAATAAGAAAAACAATGTATGAGCAAAATAATAATATAAAGAGGTAGAAATTTTTTAAAGGAACCAAACAGAAATTCTGAAACTGAAAAATACAATAACTGAAATGACAGAACACAAACCCAAAAACACTAGGCGCATTCAACAGCAGGTCTAATAGGCAGAAGAATCAGTGAACTGAAAATAGGACAATTGAAATGTATGGAGTCTAAGAGACATAAAGAAAAAAGGATGAAGAAAAGTGAGAAGAACCTCAGAGATCTGTGGGCCTACGAGCCAGTAGATCAACATACACATTATGGGAGTTCCAGGAGAGAGAGAAAAGGAGGCAGGAAGAATATTTAAAGAAATAATGGCTGAAAACTTCCCAAATTTGGTAGAAGATATGAAGCTGCAAATCCAAGAAGCTTAATGAAGTTCAGATAGGATGAACTCAAAAAGACCCAGACTGAGAACATGATAATCAAATCATTGAAAGCCAAAGGCAAAGAGAGTCTTGGAAGCACTGAGAGAGGAGCAACTCACCAAATATAAGGGACCCTTAATAAGTATAAAAGCTGATTGTTTGTTAGAAACCAGGGAGGCAAGGAGACAATGGGGTATTTATAGTGCTTAAAGAAAAAAAAAAAAAACAACTAAAATTCTGTATTCATCAAAACTGTCCTTCAAAAATGAAGGAGAAATTAAGACATTCCAGATAAACAAGAGCTAAGCGGGCTTGTTAATTAGACCTGCCCTATATGAGATGGTAAAAGGAATCCTTCAGGCTGAATAGAAAGAACAATAAAAAGTAATGCTAAGTCATATGAGGAAACATAGGTCTTGGTCAAATATAACAGCAAGTATTATTATATTTTTGGTTTATAATCCTACATTGTATTACCTACAGAATTTAGAACATAAAAATAATTATAACTCTGTTATTGGGCATAGAGTGTATACAGACATAATTTGTGACAACAACAACATAAAGAGTGGGGGACAGAGGTGTATAGAAGCAGCAGATTTGTGTGTTTTTGAAGTTAAGTTGGTATCAGTTTAATGTAGATTCTTTTAAACTTAGAATTATATGAATCTCCATGGTAACCATAAAGAAAATCTCACAAAATCATGGCAAAAGGAAATGAGAAGAGAATCAAACAACTCATTAGAAAAATAGAAACTAAACATACAAAAAGGGATAATGGATGAAGTGAAGAACAGAAAAACTGTATGATACACAGAATACAAATAGCAAAATAGCAGAAGTCCTTCCTTGTCAGCAGTTACTTTAAATGTAAATGGATTAAACTCTTGAATAAAAGGGTAGAAATTGACAGAAGGGATAAAATAACATGATTCAACTATATGCTGTCTACAAGAGACTCATTATAGATCCAAAGACATAAATAGATTGAAAGCTAAAGGATGGAGAAAGATATTCCATATAAATATAACCAAAGGAGGGCAGGATTGAATATACTTCTATAAGATGAAATAGATTTTATTTTAAAAACAGTTAAAAGAGACAAAGAAGGGCATTATATAGTGATGAAAAGAACAATTCATCAAGAAGATTCATCTACAACCATGCATGCACTGCCAATAGAGACCCAAAAATGAAACAAATATTAACAGACTTGTAGACAGAAATAGATGGAGAATTCAATATGCCACTTTCAATAATGTATAAAACATCTAGGCCAATAATCTATAAGGAAACAGAAGAAATGGACAACACTAAATAAATTAGACCTTACAGAGATATATACAACACTCAACCCAATGATAGAAGAATATACATTATTCTCAAGTGAACATGAAACATTCTCTGGAGTACAGCATACGTTAGGTCACAAAACAAGTCTGAAAATGTAAAAATATTGAAATTACGCAATGTATCTTTTTAACCAACAATGGAATGGAGCTACAAATGAATAATAGAGGGAAAACTGGATAATTCAAAATGTATGGAAATTAAGCAACTCACTATCAAATAACCAATGGGCCAAAGAATAAGTCACAAGGAAATTAGAAAATAGTTAGCAACAAATGAAAATAAAGACACAGCAAAACATAACTTACAGGACATAGCAACACCAGTGCTCATAGGTAAATTTATACTACATTAAAAAAGAAAAAAAAGGTCTTCAATCACTTTACAGTACTAGAAATATCACAGAAATAGAAACAAAATAAAACAAAACAAAACTCAAAGCTAACAAGGAAGGAAATGAAAAGATTATAATAGAGATATATGCAATTGAGACTAGAAAAACAATGGAGAGAACCAACAAAACCAGAAATTGATTATTTAAAAAGATCAACAAATTGATAAACTCTTATCTACAGTGACAAAGAAAAAAGAAGACAGAAATAACTAAATCAGATATGAAATTGAAGACATTACTACTAACCTTAGAGAAATATGAAGGAGTATAAAAGAACACTATAGGGTTGTCTGGGTGGCTCAGTTGGTTGAGCTCCGACTTTGTCTCAGGTCATGATCTCACGATTGATGGTTTTGAGCCCTGCATGGGGCTCACTGCTGTCAGTGCGGAGCCCACTTTGGATCCTCTGCCCCCACCCCCCACCACCTCTCTCCCTCTCGTGCACTCTCTCTCAAAAATAAATAAAGATTAAAAAAATAAAGAATGCTATAAACAACGTATGCCAACAAAGTATATGTAATGCACAAATTTCTAGAAACACATAAATGACCTAAGCTGACTCAAGATGAAATAGAAAACCTCAACGACATTGAATAAGTAAAAAGACTGAATCAGTAATCAAAAACCACCCAAAAAGAAAAGTCCAAGACCAGATGGCTTCACTGGTAAATTTTACTAAACATGTAAAGAAGAAGTAACACCAGTCCTTCTCAAGTCCTTCCAAAAAGTTGAAAAGGAAGAAACACTCTCTAACTCATTCTATGAGACCAACATTACACTGATACCAATCCCAGACAAAGGTTACAAGAAGAAAACTATAGATCAATATCTTATGAATGTAGATTCAAATGTCCTTAATAATATTCTGCAAACCCAATTCAATAGCACATTAAAAAGGTTATACATCATTACCAACTAGGATTTATCCCAGGAATGCAAGAGTGGTTCAACATGGGAAAAATCAATCAAGTAACATATCACGCTAATAGAACAAAGGATAAAATCTACACGATCATCTCAATAGATGCAAAAAAGGGATTTGACAAAATCCAACACCCAATTATGATTAAAAAAAACCCTCAAAAACAAGGAATAGAAAGGAACTTCCTCAAAATGATAGGGACCATTATAAGAACTGAATATCTAACAATATAATCCAAAGTGAGAGCTGAAAGATTTCCCTTCAAAATCAGGAACAAGATAAAGATGCCCACTTTCACCAATGACACTTGACATTGAAGTGGAAGTGCTATCCAGAGGAATTAAACAAGAAATGGAAATAAAAGGAATCCAAATTGGAAATGAAGAAGTATAACTATCCCTTTGCACAGATTACATGATTCTATATATGAAAATTCCCAAGAAACCACAATAAAACTAATAGAGTTAATAAACAAATTGAGCAAAGCTGCAGGATACAAGCTCAACACACAAATACCAGTTGTGTTTCTATATACATGCAATGAACAATCCAAAAATGAAATGAAAAAAGCAATTCATTTAGTGTCTAAAAGAATATATATTTAGAAGTAAATTTAGAAATAAAGGTGAAAGACAGAAAGCTACAAAAATCTAGTGAAAGAAACTAAAGAAGACCTAAGTTAATGGAAATGCAACCTTAGTTCACGGGGAGGAAGACAGTATTGTTAAAATGTTAATCTCACTTAAAACAACCTACAGATTCAACACAATCTTTATCAAAATTTCAATGACCTTCCCCCCACCCCAGAAATGGAAAAGTCAACCCTCAAATTCATAAGGAATTGCAAGGGTCCTAGATATCCAAAATAATCATGAAAAAGACGATAAAAATTGGAGGGCTGAGATTTCCAGATTTCAAAACTCATAACAAAGCTACAGGAATCAAAACAGTGTGGTCCTGGCACAGCAACAGACATGTAGGCTCATGGCATATAATTTAGAGTCCAGAAATAAACCCATACATCTACAACCAATTGATTGTTTACAAGGATGCGAAGTCCAATCAACTGGGAAAGAATAGTCTGTTCATCACATGGGACTTGGAAAACTGGATTTCCAGCAATCAACATGGAAACATGGATTTCCACATGGATTTCCATGCACAAGAATGAAGTTAAACCCCTACTCACACTACATATACAAAAGTGAACTAAAAATTGATCAACAACCTAAATATGAGGGCTAAAACCATGAAACTCTTAGAAGGAAACACAGGGCAAATGTGCATGACATTGAACTTGTCAATGGATTCTTAGATATAAGTAGCAAAAGAACAAAATAAGATAAAGTGGATTTCATCAAAATTAAAAACTCTTGTGCATTAAAGACATTATCAAGAAAGTGAGGAGACAATACACAGAGTGGGAGAAAATATTTATAAATCATATATCTGATAAAGGTTTAATATTTAAAACATACAAAATACTGAGGTGTCTGGGTGGTTCAGTCAGTTGAGTATCCGACTTCAGCTCAGGTCATGATCTCATGGTTTGTGGGTTCACGCCCCGCATCATGCTCTGTGCTGGCAGTGTGGAGCCTGATTGGGATTCTCTCTCTCTCTCCTCTCTTTCTGACCCTCCCCCATTCATACTTCTTCTCTCTCGAAATAAGAAAAAAAAAACTTAAAACCAATTATACAAAGTACTCACCAACAATAGGACTCAAAAACAAAAAGACAACCACATTAAAAAATGGGCAAAGGACTTGCATAGACATTTCTCCAAAGATGTACATGTGGCTAATAAACACATGAAAAGATACTTAAGATCATTAGTAATTAGGGAAATGTAAATCAAACCACACTTTGTCACTATTAAGTTGACTATTATCAATAAAACAAAAAACAAGTGTTGGTGAGGATGTGGAGAAATTGGAATCTTTATACATTGCTGGTAGGATTTGGAGGTTCTTCAAAGAACTGAACATAGAATTATCACTCCACCTACCAATTCCATTCCCAGGTATATACTGAAAATGATTGAAAACAGGAGCTCAAGAAAATATTTGTACATCAATGTTCGTTGCAGCATTATTCACAAAAGCCAAAAAGTGGAAACATTCCAAGTGCCCATCAACAGTTAAGTGTATAAACAAACAGTGCTGTATGTATACGGTGAAATACCAGTCATAAAAATGAATGAAGTTTTGATACGTGCTAGGATATAGAGGAACCTTGAAAACATTATGCCAAGTGAAATAAGCCAGTCACAAAAGTACAAATATTGTGTGATTCCACTTATATGAAATCTCTAGAATAAGCAAATTCATAGAGATAGAAAGTAGATGAAGGTTAGCCGGGACTGGGGGGAGGCCATGGAGAGTTACTGCCTAAGGGTTATACAGTTTCTGTTTGGGGGGATGGAAAGATTTAGAAACAGACAGTTGTGGGGCGCCTGGGTGGCTCATTAAGCGTCCGACCGGCTCAGGTCATGATCTCCCGGTTTGTGGGTTTGAGCCCCGCGGCAGGCTATGTGCTGACAGCTCAGAGCCTGGAGCCTACTTCCAATTCTGTCTCCTTCTCTCTCTGCCCCTCCCCCACTTGTGCTCTGTCTCTCTCTATCAAAAATAAATAAACGTAGAAACATAAAAATGAAAAAAAAAAACCCAGATAGTTGTGATGGTTGCACAACAGTGTGAATGTAATTAATGCCACTGAAATATACACTTAAAAATGATTAGATTGGCATATTTTATATCAATTATATGTATTTTTCCACCCAAAAATATCTGTTAAAAAGAGTTAAGAAACAATGAAACCATTTTGCCTGTAGCATGATAGGATTGCAAATAATATGATTAGAAGTTATGCCAAGTGAACCAAAGGGATCACTGTCATCAAGGTTGCTTCAAGTTCCGTTGTGTAGAAGTTGATGTAAAGTAGACCACCTGCCACAAAAATTTAGTCAAGTAAATAACTTTTCATTCCAATATTTGTGCGAGTTACAAACCCTATTGAAACACTTTAGCTTAGTGATTGAAACATGTTAAGATTTAGTAAAAGATCAAAATATGTGAATCGTGATTTTAGAATAAAGAAGATTGACATAGGTGTGCTTCTTCCCACAAATCTGTGGCACGCTTTCCAAAGTTTCTTTCAGAAACCCAAGGTTTAAACCTGAATACACAAAATCTGAGATCTACCTAAGATTGTGAAACCATTCATAATTACAGAAATTGTGGCTTTTTCTAGAATTTTAGTAGGTCGTTGTCTTTTACTATTTTAATTTCATCGATATTTCAGAAGGATCTGGTATTTTTCCAATAGTTGTCTCACTTTGACCAGGCTTATTCACAACTATTAGTTACAGAATAGCTAGCATGTGCCTGGCACTAGGCTATATAACTTACTTGGTAAATGGTGAGTTAATTCTCTTTTCAATAATACCATGGAACTTGTTAAAAGTTTGTTGCTTTTATTCCAATGAACCCCAAACACATTTCAGAGGGTTCCCCTAAATAGCAAAGACTTTAAGAGTAAGGATTTTAAAGTAATTTGACTGGAAAACCTGATGATCAATGTCTGCACTGAGCAGACCTACCTTAGGGATGTAGGATTTGTGTTTTCCACCAGAATATTATTAAGGATTTTATGCTGTGTGGCATCCTTTGGTGTGTGAGATTAAGGAAATTGGATTAAGTGCCAAACAGAGTAGAGCACTCCCAGCTGCAAGTCAAGGACTCCAACAAATAATCCAGGAGTGCTACTACTTGGAAAATGTGTTCTTACCCCTCCCACCTTCTCCTGGTCTCCCTATAAAACTCAGCCACCAGATACCTGGATCCTCTTCGAGGCCAGACTCTTTTCAATGTTGCTAGATTGGTTCAGAAAATGGGTCAACCATTTCTTACTACGCTCGTTGTCCTCTCCATCCTCAGTTTTCAGGTAGTAGAGCAGCCTCACGGCTTTGGCTTCCAGGAGTAACTGGTTCATTCCCATCCTCTCGCCTAAGAAGGTTCCTCCAATGGTGCCAGCCAGGTAGGTGGGCTGACCGGTGTGGTTGTAGATTGGGAAAGTGACATTTCTCAGGTCGAGGTCCCTGTTCATCTGCCAGGCATACAGGAGTGGGTTGGAAGGCACGCAGAGACCCTGGTGCTTGGCACACACCTGGTTGTAGTGGATCTGGGTTCCGTTTTCCCCCATCGCATACAGATCCTGGATCACGTCATCCACTTTACTAACTTCTGATAAGATTGCTGGTTCTAGCAGGGAAGTGGTGTTGGAGACTGCTAGAATACAAGCGAAATTGACCTTGGTGCTCTTCCTGGAGATGGAGAAGCGGTGAGTCGTTGGCGGTGAAGCATTCCCGCACAAAGTGCCGCTCGGCCTTGGCTGGGCTCCCTATTGGGGTGTACTGCTCCTCGAGGTTTTCTTCTACATCCTTGGGCAGGTAAATCAAACCGGTGCCCAGAGCGGCCGTCAGCACCATGGGCACCAGCAGGAAGATCCAGGGGTGCGCGCCCACTTCGCATCCCAGCCTTCGGAAGAGGCAGGAGAGGGGCGCCTCCAGGCAGTCGGTGTGGCAACAGGGTCTCTCCGACACCTGGTTTTCTGATGGTGATGCTGGCATCGAGGAATCTCCCCTCACTGACACCGGATGTGAATGGGGTGCCCCAGCGGGCTCTGGCAACTGCCCGGAAGCCCAGGTCATCTCGGGTTCCTGTCTTCCACCGAAGAACTGCTCTGACTCGTGCTTAGAGGCTGGGAGCGGCTCTGAGGCCAGCCCTGCCTCGGGTTCCCACCTCGCCTCCGACCTGGGCTCTGGCTCCTCCGCTGGGGGCTCCCACTCTGCCGGCACTTCTGCCTCCGGCCAGGCCCCTGGCGCCACCTTGCAGGGAGGAAGGCTCATTTCCGGGAAGGAAAGACCAGGGTCTCAAACGTGACAGCAGATTAGAAAGCAGCCACTGGACTGAGCGCCTGTCTCCGCCCCACACGACGGTTTCCTGGAGAAATTCTGCGGAAGTCTGTTTGAGTTCTGGCTGCTTGCGCCTGGATCCCGGAAGCTTCCGTTGGGGAGCATGTGTTTTGACTCATAGCCCCTCCAGCCCCAAATTTGTCTGTGGCGTGCCTGATGCTCCCAGGAAGTTAGTACACAAACACTACTTAACGGTAAGATGCGTGCCTCTTCTACAAGACTTACACACACACACAAATACACAAATGTGTCACCTTTCCGGGGAGCATCCAGTAACACAGTTCTCGGGTAAGGTGAACCTCGTACCCCTGGTTTAGTGGTCTTGAGCAGGTTCTTAAGAATTATGAAAATTGCTTGCCATGTTTTTCATGGTTGGTAGTCACCTAATATTATTGTGATTGTGTTTTTATGTGGGTAGGTCTAGCATTTTAATGAAATCTCCAGATTGTAAGAGTACCAAGTCCAAGAGTTTAAGAAAGGTAATTTTAACAGTATTTTCAAGGAGAAAGAAATAGGAGATTTTGTTAAGTTCCCTCTCCAGAAAGTCATTGTTTAAGAGCGACCTTATTAAAATAACCACAAGATGGCACCCGTTTTCTATTTTCAAAGTTATGGTAAAGGAAACTGAAGATTCCTTCTGTCTTTCGTCTGTGTTTCCAAGTCCTAATTATAGCTACATCTTGAGTTCATCGCTGGTGTGCTATAAAGCTAGTGGCTTCTGTATCACATTTAAAGTCTGTAGATAGAGGAACTGACCTGAGAATTCCATTTGTTGAACGATGTCTACAGCTGTTCTCCTAAACATTTAAGAGGAAATGGTAGGGTGAAGGTGTTCACAAGTACTCTATAATGTACACATCCAAACACAGGGCCTCTTCCTGCCCATCTTTATAAAGTATTTCTCTAGCACAACAGCAATGTGTGTTTTTCATCTCAAAACACAAGTAAATTTCTACAATTTCTCCTAAATCAGGCACTGTGAAGTGCGAATAAATTCTATAGTAAAATATGTACCCTGGGATTTGATTTTATCTAGTTTCTTAATTATAGATTATTAATTCCAGATTATTTTATTAACCTCATTATCTAGATTACTAATGTTTGTGCGGGTCTAGGATGTCAATCAAAAATACCACTGTTAGTTATTTTCCACCAGTTTTTCTGTATCATTTCATAATAGGAATGTAGCATGTCCAAAATGAGCTCATCGCCTGTTTTTGAGTGATCAAAGCCTGAAAGGCTCTGAAAGATTGGTTTCAGAACTCTACACTTCTCCAGGTGAAGCTGTCACATGGCCTAGAAGTGACATGGCTTCTAATTAAGGAAGTCTCTAAAGGCTCTTCCTTTCAATTCAGGAAGACCCTCTAGCCTTCAATTTGAGAATGTTGTCTACTGTGTCAGGATAGGATTCTCCATCCTTCAGAAAATGCCTTTTGTATGAGGAGAGGATGGGTATTGGGAGTTCAAGAATATAGTTTAGAACTTAAAATTGTATCTAGTCTACTTCTTCTCCACCTTCAGTCTAGATAAAATGAAGCAGACAAAACATTCCTTTTATCTTCTATCACCATGTAGATTCCTTTTCCTTCTGTTCCCCAGTCCTTCTCAAACAGCCCCTGTGCTCCATTTTTTTTTTCTCTTCTCCCTTCTCTTTTGCTTCCCGCCCCTTCTCTATTTCTAATACCTATTCTCTCACATTAGCCAAACTGAGTTTGATATAAATAAAGGGAATTTTATTTTTTCGTTAAAAAAATTGCCCATTAATATTTATAAGATGTTTTTGTTTTAACTGTGTATTTTAGTTCTATGATAATCTGTTTCCTACACTTCACCATGAGCTCCTCAGAGAAGCTCTGTCTCATTCATCCCTGCCTACTCAGAGGTACTCAGAAGACACTCAAATGTTAGTCATAACTTAGGTGGTCCTGTTTATCTTTCCATAGCTCTAGAAATTATCTAATTCAAATATGGCAGACATCATGGCTGAAATGTATTCTGTAGATCCCATAGGGTCTGCTCAGATGCCTGTGTTCTCACTGAGACATGAGGTATCTTTTTGCATCTTTTCCCCTGCCCTATCTTAAGCTTTTTGCCATTTCCTTTTTTCCTTGTTAAAATTAACACAGTATAGCTGTTTCTCCTAACTTGTGTAATAACCTGTCACAGAGCATTATGGAGTCACTCAGTTTTCCATTTCTAAACTGAAATGTAAAGATTTAATAGATTGATTGGTCATTGAGAAGAAGCTCTAAAACTGAAACACGAGTAATTAAGAAAGAAACTGAAGAAAAGGCAGCAGAAAGAACTGACCATGAATGTAGTGTTACAGAAGAAACATATTGTTAAGATGCATGTACATATTATGGTAGGGTGGTAGGCTCTTATATTGATGGTCTCCAATGAATCATGGCTCCCAGAATTTATGATTTGTCATTGTTCCCTCCCACATTGACTCTGGGTTTGGCTATGTGACTTACTTCGTCCAATGGGACATTAGCAACTGTGACACAGCCGAAGGTTGATAAGTTCTTGTACATTGGCATTGGCTTGGAAGCAAGAGAGCTCAGGTTTTTATGGACTTGGGGTTCATAATGCTGATGGTAAAACTCTTTGAAGTAGTTACTTTATTATTGGCTTTCATTAAGTTTCTAAAAAATTTTTAAATTTTATTTTAGAGAGAAAGCGCAGGGGAGGGGGCAGAGGAAGAGAGAGAGAGAGAGAGAGAGAGAGAGAGAGAGAGAGAATCCTAAGCAGTCTCTTTGCTCAGTATGGAGCCTGATGTGGGGCTCAATCCCACGACCCTGGGATCATGACCTGAGCGGAAATCAAGAGTTAGATGCTCACCAGACTGAGCCACTCAGATGCCCCTAAATTCTTTTTTATATAATAAGGTGATTTTCTCCTTTTCTGTAGTATAGCAATACCTAAAAAGATGGCTCAGGAAACAGTAGAAGACAAGTTGGAAAATGCTTGAGAAAAGAAAAATAGAGATTTCCTTAATGGAAGTGTTGGAATTTGGGAGAACACATTAAACAGAAGAGGAAAAAGGAGATCTTGAAGGTCACGCTCAACATATGGAAAGGATAAAACAGCAACAACAACAAGACTGGACAGTTTATGGAGTAGGACTTTAAAAGGAGGGAAATAATTTAGTAACTGGCTGGAAAGAGTGACTAGAGTCTTAAAAAAAATCTAACAGGTGGGGTGCCTGGGTGGCTCAGCTGGTTAAGCATCTGACTTCAGCTCAGGTCATGATAAAATAAAAAAACATTAAATAAACATAAGTAAACATTAAAAACATTTTTTAAGTCCCATTCAATGGCGAAAATATTTCTAATAATAGCCCTTATTGAATTTCACGTGTTTTAAATAATTCACACATATTAAATAATTTAATCCTAAGAACTCCACGAGCGAAGTACTATCTCCTCCCTTTGACAAGTGGAAAATGTGACAGAGAGAAGCTAAGTAACTTGCCCCAAATCACACAGGTAGTAAGAGGTAGAGCTGGGAAAGGAACCCAGGCACAGTGGCCTCAAAGTCCTTTAACTAGCATGCCATAATGCCTTGAAAAATACCCAATGCCGCTGAACTTCCATTGCCTGTGTAGACCATGTACTCCTGGATTGAGTGTGGATTCTGTCTAGTCCTATTTGAGCAGAATCTGTGTAGGCCCTAGAATCTATGTCCTAGGGACGCTTTACCCTGAGGTCCCCACATCTGTTTCAGTTGTAGAATCATCCTCAGCAGATTTCTGAACAGAATCTGTTATTCACACTACTGAAGTATTTACCCCTTGGGTCTAGTGAGGACTAATCCTACTGCCATGTTCTCTCTTGCAAAAAACTAACCCTTTTCAGCTTTTGGATTTTCTATACTCTGAGAACTTACTTCACATGAATGGGATGGAAATCTTTCCTCTGTCACACCGATTTCTGTGGTGGAGATCCATGGCAAAACTACCCACTCTTCCAGGCTACATTTCTTCTCCTCTTTTCAGGAAGGTTCCCTTAGTTTTATAAATCCTATCCCTGACCCTCACAGTGATTCCTTTCCTTCTCAAAAACCTGTAAGCAGCCCTGTTTGGTGGGACTGGCTGCTCTCTCTTTATTATTTCCCCTTGATTTAGGGCTCAGACATTGGTTTTTTCCCTAACAGATTCTATTTTTGTTTTGGGAAGGCTCCCACAGGCAGAAATATGAAGCCAAGGAGTTATTGAATTATCAAACCACCAACTGTTCACCTAACCTTGCCCACCTTCACTTCCATTGGATGAATTCATTCTCTCCCATTACCCCACATGGACTTAGGGTCAATCACTTTGGTCCTCCCTCATTCATTTTAGTGTTTCTCCTTCTTCTGTGCTTCTCTTCTGAGATTTAACTCTAGAAACTCTTGGTTCCCTAGGGCTCAGGAGATACAAAAATCTTTACCTGGACACTGACTTAATAATACGTGGAGGCATCTATTCTAATTTCCCAAGTTCTTGACTTAAAAGTCTATTCAGTTTTTCTGTAACCACTTTGACTAGCTTTCCCATCCTTAAAGGGAATATCTCCAAGAGCACCTGCAGTTACTCAGTTATCTCCTGGGCTTGTGCTCCCTCTGGGAACATTACTCTAGTTTCCTCTATTAGATTAAAAAAATTTTTTTTTCATGTTTATTTTTGAGAAAGAGAGAGAGACAGAACGCGAGAGGGTGAGAAGCAGAGGTGGGGTGGGGGGACACAGAATCCGAAGCAGGCTCCAGATTCTGAGCTGTCAGCAAAGAGCCGTATGTGGGGCTTAAACCCACGAACCATGAGATCATGACCTGAGCTGAAGTCAGACGCTTAACCGACTGAGCCACCCAGGCGCACCCCGAGTGGGATTTTTTATTTGTTTTAGTTTTATACCTTTATGAAGGTAAGGAGAGTTTGCTATCAAGCGGGTTTTTAAAATTTTTATCATGAATGGTTAAAATGTTTTTTTTTAACTTTTTAAATGTTTATTTATTTTTGAGAGAGACAGAGACAGAATGCGAGTGGATTAGGGGCAGAGAGAGAGGGAGACACAGAATCCGAAGCACGCTCCAGGCTCTGAGCTGTCAGCACAGAGCCCAACGTGGGGCTCGAACCCACAAGCTGGGAGATCATGACCTGAGCTGAACTTGGACTCTCAACCGACGGAGCCACCCAGGTGCCCCAATGAGTTAAATTTTTTATCAAATCATGTGTTAATCTATTGGGAAGATCATGTGGTGTCTCTCCTTCCTTTATGTATGTGGCAAATAGTATTACTATTCTTTAATCCTAAAAAATGCTTTAAAACCCTAAGTGTAAGAATATAATGTGGATTCATAATAGTAAGACTATCAGCACAGACATCACGTTGCCATTCTAATACAATCAGGCTTGAAATAAGAAGCAGTAAAGCATACATACACCAAATACAGAACTTTTTCATCTGAATTCTCTCCTGCTAGAGTGAGTTAGTGAAAGAAGTAATTAGATCTGTGGCAGAAGGTCAGCTTGCCCAAGAAGCCAGAATAAACCTCATTCAGGAAGAATATCGAGAATATTGCCAAGCAAAGGAAGAGGCCCATACATACTTACGGAAAAAAAGAAGCCTCGCTCTCCTGGATGCTTCAAATAATTATGGAATATAAAATACTCTCTTCCTTAAAATGGCTTCGTCTCCTGAGAATATTTTACCTTCTTTTCAACATTAACATCTAATTGTCTATGTCACCCAGTGTTCTGGTTGATGAGGATTGTGTAGATATTTCACATATGTGTAAAATGCTTTCTCATAATCAATTAAAGTTGCATTAAGTAAAGTGTAATTAAGCCACATGGTAAAAAGATTTTTCAGTAATGAATAGAGAGTGAATGGTTGCTCTGTAAAAAAAAAAAGAATATAGTGTGGATTCAGTTAACTAAAGTTTATATATAGCATGGTTGCATTCATGTTTATAGGTGAGATTGGCCTATAATTTTCTTATATTGTCTGATTTGGGTAACAATGTTATACCAGCCTTATAAGGGTACCTTTCTTTTTCTCTTCTCTACAAGAGTTTGTGTAAGATAGAAATGATCTGTTTCTTTTTTCTCCTTTTCTTTATTTTATTATATTTTCCCATCATGATAAGTGTACTCTTTGATTCCCATCACCCATTCCTGCCATCCCTCATCCAGCCACCTCCCCTTTAGTAACCATTAGTTTGTTCTCTCTAGTTAAGAGTCTGTTTCTTGGTTTCTCTCTCCATTTTTTTTCCTTTGGTGGTTTATTTTGTGTCTAAAATTCCACATATGAATGAAATCATATGGTATTTATCTTTCTCTGACTTACTTAGTTTGCTTAGCATTATACTCTCTAGCTTCATCCATGTCATTGCAAATGGCAAGATTTCATTTTTTTATAACTGAATATTTCATACACACACACCACATCTTCTTTATCCATTTAATCTATTGATGGACACTTGGGCTGCTTCCATAGTTTGGCTATTGTAAATAATGCTACAATAAACATTTGGATGCATGTATCCCTTCGAATTAGTGTTTTATATTTTGGGGGTAAATACCCAGCAGTACAATGACTGGATCATATGGTAGTTCTATTTTTAATTTGTTGAGGAACCTCCATACTGTTTTGCACAGTGGCTGCACCAGTTTGCATTCTCACCAGCCACACAAGAGTGTTCCTTTTTCTCCACATCATCACCAACACTTGTTGTTACTTGTGTTTTGGATTTTAGCCATTCTGACAGGTGCGTGGTGATATCTCATTGTAGTTTTGATTTGCATTTCCCTGATAATGAGTGATACTGAGCATCTTTTCCTGTGTCTGTTGGCCATCTGGATGCCTTCTTTGGAGAAATGTCTGTTCATGTCTTCTGTCCATTTTTAAATTGGATTATTCATTTTGGGGGTATTGAGTTGTATCAGTTCCTTATACATTTTGGATACTAACCCTTTATCAGATATGTCATTTGCAAATATCTTCTCGCATTCCATAGGTTGCCTTTTAGTTTTGTTGATTGTTTCCTTCCTTGTGCAGAAACTTTTTTATGTTGATGTAGTCCCAATAGTTTATTTTTACTTTTAGTTGCCTTGCCTCAGGAGACATACCTAGAAAAATGTTGCTACAGCCAATGTCAGAGAAAGTCCTGCCTTTCAGATCTTTCCAAGGATTTTTATGATTTTGGGTCTCACATGTAGGTCTTATTATTTATTTATTTATTTATTTATTTATTTATTTATTTATATTTAATTTTGTTTCTAGGTTTAATTTATTAGAACCATTAGTGGTATTTTAAGTATTCTGGAAAGCTTTTTTTTTTTTTTTTTAATTTACGTCCAAGTTAGTTAGCATATAGTGCAACAATGATTTCAGGAGTAGATTCCTTAATGCCCCTTACCCTTTTAGCACATCCCCCCCCCAACCTCTCCAGTAACCCTCTATTTGTTCTCCATATTTAAGAGTCTCTTCTGTATTGTCCCCCTCCCTGTTTTTATGTTACTTTTGCTTCCCTTCCCTTGTGTTCATCTGTTTTTTCTCTTAAAGTCCTCATATGAGTGAAGTCATATGATTTTTGTCTTTCTCCAACTGACTAACTTCACTTAGCATAATACCCTCTAGTTCCATCCACATTGTTGCAAATGGCAAGATTTCACTCTTTTTGATTGACAAGTAATACTCCGTTGTACATATATATGCCACACCTTCTTTATCCACTCATCTGTTGATGGACATTTGGGCTCTTTCCATACTTTGGCTGTTGTTGATAGTGCCACTATAAACATTGGGGTGCATGTGCCCCTTTGAAACAGCATTCCTTTATCCCTTGGATAAATACCTAGTAGTGCAACTGCTGGGTCACAGCGTAGTTCTATTTTTAATTTTTTGAGGAACCTCCATACTGTTTTCCAGAGCGGCTGCACCAGTTTGCATTCGTCTGCAGTGCAAAAGAGATCCTCTCTCTCTGCATCCTTGCCAGCCTCTGTTGTTGCCTGAGTTGTTAATGTTAGTCATTCTGACAGGTGTGAGGTAGTATCTCATTGTGGGTTTGGTTTGTATTTCCCTGATAACGAACGATGTTGAGCATTTTTTCATCACATTTAGATCTTTATTCCATTTTGGGTTTATTTTTGTGTATTAAATAGTCCAGTTTCATTTTTTTGTATGTAGGTGTCCAGTTTCCCCAGCACTATTTATGAAGATACTGTCTTTTCCCCATTATGTAGTCATTCCTCCTTTGTCGAAGATTGACCATATAATTGTGGATTTATTTTTGAATTTTCTACTCTACTCCATTGATCTTCATGTCTCTTTATATGAGAGAACGATACTGTTTTAATTACTACCACTTTGGAATATAACTGGAAATCTGGAATTGTGATACCTCTAGTCTTGTTTTTCTTTTTCAAGATTGCTTTGACTATTCAAGGTCTTTGTGGTTCCTTACAAATTTTAGGATTGTTTGTTCTAGTTCTGTGAAAAATGCTGTTGGTATTTTGATAGGGATTGCATTAAATCTGTAGATTTCTTCGGGTAGTTTAGACATTTTAACAGTATTTTTTTTCTTCCAACACATAAGCATGGAATGTCTTTCCATTTCTTTGTGTCATCTTGAATTTCTTTCATCAGTGTTTTATAATTTTCTGAATACAGGCTTTTCGCCTGTTTGATTAGGTTTATTCTTAGGTCTTATTTTTGGTACAAACGTAAATGGGATTGTTTATTTTTTTTTAATTTTTTTAATGTTTATGTATTTTTTAGAGAGACAGAGACAGGATGTGAGTGGGTTAGGGGCAGAGAGAGAGGGAGACACAGAGTCCGAAGCAGGCTCCAGGCTCTGAGCTGTCAGCACAGAGCCTGACGCGGGGCTCGAACTCACGGGCTGTGAGATCATGACCTGAGCCGAAGTCGGACGCTCAACTGACTGAGCCACCCAGGCGCCCCTGGGATTGTTTCTTAATTACACTTTCTCCTGCTTCGTTATTACTGTATAGGAATGCAATGGATTTCTGTACATTGATTTTGAATCCTGCAAATTTACTGAATTCATTTATCAGTTCTAGTAAGTCGTTTTTTCGTGTAGTCTTTAGGGTTTTCTATATATATTATCATGTCATCTATAAATAGTGAGAGTTTTACTTCTTCCTTACCAGTTGGGATGCCTTTTATTTCTCTGTGTTGTCTAATTGCTATGCTCGAACTTCCAGTACTATTTTGAATAGAAGTAGTGAGAGTGGACTTCCTTGTCTTGTTCCTGACCTTGGGAGAAAAGCTTTTAGTGTTTGAACATTGAGTATGATTTTGGCTGTGGAGATTTCAGATCAGGGCTTTATTATGTTGAGGTATGTTCCCTGTAGACTTGCTTTGCAAAAGGTTTTTATCATGAATGGATACTATACTTTTTTGAATGTTTTTTCTTCATCTATTGAAATGATCATATGGTTTTTATCTTTTCTCTTGCTGATCTGACATACCACATTGATTGTTCCTTTTATCCTGGGAATAAAATCTCCTTGATCATGGTGTATGATTTTTTTTAATGTATTGTTGGATTTGATTTGCTAATATTTTGTTGAGGGTTTTTAATGCATATTCATGAGAGATATGGCCTGTAGTTCTCTTTTTCTGTAGTGTCTTTATCTTGTTTTGTATCAGAGTGATACTGGCCTCATCAAAATGAATTTGGAAGTTTTCCTTCCTTTTCTGTTTTTTGGAATAGTTTGAGAAGAATAGGTATTGACCTTCTTTACATGTTTGATAGAATTCGCCTCTGAAGCTCTCTGGTCCTGGACTTTTGTTTTGGGGGATTTTTTTTTTTTTTTTTGATTACTGATTCAGTTTCATTGCTGGTAATTGGTCTGTTCAAATTATCTATTTCTTCTTGTTTCAGTTTTAGTAATTTATATGTTTCTAGGAATTTATCCATTTCTTCTAGGTTGTCCAATTTGTTAGCATATAGATTTTCATAATATTTTGTTACGGTTATTTCTATTTCTGTGGTTTTGGTTGTTATTTCTCCTCTTTCATTAATAATTTTGTTTATTTGGGTCCTCACGTTTTTTTAATTTTATTTTATTCTTTTTTTATGAGTCTGGCTAGAGGTATATAGATTTTGTTGATCTTTACAAAAAAAACCCAGCTCCTGCTTTCACTGATCACTTCTACTGTTTTTTTTTTTTAAGTTTCTTTGTCATTTGTTTCTTAAAAATTTTTTTAAAAGATTTTATATTTTAAGTAATCTCTATACCCATCTTGGGACTTGAACTCACAACCCTGAGATCAAGAGTCACACACTTTTCTGACTCATCCAGCCAGGCACCACTTTAATATTTATTTCTGCTCTAATCTTTATGATTCCCTTCCTTTACCTGGGTTTGGGTTTTGTTTGCTCTTCTTTTTCAAGCCCCTTTAGGTGCAAGGTTAGGCTGTTTCTTTGAGTTGTTTCTTGCTTCTTGATATAGACCTATATGGCTGTAAACTTCCCTTTTAGAGCCATTTTTGCTGTATCCCAAAGATATCGGACCATTGCATTTTGATTTTCATTTGTTTCTATGTCATGTTTTATTTCTTCTTTGATTTCTTGGTAGACCCATTTCTTATTTAGTAGCATGTTCCTTAACCTCCATGTATTTGTGCCCTTTCCCGATTTTTTCTTGTGGTTGATTTCTAGTTTTATGGCGTTGTGGTCAGAAAAGCTGCCTGATATTTTTGAATTTGTTGAGGCTTGTTTTGTGGCCGAATATGTGTTCTATTCTGGAGAATGTTCTGTGTGCACTTGAAAAGTACGTGTATTCTGCTGTTTTAGGATGGAATGTTCTGAATATGTCTGTTAAATCCATCTGGTCCAGGGTGTCATTGAAAGCCACTGTTTCCTTGTTGATTTTCTGTTTGGATTATCCGTCCATCCATGCAAGTGGGGGGTGTTAAAGTTCCTTACAATTACTGTATCACTATCGATTATTTCCTTTATGTTTTTTATTAGCTGATTTATGTATTTGAATGCATAAATACAATTGCTATATCCTCTTGTTGGATTGTCCCCTTTATTATACAATGTTTTTGTCTCGTTACAGTTTTTGTTTTAAAGTTAATTTTGTCTGATGTAAGTATTACTACTCCAGGTTTCTTTTGACTTTCATTTGTATGACAAATGTTTCTCCATCCCCTCACTTTGGATCTGCAGATGCCTTTTGGTCTGAAATGAGTCTCTTGTAGGCAGCATATAGATGGATCTCTGTCACCCTATGTCGTTTGATTGGACCATTTAGTCCACTTACGTTCAAATAATTTTTGATAGATGTGTACTGATTGCCATTTTGTTAAGTGTTTTGTGGTCGTTTCCATAGATTTTCTCCGATCTTTTCTTCTCTTGCTCTCTTTCATGGTTTGTTGGCTTTCTTTAGTGATAGATTTGGATTCCTTTCTCTTTATTTGCGTATCTATTACTGGGTTTTGATTCTTGGTTTGGATATAACATCTTCTGTATATAGCAGTCTATATTAAGTTGATGGTCACTTAAGTTTAAACCCATTCTTTTTTTTCCCCCAGGGGTAGAATTTAGTGATTCATCACTTACATACAATATCCAGTACTCATCACAAGTGCCCTCCTTAATACCCATCACCCATTTAGCCTGTCTGCCACCCACCTCCCTCCATCAACCTTCAAGTTTTTCTCTGTAGTTGAGAGTCTCTTATGGTTTGCCTCTTTCCCCACCCCCTTCCCCTATGTTCAGCTTTTTTGTTTCTTAACTTCCACATACGAGTGAAATCATACGATATTTGTTTTTCTCTGATTTGCTTTGCTTAGCATAATACACTCTAGATTCATCCATGTATCCACATTGTTGCATATGCCAAGATTTCATTCTTTTTTAGAATTTTTTATGAAAATTTTTTTACTGTTTATTTAGGTTTAAATTTTTTTTAAGTTTACTTATTTTTCACACACACAGAGAGAGAGAGAGAGAGAGAGAGAGAGAGAGGGCGCGCATGGGTGAGGGAGGGACAGAGAGAGGGAGATACAGACTCTGAAGCAGGCTCCAGGCTCTGAGCTGTCAACACAGAGCCCAATATGGGGCTTGAACTCACAAACCATGAGATTATGACCTGAGCTGAAGTTAGATTCGGAACTGACTGAACCACCCAGGTGACCCAGATTGTTGACATTTTAATTACTATGTGTCTAAGTGTGGACATCCTTGGGTTGAATTTGTGGGGAGGGGGGATCTTTATGACTTCTGAATCTGGATGTCTATTTCCTTACCCAGATTAGGGAAGTTTTCAGCTATTATTTCTTCAAATAAAATTCTACCCCCTTTTCTTCTTCTGAGAACATGATAATGCAAATGTTTTTATGCTTAATGGAATCGCTGAGTTCCCTAAGTCTGTCCTCAATTTGCATAATGTTCTTTCCTCTCCGTCGTTCATTACTTTCCATTACTTCTGTCTTCTAGGTCATTAATTAATTCCTCTGCTTCACCTACCCTGTTATTTATTCTACCAAGTGTATTTTTATTTTCATTTATTGTGTTCCTGCCTTCTGATTGGCTGTTTATCTCTGTGTGAAGGGGTCTTACTGATGTCCTATGCTCTTTTCTCAAGTCCAGGGAGTATCTTTACAATCATTAAATTCTCTATCAGACATATTATTTACATCCAGTTTGCTTAGATATCTTACTGTGGTTTTGTTCTGTCCTTTCATTTGGGAGATACTTCTTTGCCCTCTCATTTTTTTCTCTTCATTGTGTCTGTTCTTCTGTGTTAGGAAAATCAGCGACTTCTCTTACTCTTAACAATAATAGCCTTATGAAGAAGAGGTACTGAAGTGCCCTTCAGTGAAGTGTCCCTTCTTCCCTAGGGCCTGGGGCTTCAGGGAATGCCTCCTATGTGTGTTGCCTATGTGCTCGTCTGCTGGGTCTTGGCCTCTTTTTTTCTTCAGTCCAGTTGTCTGCAAAGTCTGTCTTTGCCTATTGTGGGCAGTATTTGGTCCCCAGCAGGAGTGGGATGCATTTTAACAAGGTGTGCAGTTGTCTCCTTGCAAAATGAGACGTGCCCCTGCTGCTGCAGGAACCGAGGCCCTGCAAGACCTGTGGGTCCAGAGATGGGGTAGACAGGGTTTGGGCCGATCTTCCAGGGGAGGGGCCATGCATGACTGGGAAGGGAAGATCTGGAGAACTGAGGGGTTGGGGGCTTGGTGCAGACAAGTTATGTAGTACAAGCATAGCACTGTTCCCCACAGATGGCCGTTGTTTATGCTGGGGGCAGGGGAGGGAAATGGCACCTGCCCGCTCCTTCGTTCTTGGAGGGGTCTCTCCATGATCCTTGTCTCTCTGGGCCACACTCTGATATGAGCAAATCACTCTTCCTCCTGTCTGCACCCTGCTTTTTTCAAACTGCTGGTTCTATGTTATATCTGCATGGGCTGTTGATTGTGCTCTCTCTCCCTGAGCCCAAGGCTGGAGCCTGCTAATTTTTAAAATTCCAGGTTTTAAGACCCTCCTGGTTGTAAGAGCTCATGAAATTCGGCCCCTCTCTCTTTCAAAGGCAAAGTTATGGGGATTTGTGCCCCTCGTCGGTTGGCTCCCCAGTGTGAGAGTCTGTTTTACACCCTTGTCTGCACCACCAGCTCCCTCTCCACCAAGTATGGCTTTGGTCTGTTTTGCTCCTAGACCATGTCTTCACTCTTCCAACCTTCTTCAATGTGGCCTCTTCTCTACCTGTAGTTGTGGAGTTTGTTCTGCCAGTCTTCAGGTCATTCTCTGGGTTAGTTGCACTGCTGTGAGTATTGTCTAGTTGTATCCAGGGGGGGAGGCAAGCTTAGGGTCCTCCTACTCCCTCTTCACCACCAACCAGAAATAACCTGTTTCATGAAAGATTGATGAATCTCTCCTGTGACTTATCTGGGTCCTAGTGCCTTTAAGAGATTGAAATGTTTAACAACCACTGCAATTTTATTGATACTATCGGGTGAATGAGGTTTTAAATTTCTTCTTCAGCCAACTTGAAAATTTTTCTAAAAATATGTTTATATTATTAATTTTTAAAATGTCATAACATTTTCATGTGTTTTTTTAAATTAAAAAAATCTGTTCTTTATCTGTACTTATGGCCCTTTTCCATTCCTAATATTAATTTGTGCTCACTCTCTTTTTTCCTTAGGAAGGCTTTTAAAGCTTTTTTCTATTTGCCACTCTTTTAAGAGAAGCAGGTTTTGATTTTGCAGCTTAACTCTATTTTAAAATTCTTTGATCATTGTTTATTTAATTTCTCCATTGCCTTTATTTCCTTCTTCCAACTTTTGAAATTCTTTTCTGACTTAAGTTGACTGCTTTTTGTTTTATAATAAATGCATTTCAAACTATGACTTTTCACTTAAGTACTTGGTTAATGACTCTATAGGTTTTGATAGGTAGTGTTCTAAAGATAAATTTTCAAAAGTTTACTAATTTCCTTAGAACTTCTCCTATTTTATGTCATCTGTTTTTTAAAAAATTTTTTACATACATTTATTTTTGATAGAGAGAGACAGAGCACAAGTGGGGGAGGGGCAGAGAGAGAAGGAGACACAGAATCCAAAGCAGGCTCCAGGCTCTGCGCTGTCAGCTCAGAGCCCGATGTGGGACTCCAACCCACAAACTGCGAGATCATGACCTGAACCAAAGTTGGAGGCTTAACTGACTGAGCCACCCAGGTGCCCCTTATGTTATCTGTTTACCAGGCTTTTATCCCCACTTGCTTTTTCTATTTTTATTCTTTGCTCCTTTTGTTTTTCTTAATTCTCATGGTTTCCTTTAAAAGGTGCTCTTAGGGGCGCCTGGGTGGCTCAGTAGGTTGAGCGTCTGACTTCAGCTCAGGTCACGATCTCACGGTTCGTTAGTTTGAGCCCCGAGTCAGGCTCTGGGCTGATGGCTCAGAGCCTGGAGCCTGTTTCCGATTCTGTGTCTCTCTCTCTCTCTGCCCCTCCCCCATTCATGCTCTGTGTCTCTCTGTCTCAAAAATAAATAAACATTAAAAAAATTATCTTCATAAAAGGTGCTCTGAAATTTTTAACATGTAACTTAGCTTTACATTTCTCCATCAAGTTCTAAGGTTAATTATTAATTCTGTTCTCTTCCAAAAGCAACAAAAATATTTATAATTTTTTAAAGTGTATTTATTTTGAGAGAGAGAGAGACAGAGAGTGCACACGAGTGAGCATGAGTTAGGGAGGGGCAGAGCGGGAGGGAGAGAGAGAATCCCAAGCAGGCTCCTCTCTGTCCACACAGAGCCCAACGTGGGGTTGATCTCACAAATTGCAAGATCATGACCTGAGCCAAAACCCAGAGTCGGATGCTTAACAGACTGAGTCAACCAGTTGCCCCAAATAATTTTTTATTTCAAGTTGAAACACCTTGCCATCAGCGTTCCTCGGTATCTAGAATTTTAATTCTGATTTTTCTAAAAACATCCATGGAAATTATTGTGGTTATTTTTTTCACACTCAGTACTTCATTTAATTTAACTGTGTTTTTCAAATGTGAATTTCCTTCCTTCCTTCTTTGAATCAGTTTTATGGCTGATGTATATTCTTCAGTAGTGACATTTCTTCACAAATGTCAGTGAGGAGTAAACTCTTATGTTTTCAGAATTGAATACATGTTGAATTTTCTTTCTTCTTGAATGATACTTTATTATGTATAGAATTCTAGGTTATGAGTTCTTTGGGTACATAAGAGATATTTTCCCACTACCTTTTGGCATTTATTTTTGCTGATGAGATCTCTGCTACTAAGCTGATTGCTGGTTGTTGTTGTTGTTGTTGTAGGTAATCTGACATTAAAAAAAAGAGTAGATGGGCATCTGGCTGGCTCAGCCGGTGGAGCATGTGACTCTTGATCTCAGGGCTGTAAGTTTGAGCCCAATGTGGGTATAGAGATCGCTTAAAAATAAAATCTTAAAAAGAAAGAATAGAATTTATTTTTTAGAGTAATTTTGGGTCCAGAGAAAACTTAAACAGAAGGTACAGCAATTTCTCATATGCCTCCTGCCCCTATGCACATGTGTCTCCCTCATTATCAATACCCCCCCCCCCACTAGAACTATAAAGAGTAAAAACTGAATCTCCTCTTTTCCCTACACCATTCCCCTTTTCAACTTGCCAGTTTTCACTCTGTTTCATTGTTATCAGTTTGGTGTGCATCCTTCCTGAACTCTCTATCTACACACACACACACACACACACACACACACACACACACACACACACAGTGAAACAGTGCATCTATATAATAATACAAATGTACATACACATTCATATATATGTGATTGTGATAGTCATTTCTATGCATTAATTTGGCTAGGCTATATAGTTCCAAGTTATTCCACACCTAGTTGTTGCCTTGAGGGTGTTTTGTAGATGTGATTAAAGTCCATAACCCGTTGATTTTCAGGAAGGAAGATTATCCTAGATAATCTGGGTGGACCTGATTCAGTTATTTGCAAGGTCGTGAGAACAGAAGAGCTGCATCTTCCCTGAAGAAGAAATTCTGTCTAGAGGAAGCAGTTTTAGTTTGTGCCTGACAGTTGCAGACAGTTCTCTTCCTGATGGCCTGCCCTGTGATTTCCCGGCTTGCCTAGCCAGCCCTGAAAATTGCATAAGCCAAGTCCTTGCAATAAATCTCTTATTATATATTTCTTACTGATTCTGTTTCTCCAGTTGAGCCATGATTGACATATATATTTCTGTAACTTGCTTTTTCACTAATAACATGTCTTAGAGATGGCATTATATTTAACGGCTGAATAATAGCATGTAATATGACTATAATGTAGCTCATCTGATCATCCTGTTATTGGTGGGTATTTTAGTTGTTTAGATTCAAATTTAAATCAGATTCAAACTTATTTTCATTGGCTACTTTGGAAATTTGCTTTATTGACTTCTTGTATCCAGTATTGCTATAATAAAATCTAATACAAATCAGGTTCTGCTCCTTTGCTGATAATTATTTTTCTCCTTTGAAGGCTTTTGAGATATTATTCTTTTCCTGTAATATTTCATAAGAACATATTATTGGGGAGGAAAAAAATTTCCTTCTTCCCTTCAACATTATTTGGCTGGTCTAATACTTAAATTACCATATGACAGATAAGCAGGAAAAAACAAATTTAATTACATATGTATGAGGAGCACCCTGAAAATATGATACTCAGGGGCAAGCTGAGGAGTTGCTGCGCATAGACCATCCTGAGCTAAGGAATGGGATAGGAGCCTGGGGCTTCAGAGGGGAGGAGGTGATTCACAGCACAATAAGGAGAGCAGGTTTTTGGTAATTAGGTGTTTGCCCTACCATACAGATATAGCATTCAGATAAAAAAAAATGTCTCTGATAACAGCTGTTTTTCTGGGCCAGATTCCCATCTAAATTCTTTCAGGTAGTCAAGGGAACACTAAAAGCTTTTCCTGAGTTTTCTGGGTCTTGATTGTTTTCAGCTTAAAATTGTCCATGTGACAAAGTGACATACTTTGGGGAGACTTGTTTGAACCCTTTTAATATCTATGGTCATTTTTCATCTTGCTTCATTTTTAATAGTTCCTTTAAATCTGGAGACTGACTTCTTTTGATGGTCTCCTGTCATTAGTTTTATTATTTGTGTGCAGCCCTCTTTCTCCATCTTCTCTCCTTGGAACTCCAATTCGATGGATGCAAGACTTTCTGGGATGTCCTTCCAAGCCTTAACTTTTATTTCATATTTTCTACCCATTCATTCTGTTGGACTGCATTTAGGGCCAGGTAATCAGTTTGATCTTCCAGCTCACTAACAGGTTCTTTAGGTGTGTCCCTTCTATCATTCAGCTGACATACTTTTTATTTTAATAAGAATATATTTATTTTTAAGATCTAAAATTGCAGTTTTATAATACCTGTTATCTTTTCATAGTTATGATGTTCTTCCGTGGATATTGATTTCATTTTTATTAAAGCCTCAATTTGTTTGCTCTATTAAGCATTTTTCCCCTCCAGTATTAGTTCCATTAATGAAGTTTGGTACATCTGTTTTATGATAGTGATTTTCCTCCTATATCTGGCAATTTTTGGTTTGCGTACTGTATTTGTCAAGCTCTGTCTCCAACGATGGGAGAAGGAACAGGATATGTTACTGGATGAGGAACGCTAGGCATTCATTCCATAACCTTAGAGAGGAACGCTTTGTTCTGCTTGAGTGACACCATTCACACGGGGCACTTCCCTGCATTCCCCCACCCTCCACCCCCCAGCTTACCTGTCCACACTCACTTCTCCAACCTGGAGCAGATGCCTCAGCTGCTTGCTCCTTGACAATGAGTAAGAAGGTCTTTGCAGTAGGAGGAAATGGGTCCATGCATCTAGCATCTATCTTGCATCCATCTTCTCTGAGTTTAGAAACTTACAGAGCATCCAGTTGCACAGCAGTTCTTTCCTGTGTGTATTTTTGCCATGGCTTATCCCTCAGTCAGTCATCTCCTTTCTGTCTCTTAGAAATGCCTCAGAAATTTTTGTTCTCTCTTGCTCTCCAGCACTGTTATAGATTTTGGTTTTTTTCCCTGTCATTTCTAGGGATTTGGGGTAAGAGGGAAGATGGAAGAGTGTTTGTAGGGGTGCCTGGATGGCTCAGTAGGTTAAGCTTTTGACTCTTGATTTCAGGTCGGGTCATGATCTTACAGTTGTGGGATCGAGCCCCGTGTTGGGCTCCACTCTGAATGGGAGATTTTCTCCCTCTCCCTTTACCCCTCCCCTGCTTTGTAATCTTGATTTTATCTCTTCACTGTATTGCCATTAAATATTTGGGAGGATTTAAGTTAATTTGCCAATTACTTTGGGAAAACCCATACCTTTTTAAAAAAAATAGTAATTATTTGAGAATTAAAAATAAATGATTGATTAGTAATCTAGAAATTAATTTTTTTTAACAATACCCTATTCCCTTTTGTCAACCAAGTTCGCACATAGCACCATTACATTTGCTGAAAGTTACAAAGGAAAGAATATCAGGTGTCTTGTAATGGACAGTGTAATAAAAGAAAGCTCTAAGGAAATGGTTAAAAAATTGTAAGATCAGAGGCTAAGGGAAAAGCCAAGGAAGAATAAGATGTGTGTTCATGTATAAGTGTTCACACACTTTTATTAGGATGCCTCATTAAGAGAAAGAGTTTCTGGAGAGGTGATTTGGAATGCAAAATCACCATCACAGAAAATGGAGTATAAAATTTCAAAGCATTAATCAATGAGGAAATCTAGTTTGGGAGTATGAAAACAGCAGGTATATTTCTGCTGTGATTTCCATTGATAATAGGAGCTATATTTAAAGACTGCGTGTATCCACTGAGCTTAAATTCTTAAAAGAAGATGCATGATTGTGTTTTCTTGGTCAGGAGAGCCCTAATTCAAACGAGTTTCTACAATAAGGAAAAGGTAATTCTTTGGCTGCTTCATCATGAGCCTCAGTTGACTCTTGGCCCAAGATTTAATTGGCTCTGGGTTCATATTGATGCTCTGCATGGTTTTCCTATCAACCACTTTTGTTTGTGGATTAGATTTCTTTTTCCCCCCTCTCTTTGTCTTTGCTTTTGGTTTTGGATTAAGACTGATATTTCTACTGTACGTGATCACTGTAATAGTGGCTTGATTTGCTAGGCATTTGGCTTTGTACCTGAAGCTTTAAATTGTGAGCTTCGTGTTGTTGTGCTAACAGCACAGTAAAGAAAGAGAGGTCTTGGATTGTTCATCAGTGTCATTTTGGTACCCTAAGAATGTTTCTGGACATGTGGAATAAGTGTCCAAAACAAGCTCATCAATGATGTCTCAGGGATACATCATAAGTATTTCTATGTATAATTCACTTTTTATGCTGATGTTTAACAAATATTAAATGTATATTCGGGACCAAATATTGTAGTCCAGCTTGGAAAAAAAAACCTTTCCTTGTATAGGCTGGCGTAAAGTTTCTTTCTTTTTGTCTTCCATCCATTATTAAGATTAAAGCACACTTACAAAAGCAAGGCCAACCATTACTGGCTACCACAATGGACATCTTTCAACTTACTAGAGTATATTGACAGATTCAGACACTTCAACTGCATAGTGATAATGTATAACAAGAATGTGAATTCTATTTTGTTTCTTGCATCTTGAAGGGTGAAATCCTTATATTTGTTAACTGTTAGGACAGATTAAATTCTTAACTCTCTGTAACACAAAATTTAATAAAAGCACATTTTTTAGGGTTCAAAACCAATTTCCTTATTACACTATAGGTGATGTGTACTCATTTGCTGCATAAAAGAGAAGAGATATCAGGATTGGGTAAGATTATTATCGTTCTTTGCTCTAACGTGTTTTTATACCAAGGAGAAATATGTGACATGTGAGCTTTAGTTTTCTCTAATTGATCACATCTTACATCAGTTCACTTCTTTCTCACATTCCCTGCTCCATTCTGCAACATGGTATCGAGGAGTCAGGACATTTGTAGTTGAATTTCCAAAATAGGATATTTGTCAGCAATAAATGCACATTAAGTGCTTTTTATCAAAGACTTCAAGTGATTGCATCATATTATCAATGTACAGTTGACATTTTTAATTCCTGTTGTAACAATGCATTTGAACTCAAATGTAGATACTAAAGAAGAATAATCTCTAAGATTTCTTTTCCCTTCGGGAATGAGGGAAGGAAAGATTTCTCAGAGACTCTAGCCCACATATTATTAATGAAACAGTTAACACTGTATCAACTTAGCGTTGTTTCTTTTTTTTTTTTAATTTCTTAAATGTTTTATTATTCATTTTTGAGAGAGAGAGAGAGAGAGAGAGCGCGCGCACGCGCGCACACACACACAAGCGGGGGAGGGGCAGAGAGAGAGGGCGACACAGGATTAGAAGCAGGTCCAGGCTCCGAGCTGTCAGTGAGGAGCCTGACATGGGGCTCCAACTCATGAACCGTGAGATCGTGATCTGAGCTGAAGTCAGACGCTTAACCCACTGAGCTACCCAGGCGCCCCAGCATTGCTTCTTTTAACACAGTTGTATTTTAACGTAGTTGTTCGTTGTAAACCTTACTGCAAACATTTTCTGTTTTTCTCTAACTTTGCTTTTGAATAAATTGCAATACCGATTTATTACTTTACCTTGGGAGTTATATAAAGCAGGCAAAGTTTTCTTTTGTGGACTAACCTTCTTCCTTTGTAATAACGTTATGTGGGGAGTCACAGTTTTACATTTCAAGAGATTTCAGTGCAGTGGTTCTTCATGTTTTGGGATGTGAATATCTGATGAAAGCCATGTGACCTCTTCACAGGGAAAACGTGCATGTGCACATATGTTCATGGTTTTGCCTGTGTTTAGGAGCTCATGACTCCCTGGGTTTCATTTTTGACTTAGTTTCAGAGCAGAATAGATTCTTTGATGGTCACTTTGCCAGTACTGCAAATGGGACAGCATTGTGATTAAACCCCTATTTTTAAATTTTTTTTAATGTTTATTTATTTTTGAGAGAGAGACAGCATGAATGGGCGAGGAACAGAGAGAGAGAGAGGGAGACACAGAATCCAAAGCAGGCTCCAGGCCCTGAGCTGTCAGCACAGAGCCCGACGCGGGGCTTGAAACCACGAACCGTGAGATTATGCCTGAACCAAAGTCAGACACTCCACCAACTAAGCCACCCCGGTGCCCCAAACCCTTATTAAAAAAATTTACTGTGTGGAATTTGCACATGTAATACTAATTGTGACAAACCAGAGTCTGTAAGCAGTAATGTGAGACTGAAAAAAAAATGAGGCTGCTTAGTTCAATCCCTGATAATATAACCTAGGACAAGAAGACAGGAAGTTATGTGTGTGTCATTGGTAGCAATACATCCAGCACTTACATTCAGTTACCTGGGGGTAGCATCGTGCACCAGTTAGTGGCATGGGCTCTGTAGTCAGGTGCCTGTGTTCACCTCCCAGTGGGGCGACATCTTGCGTGTGTAACTTCGGGCAAGTTACATGGGGACTAACCAGAGTCCTTGCTTCTAAGGAGTGTAAAATAGTGCTAGTACGTTGTACAAACCCAATAAATGCACAGTGCACCACAAGATAACTATGCCAGTATTTATAATATAGAGAAAGCAATTGTTTTGGTTATGCCTTTCTGATCTCCACTTTTGTGCCAGTTCAGTGAAAAGGACTCATCTAGAAAGAGTTTCTTAGACTTTCCTGTGGTGTCCTGACTGAGCTGTCTGCCTCCAGCACAATCCCTGGGAAAGATGGGGTACAGTAAGGACAGATGGGTCCCCACATGCAGCCATGCTGGCAAGCTCCTAGAACATGGGTAATCTGTGGTGCTTTTCAGGTCTTCAGACTAAGGGTAGGAAGCATTCTGCCTTCCCTTTCTGCAGTTTGTAGTCTGAATTGGAATGTTTGGTGATCTTTATTCTAATTATATATATATATATATATATATATATATATATATATATATATATACACATATTGTACTAATGAAGAAATTATTCATGATAAAGTGAACCACTGGTGTGAAATGAAAAATAGACAAACTTTAAAGTGAAAATAAATATGAATTAGATCTTGAGCTGTGTAGCACTTTTAAATTAAAAGCCATACAGAAATGAAATGATAGGGATTTGATTTTGCTTTCTTTCTTGGATCTTTATGCAGTAGTTCTATGTATTTTTAGTACCTAAAAAGCATAGACTACAACTTATACTTCACAAATCACATCTGAGAGCTAGTAAGAATTTGTCATGAACACAAATTGGTTAGCTAACCTATAAAGAATATTTTGAAGCACTTGGTCTGCTTTTGCCATTGGAACTAAGTCAGCTAAGACCTCCATTTTGACAGTTATGTTCCATATGGAAATAATATTTGCAGGACTTTCAAACATTTATCAATTACCACTGATGTTTTTAACAGAGCTAAAAAATGTTAGAGCTAGTGAAGAGCTAGGGCGTTACCTGGTCTACCTCTTTTATCTTACATAAAATGAGAAGTTATACAAAGGAGAGTTTAAATGGTTTATTCCTGCTAATTGGGATCCATTAGTCCTATTTTTCTTCTCAATTTTTTTCTTTCTTTTCTTTTCTTTTCTTTTCTTTTCTTTTTTTTTTCTTTTTTTAAGCAAAGGAAGTTCTGCAACTCTGGTGACTTGACCTTTGTTTTTACGTCATAACTAAATAGATTATACTTCTTGGTTTGCTAACTGTACTTTCCTTTGACTGTTGAGTAGAAATACTTGTCCTGGGTCTATAACCTATTACATTTTCAGTGGCCATCAAAGAAACGGTCCTCATTACCTCGATTGCTGTTTTGTAACTTTTACAGCACTACCTGTCGATTCATTGACAAAGGAATTACATCTTTGTTAGGTATAAGTGAAAGAAACTTTTTTTTAAGTACTTAAAAAAGAATTTGTTAAATATATACTGTGGACTCTTACAAAACAACTTAGCTTGTAAGGTCTGGGATGTAGCTTCGCCTTGGGAACATCTGGGACCAAGCCTTGAATGCCATCAAAACTCCTGTGGTTTACCTGTTTTTCTGTCTGCTTTGGCTTCCTTCTTCTAATGCAAATGAATTTTTGTTGAAAAATCTACTAGCAGGTCTAAGTTTAAATCTCCATAGATTCCCAATTCCAGTTCTAAGATTCTGGGAAAGGACACTAATTTGCTTAGCCTGAGTCATGTGCCTACTTATAGACTAATTGGCTGAGGTCAGGAAATGAGTGTTCACAGAAACAACGTCTTGGCTCAAGTAACCACTCTTGGCCCAACCAACTATGTCTCAAAATTGGGGTCACAGTGCCTCTCACTCTAACCATGAATTTTGGGAAAAGGGCAGTTCTTGGAAAAGGGTGCCAGATAAACAATTCTCATGGAGGCCACTATGTGACCAAAGGAGATTTGCTCTTCATGGGTTCCTAAATCACCATTCCAATCTCTCTTTTCCCCAGCCATGTTGGAATAGATTAAAAACCTTGAACCAATCTAAAGAACTTGTCTTTAGATTTTACCCACACATCTTTATAGTGGTACCAGTATTTTTTATTTTATTTATTTGTTTGCTTGCTTATTTATTTATTTATTTATTTATTTTAGAGAGAGAAGAAGCACACATGTGCCCACTTGCACACACAGGCCAGGAACGGGTAGAGGGAGAAGGAGAAAAAATCCCAAGCAGGCTCCATGCTCAGCATTGAGCTCCCTGCAGGGCTAATCCTACGACCCTGGGATCATAACTTGAGCCAAAATCAAGAGTCGGGTGCTCAACTGCCTGAGCCACCCAAGTGCCCTGGTACCAGGATTTTTTTTATAGTTTTCATTGTGCAATGGATGATACATATGAAAAAGCATATGCAACACCAATGTAAATTAGGAGGCACAAAAATAAACACCTATGAATCCATGACTTAACCTGAGGAAATAGTATGTGACAAACATTACCAAAACCCCTGGTATGCACTCTCTGTAGCACCCCTCCAACATCTTACTTAATCTAATAAATAAAGGTTAATATATATTTCCCCCTTTTTTTGGCAGAAAGACAACAGAAGGTAGTAAACGACATAGGCTCTGGATTAGAATTCTGCCTTTTCCACATCCTACAACCCTAACAGAAGGCAGGGTTTCTTCTACAACTTATGTGGCTATTTCCCTGGCCCCTCTAATTTGCAGTGGTGGGGCTAGGGCCCAAAACTCAGAGCTTGGAGACTGAGACAGAGGGTCCATGCGTATTACTGAATTTTGCATTTTTCCTATGGAAGAAAAATGGGCAAACAGGAAACTGGGGACATGAAAAGAGAAGACTCAGGGGAGCCTTGATATGGTCATTGGCGTGGCAGAGTCAAGGTGTGAGTGAAGCAGCCAATAAGGAGATCCTGTGGTAGTGGGGGGGGGGGGGGGGAAGCAGAATGTTAGTAAACTGCAGCCCATAGTCCAAACCCAGCCCACCACCTAGTTTTTTATAGCTCAGGAGCTAAGAATGGTTTTTTACCTAAAAATGGCTGAGAAATACATTTTTAGAAATAATATTTCCTGAGATGTGAAGATTACATGAAATTTCAATTTCAGTGTCCACAGATCACATTCTATTGGAACGTGTCATGCCCATTAATTTGTATAGTGCCTATGACTTCTTTCCCTCATGGCAGGGCTGGGTAGTTGTGACAGAGACCATATGGATCCCAAAGCCAAAAATATTTACTATGTAGCCTTTTACTGAAAAAGTTTGCTGATTCCTGCCTTATGGTATAAGCTGTGGGTTTTAGGAAGAGATGCTAAAATTTAATACATGCTCAGCACTTTTGCCCAGTGTAGCTCACAGCTCTTCACATGTATTTAATATAATCCTGTGAATAACACTAAAGGTAGGTACTGTTATTATCCCCCTTTTACCAATGGGAAATTGAGACACTTAGGTAATTTGCCTAGTGTCATACCATTAGCAAGTAGAAAAGCTAGGATATGAACCTGGGCTGTCTAATCCCAGAGCAATCATGTGCAATATCTAGTTTAGTTTCATTTTTTGACTGTTAATTCCTGCCAGTTTCCCTTGGAACATCAGTACTGCTCTGTAAACAGTTGCCTCCTGGGTCTCTCAGTCTTACTGTAGATTAAGGACCTTTTGCTCCTAGCTGCTCTCAGAATTCTCTCTTTTTCTTTGTATTTTGCAAGTTTCACTATGATAGGTCCTGGTGTTGACCTGTTTTTGTTGAATTCTCCCCAAAAGAAAGGTCAAGAAGAAATCACAGCCGGGGACTTGCTCAAAACAGATATAAGCAATATATTGGAACAAGAACTTAGAACAACAGTCATAAGACTACTGGCTGGGCTTGAGAAAAGTATAGAAGACCCTAGAGAAACTCTTGCTGCAGAGATAAAGGACCTAAAATCACTCTTAGAGAATTGAAGGATTGCCTGTGCCTACCTTTGGCGCATGGGTCAGTAGGAAAGGACTGTAGCCTCAGGGAATGGTTCCAGTTTAGTCCTGGGTTTTACATTTGATGGCATCATAGAATGAAGGAAGTAATTATGTGTGTGTGTGTGTGTGTGTGTGTGTGTGTGTGTGTGTGTGTGTGTCTAATATACATAGAAAATGTCCAGGATTCACCCCAAACTGAAGATAGCAGTTGCCCTTGAAGAATGAATGGATAATGTAGAATTGGCAAATTTCTACATTTTAATTCTCTGTAGTTTGAAATTTATAAGTGGAGTGTAGTCTGTGTATTGCTATTAAAAAACAAATGAACAAACCCTATAGAATATGGTTGAAAGAACCCTCTGAACTGCTTTTTCCTTTGGTGAGGTAAATTAGCTTGTCTCCTGTGATTATCTTAGATACTGAGAAGAGACAAATTGTTTAAAAATCCGTTTCCCCAGGATACAGCCTAGATGGAAGACAGATTATCCAAGGACCAAAAAATGCCCTGCTCCTCTAATTGGGATATGCCCAATTTAATCAGGAGTTGAGGACACCCTTTCTTCCTTTCAGAGCTACACGATGGCACTGGGCTTCCTATTTTATTTTATTTTAAATTCAGTATAGTTAACATCCAGTGTGATATTAATTTCAGGTATTAAATATAGTGATTCAGCATTTCTACACATTACTCAGTGCTCATCATGATTCAGTGTTAATCTTAATCCCCTTCACCGATTTCACCCATCTACCTACCCACCTGCCTTCTGGTAATGATCAGTTTGTTCTCTACAGTTTAAGAGTTTGTTATTTTGGGGGGCACCTGGCTGGCTCAGTCGGTAGAGCATATGACTCTTGATCTTGGGTGTAAAGTTTACTTAATAAAAAAAAGGATTAAAGAAAAGAGTCTATTTTTTTTGTTTGTCTCTGTCTTTTTTTCTCTTTGTTCATTTGTTTTGTTTCTTAAATTCCACATATAAGTGAAATCATATTTCTTTCTGACTTATTTCACTTAGTATAATACTCCATCCTCTTCGTTGCAAATATCAGGGTTTCATTCCTTTTTTATGGCTGAGTAATATGCCAGTGTGTGTGTGTGTGTGTGTGTGTGACACATCTTCTTTATTGTCTCATCTGTTGATGGACACTTGGGCTGCTTCTATAGTTTGGCTATTGTAAATAATGCTGCAATAAACATAAAGGTGTGTATATCTTTTTGAATTAGTGTTTTCATACTCTTTGGGTAAATACCCAGTGGTGTGATTCCTGGATCATATGGTAGTTCTATTTTTAATTTTTTGAGGAATCTCCATACTGTTTTCCACAGTGGCTGCACCAGTTTGCATTCTCACCAGCAGTGCACTAGGATTCCTTTTTCTGCACATCCTTACCAACATTTGTTTTTTGTGTTCTTGATTTTAGCCATTCTCATAGGTGTGAAGTGACATTTCATTGTGGTTCTGATTTGCCTTTCCCTGATGATGAGTGATGTTAAGCATCTTTTCATGTATGTGTTGGCCATGTGTGTGTCCTCTTTGGAGAAATGTCTGTTCATGTCTTCTATCTGGGCTTTCTCATGACATAAGATATTCCCAGCTGTTAGAAGATGAAGCTCCATGCAAACAGCTTTACCTGTTCCACTTTCTGCTGGTGGGAGTAGAAGAGAAAGTTTCTTCCTTGCTGAAGACATTAATGGAAACCAGTACTAGGTTTTGCTCATATGTGATACTTGCTTCCCCTTTAAGATGGTGAGGAGTGTGCTTTTCTTCCTCGATAACTGTGTACTCAGAAGGATTACACCCATTTCTCTCGCCTCCTCCACTCCCCAAAATTCACAGCCCTCCTCCCCCAGGACCAAGAGAAAGAATAGTTCCAGCTGTTTGACTACTCAAGGCTTGAAAGATGTGACAGAGCCCTCCAACACCCAGTTATCACTCATACCTGGCTCTAAGCCCTAAACTTTGGACAGTGAAGAGTGGGATCTATCTTTTGAGCTCCTCTTCATATCTTGGGAGACAGTCTCAAACTTAGTAAACTAGTAGTGAGTGTTGCTTCCATTTTAGATACAGCAATAAAAATGAAGTAAACCAAGGACGCCTGGGTGATTTAGTCAGTTAAGCGTCTGACTTCGTGGTTTCAGCTCAGGTCATGATTTCATGGTTCGTGGGCTTGAGCTCCAAGACAGGCTCTGTGCTGATAGCACAGAGACTGCTTGGGATTCTCTCTCCCTCTCTCTCTCTGCCCCTCCCCTGCTCATGCATTCTCTCTCTCTCTCTCTCTCTCTCTCTCTCTCTCTCAAAATAAAGAAATGAACTTAAAAAAAAAAAGTCACCGAACAAGCTGGACATTTCAGTTCTACTTCTCTTGCAATGTTGAATACAGACTCTCATATTAGAAACATTTGATGGAAAATAATTACATGACACACAATGTAACATCACATTGTTTTTGAATTCAGAGTTAAAAAAAATTAGTATAAACTCAAACTTTCTTTCTTGGAAAGGACTATCTTTTTCTTTCTGAGATTACCTTCTTTCTGTTTTGGTGGAGGGGAATGGCCTTTTATGAAAGTTTTGAGAAATTTCATGAAATTCATTAAGAGTTCTTATAATTTTCAAGAAACTGTTCTAGGTCTTAAGGTGTTAGCAATGAAGGAAACACAGGAAGTCTCTTAACACAAGAGCGAATTCCAGAAAGCAAACAAATACATGTTCTGTTGATAGTAATAAGGGCTATGAAGAAAACTGAAGCAGGGTCAGGAGTTTAAGCAGTGGCGCTCAACCTTGGCTCAACACTGGAAACACCTGGCAGCTTTAAAACATGCTGATGCCTTGGTCCCAGCTGAAGGGATTCTATTCTGGTTGCTCTGGAGTGCAGTTTGGTCGTCTGGATTTTAAACTCCTCAGGTATGTCTAATGTACAGCCAGACTTGAGAACTACCAGGTTGGAGCGTGACATAGATGCTACTTTAGGGAGGTGATGAGAGACTGCCTCTCTGACATAGTCATGGGGGAAGAGACCTGAAAACGGACAGATTGTGAGCCAAGAGCATATCCGAAGTGCAGTCCAAGTAGATGGACCACACAGGTCAAGTCCTGGAGTGAGTGTGTGCTGGGTGTGCTCTCAGGATGGGAAGGTTGTATGTTTGGGTGGAGCCGAGTGAGGCAGCGGGAGAGTGAGCATTAGGCTGGAGGCGTAAGCAGGAGCCAGATCATGTAGAGCCCTGTAGGCCATAGAAGGAACTTGGGGTTAGTCTAATGTGATGGGAAGCCAGGGGAAGATTTGGGAAATAGTCGAATTCATTTTTGAAAAGGATTACTCTGGCAGCTGTGTGGAGAATATCAGGTGCTAAATATCAGGTGCAAGAAGGGAAGTAGGGGACCAGTTAGGAACCTACTGCTGTAGATCAGGCTAGAAATAATGATGGCTTAGCCCCAGAGTGTTAGGAGATCAAGGAGCGAAGAAGTGTTTGGATTGGGGATAATTGGGAAAGGTAGAGCGAAAGGAATTTGCTGATAAATTGGACGTTGGGTATCAGAGAAATTAAAAAAGGAGTCAGGAATAACTTCCAAGCCTTTGGCTTAAGCAAACATTTTTGGGTGATTGGTGATGCCATTTGCAAAGCTGGATGACACTGGAGAAACAGATTTTTGTTGGCAGAAAGGGATCAAGAGTTTTGTTTTTGGACATGTTACATTTGAGATGAGATGATGTTGGGGTAAATAAATGGTAGGGTTTTACTTGTTAATACTCTCAACTGACAGACAGTTGGTAACATCGGCCTTTGAATTTCAAAAGTTATACTATTCCATCAATATTTTAAGCTAGTGTATTCCTGTTGTAGAGCACGATTAGAAATTGTGTTCCTGTTTATAAATATCTCCTGGTAAAATATGTCTAAAAGAAATTGGAAGACTTCCAGTTTTAAGAAATTAGCAATCTTTTACTAATTAGACTGTTGACATTCCTCCTGGTTTTATCATTTCTCTGAAGCATCTGCATTATGGCAAAATTAAAGCATTAATCTAATGTTAGATTGGGAGATTTATATAGAAATATATTCACAACAGTGGCTGGACTAAAGCCTTTAAATTTCATGCCCTGTCTGTGCATAAAAATAAGACACCTGTGCTTTTCTGAGATCTCTGTACACATTGTAGCATCTCAGAAGATGAAAATCAAGAACTTATGTAAATGAGAAAAAAAATCTTTCCTTCCAGCACCATGGGTGATACCAGAATAGAATGTGTTATAAATGCTAAGAGATGTTGTTAATATTTACTAGAGTCATCTTGAATGTCTGACTCTTTTCCCTGCTATTTGGCCAATGGAACAATAAAATAATTCCCTATGATGTCAGAGTCACATTATGAGTTTGAGTGTTTGTGAGCAGAGTTCCCTTGTGGCTCAGAATGTCTGAATACGAGTCAGCATCCAGAGTGTGAGATGACAACGTCTTTCAATTGTGACTAAAATAGAGTCCTTCCGTGTTTCTCTGACAACCAAAGGGAAAAACTAATTACATTTTTCTTTTAGAAAAAATAAACTATGAAAGAAAAAGCTAAAATTCCCAAGAATCTGAGTATCTTTCAATGTAGTTCATTTCCTAATATCCAGTGACTTTTATCACTAGGTATACGAGCCTCTACATTGAAAATGTACTTGATACAAAAACAATAAAACCATCTCATGGGGACAGAAACTGCATTCTGTAATTTCATTTATCATGAATTTATTTGAAACTAAGTTGTGGCCATCTGGACACTAGTGACATTAAAAACATGTTCATGTTGTGCCTATTTGGGTCACTTTCTTGGGTTTTAAGGGTCTCTTCATAAACATAAGCAGCATAAGTAACCTAGCATTAATGAAGTTCCTATGGAGATTTGTAGGGCCATAATGTTTCTACCGATTTCTTTCTGTGGATCTATGACATGTATCCCCAAAGCAGAGCTTTGTGTATTTGTTGAAGAATAAAAACACATGCATGCGCAAAGCCTGCTTCATAGAGGCTCCCAAGAGTGCTTTCTCTTGGTCCCAAAAGGTAGCTTTCAGTGGTGATGGGAACCGGAAGGGATGTTGGGAGCAGCAATTCCAGGCGATCTCTATTCTCCCTCTGCCTCAGATATCACTCACTGCTTCTGTTTTTGTGATCTTTTCACAGTCGTGAAAAAAATTTGAAAACATGATATGTCTGACAAAAGCTGACGGTGAAATCCTACTGGCACAAAGTAAAAATTGGTCTTCATGCACTTCCATGAGTCACACACACACAGACCTCTGATAGTGATGCTAACATATGTTTAACATTTACTTCGTGCCCTCCATACATCATTAATCCTGAAAACAGTGCTATGATGTAGGCATTACTATTAGCCCCATTTTACAGATGAGGAAATGGGCCTTAGAGATTAAGTAACTTGTCTCCATCTATCCCGCCACCAAAGGGAGCAGCTGGAAACACTATCATAGTCCTCCAAACAGTCACATGGAGAAAATCTCCAAGAGCAACCAACACGGTCTTCTAGGCTTCTGGGCTCTTGACTAACCCCACATAAGGCATATACCACCTACTCCTCACCAACTTGTCAGGAGACCCACCACATTGCTAAGCCCTTGGGTAGAGAGTAAGTAATACCTGTCCTAAATATCCTGGAGGCTTAAGAGCTAAAGATATTTAAAGCTAGAAAGACTCAGCCAACGGACACTGTTCACTCACCTGGCAAAATCCGGTCGATGGGAGAAAGGAAAGAACAATAATTATCTAATAAAACTCCCCTTCCTTTTCCTGCAAGTTAATTTGAACAAAGATTCTACTTGTGGTATATAAAAACCTAGAGTCGAAAGGGATCTCTATAGGCAAAGAGCAGCTCAATTCTAGCTTCTTTTAATTTTAATAGAATTCTTGAACATGAGTCTTTGTTTTACAATTTTATATATTGTGAAGTTTCATAATATCAAAAGATGGCTGGTTTTCAGGTCTTAAGCTTCTTCAGAAGGAAAAGTCTTGTCTTGAAAACATTTCTAGCTGAAAAGCTTCAGCAAGTTCTGGCAAGAGTTTGGAATCACGAACAACCTTGTTCTTTCTCAAATTGTGCGACTCAAAAGTCATTTCTGCTTACTCCTTGCCAAATGGTTGGGCTACCCTAAGCCCTGAGATGAATGCCTCCCAGAATTCATCTCCAGTCACATTTGCCTTGTCGCCTCTCCAGGTTAATCTGGTCCTGTGCACCTGAGCAGGGGACAGATCCAGAAGTTGTAATGCACTTAGGCAGTATTTTCCCTTTGGACTGCCAGCCCGAGTCAGGCCCAGGTGGGTGGTGATTCAAGTTGAAAGGAACGTTGGCTCCATCCAAGCTTTTGGTTTTGATCTGTAGGAAAACTTCTTTGTCATGTGTGCCAGGGGAATGTAATTAAAAAAAAAAAAAAAAAACTATGTGGGGAATTGTCATATAAGAGTAAGAATGCTTTATGGTCCCTCGGCTGGGATGTTTAAAATGCCGTATTGCAGGGGTGTAAACGTAAAGTGGAAGAATATTGCAAGCAAAGTTTTGGTATAAAATATACCCTTTAAAAAAAATTGGAGTTTAAGTGCTCTTTTTAAAGGACTTTAAAAGTCACCCCATTGGCTGTTGCTGGTGTTTTCTCCCAATCTTGAAAGTGTTGGAAGGTGATGAATCACAAAGCCTAGGAAGAAGCTTCTCATTCTTGTCCTCATCACCTGGCATGAGACCATATGACCATATAATAACCTTTAAAAATCATCTGCAAAAGGAGATCTCTGGAATTCTAAGACTGATTTGTAGTTTAGGTAAATTTTTACTTGGAACAACATAGGGCCAAGGTTGACATCAAAGTCACTTATTTCTTCTTTCCCCTGATCCAGCTAATTTTTTATCTATGGAATGAGGTGGATTACTACAAAAAAATTATGCAAATAACTCTCACAAAAAAGATTTAAAACATTGGTATTTGAAATGAGTGCTTTATTTCTGCATTTATTAATGTAATGCAGACATATTATTTATAGCCTAATTATTTACACTCCAGTTTTTATTTCTCTGGTTAATTGTTCTTTATTATGAATATTTTAAAGCATACCTAATGCTGATAGGTTCTGAGAATATGCAGAACAACAATCTGCTTAAAGTAAAATCTATTGTAATATGTGTCTAAAACTTGGAATTTATCAATAATAAGGAAAAGCAATACTGTAGGTAGAATTTTCCCTGTAAAATTATTTCAACTTTCCTGTAAATATGAAAATTCAAATACTAAAAGTAAAAACAAAAACAGACTATACTTACTTGATGGGACCTCTGTAACTTTCCCATTAAAATACCCAAGAAGATACCCAAAAGGACAAAAAGTGGGAACAGTATGAGAAAGAAAGGCGGGGGGGAGACTGTTTGCAAAATTGAAACACAATTGTGCTATTATATCACTGGGGGTGGGCTAAGCAACAAATTCTGGGGCTCTGTGTGCTGTGAATTCTAAACTAAAGCAGCAGGTATAACATCAATAAAGAAAGAAAAAGGCTTTGATTTACCTCCAGTGCCTGCCCAGAACAAGGAGGTCTCTTGGACTAAAACACCGAAGAGGCATTCAGCCATCTCCCTGCTGTACATGAACTCTGCTCTAAGCTGGTCAGTTATAGCCCTTCTTGACTTACCCACCTCCAGCCCCACCACAAACCTTTTTTTTTTTTTTTCCTAGATCTACTCAGACTCTAAAACTCCTGCCATACTGCTGGCAAGTAGAGTGATGAGTGTCAGTATAAAATGATGTTTACAAAATAACTATAGTCAAGAGGAAAGAATGGAAGAGCTCCAAGAACAGTGTCTGTTGGGGAAGCTATCAGAAATGTCACAAAGGGATAGAGATGGTGGCCAACTTTTGACCACCGTTGGAGAGCTCACACTGTAGGGGGACAGGTCCCCACTACCGTATCACTTCCATTAGGGCAAAGTATTGGTGACCACGGCTTGGGTATCAAAGCCACGCTTTTATGCTGGGTTGGTCTAAAGCTACATATTTACTCTTTTTTAAATTTTTTTTTTCAACGTTTATTTATTTTTGGGACAGAGAGAGACAGAGCATGAACGGGGGAGGGGCAGAGAGAGAGGGAGACACAGAATCGGAAACAGGCTCCAGGCTCTGAGCCATCATCAGCCCAGAGCCCGACGCGGGGCTCGAACTCCCAGACCACGAGATCGTGACCTGGCTGAAGTCGGACGCTTAACCGACTGCACCACCCAGGCGCCCTGATATTTACTCTTTTGAGTGCTCTTCATTTTGTCTGCAGATTTTCTTCCATTCAGTAGAATTTCCCTTCGGCCTAAAAATGTTGTGTTAGCATTTCTTGCGGTGACAGTCTATTGGCAATGAATTCTCTTAGTTTCAGTGTTTGAAACTGTCTTTACCTTGCCTTCATTTTTGAAGGGAATTTTTGCTGGATACAGAATTTTAGTTTGTTAGTTTTCCCCTTTCAGGACTTTAAAGATGTGGTCCTGGTGATTTCTGCTTTTCATTGTTTCTGGGAGAATTCAGCCATCATTTTCTTCATTATTTCTCCTAAAGTAACTCCCGCCCCCCCATCCCTCCACCCCCTCCACCCACCACCCTCCCCGCGCCCCCACCCTGTGAACACTCATAAGATCTGCTCTTGTCTTTGTTTTTTAAGGTTTGACTCTGATGTGTTCAGGAGCAATTTTCTTTGTGTTTATCCTGCTTGGAGTCCCCTGAGATTCTTGGATCTGTGGACTGGTATCATCAATCCAAGAAATTTCTCAACTATTATTTCTTCAGATTGTCCCCATGTTCTATTCTCTCTCTCTTCTCCCTCTGGGACTGAGTTACATGCACAACATTCAGTACTTATTGTTATTGCCCCACAGAACTCAGATTCTCTCTTGTTTTTAACCCCCTTCCACCCCTCCTCGCCTCCGTTTAGTTTAATTTTAATAATTTCAATTGACTTGACTACAAGCTCACTGGTTTCTTTTCCTCTGCTTTGTCAAGTCTGCTGAGTCTCATATCTGTTATGTTTTTATTTCTAACATTTCTATTTGTTTCTTTTTTTTTTTGTAACGCTTATTTATTTTTGAGACAGAGAGAGACAGAGCACGAATGGGGGAGGGGCAGAGAGAGAGGGAGACACAGAATCGGAAGCAGGCTCCAGGCTCTGAGCCGTCAGCTCAGAGCCCGACACGGGGCTCAAACTCGCAGACCCTGAGATTGTGACCTGAGCTGAAGTCGGAGGCTTAACCGACTGAGCCACCCAGGCGCCCCTCTATTTGTTTCTTATAATTTCCTGTTCTCTGTGGATATTGCCCATGTATTTATGCATTGTCCAATTTTTAATCACCAGATCCTTTTACGTATTTTTATAGTTATTTTAATTTTGAGAGAGAGAGAGAGAGAGAGAGAGAGAGAGAGAGAATGTGTATGAGGCAGAGCAGGAGCAGAGAAATTGGGAGAGAGAATCCCAAGCAGGCTCTGTGCTGTCAGGGCAGAGCCCGATGTGGGACTCAAAACCACGAACCATGAGATCATGACCTGAGCTGAAATCAAGAGCTGGATACTTAACCAACTCAGCCACCCAGGCACTCCTATTATAGTTATTTTAAAGTCTCTGTCTGATAAGCTCACCATCCGGGCTGTCTCTAGGTTCATTTTTATTGATCGCTTCTTTTTTCAACCATAGCTCACATTTTCTTGCTTCTTTGAATGTGTCATAATCTTTAATATTGGATCAGGCAATTATGTGTGAAAGAACAATGAAGAAGAAAATAATATGTACTCCCAGAAAGTAAATGTAGGGGCCTGAGTTGATCTAATCTTTAAAAAAAAATTATGTTTATTTTTTGAGGACAGAGACAGAGCATGAGCAGGGGAGAAGCAGAGAGAGAGGGAGACACAGAATCCGAAGCAGACTTCAGACTCTGAGCTGTTAGTACATAGCCCCATTTGGGGCTCAAACTCACGAATGGTGAGATCATGACCTGAGCCAAAGTCAAATGCTCAACCAACTGAGCCACCCAGGCGCCCTTGATCTAATCTTTAGTTGAACTGAGTGTGGACTTCATTGCTGAATTGGTAGATTCAGGTCATCACTACCTTCAGATGTTTTGAAGGCAGGACCAGCACTTTCCCTTTAGCAGGGCTTGGGACCCTGTAGATGTCTCTTTGCTTTATAATCAAGTCACTGGCTTTCTAAACCATGGAAGATCCCTTTCTGCTTTACAGGCTAGCTACCAACTCTTTGGGTCAGTGGGAAGTTCTTTTTGATTGTCAATTATGATCCCTACTCTGAGGGCCTCAGGAGATCTCTCAGTGTCTTACCCCAGCCTATGCAGCACACTCAGAGAAGACCCATGGGGTCTTTGTCTCAGCATTCTGCCCTCCCCTAGCTATAGGAAGCTGCCAGTCAGTGCCTTGTACTGAGTGAAATACTCAGAGAGCTTTCTCTCATTCCTCCTTACCTGCTCCGAGGCTTTGGCTTACCACTTCTCTCTATTCAGTGGAAGCCCATGAGATAGAGTTGACAGGTGGGGGCAGAACTGATCTGTGGATAAGACTCCTTGGGATTCTAAACTGTTGCAACAATTCACATGGGGCATTGGGATTATGGGACTCAACTAAAGTCATCTTATAAGGAAATACAGAGCCTTAAGGAATATAATAGAGAAGAAGAAATGTTGAAAATCAATAAGATAAAAACAGAGAAGGAGGCAAACCATAAGAGACTCTTAAATACAGAGAACAAACTGAGGGTTGATAGGGGAGAGTTGGTGGGTGGGTTAAATGAGTGACAGGCATTGAGGAGGGCACTTTTCAGGATGAGCACTGAGTGTCATATGTAAGAGATGAATCACTGGGTTCTACTCCTGAAGCCAAGATTATACTGTCAACTAACTTGACAATCAATTAAAAAGAAAGAAAGAAAGAAAGAAAGAAAGAAAGAAAGAAAGAAAGAACGAAAGAAAGAAAGAAAGAAAGAAAGAAAGAAGAAAGAAAGAGAAAATCAGTGAGATAAGGCTCCATCTAAAGAAGATAGAAAAATAACATAAAAATAAACCCAAACAAGGAGAAATAAGGAAATAAAAAAATTAAATGAATAATCAGCAGATCATAGAGAGGATGGAAAAAGACCAAAGTTGAGTCTTTAAAAAGAGTTATAAATTTAATAAAGTTGGAGGAACACAATAGAAGCAAAAAAGGAAAGGCTTCAGTACTCCAAAATGGAAATAAGACACACCTCAGATGTTACAGATGTGAAATAGATAAAAGAATATTATAAAACAAAACAAAATACTTCACACCAAAAAAAATGGGAAAACTTGAAGAGGATTAATTCTTTTTCTTTTTCTTTTCCTCTTTTTTTTTTTTTTTTTGAGAGAGATCACAAGCAGTGGAGAGAGGTGTAGGGAGAGAGAATTTTAAGCATGTTCCATGCTCAGTGCAGAGTCTGATGTGAGACTCAGTCCCACGATCACAAGATCTTGAGCCCAAATCAAGAGTTGGACCCTCAACTGACTGAACCACCCAGGTGCGCCAAAGGGACGAATTCTTCAAAAAAAAAAAAAAAAAATCAAAATCTTAAACTAAAAAAAAAAAACAGCTTTAATAATTATCAAGTAAATAATAAACAAAATTAAAGAAATTTTATCAGTAGTCAAATAGCTACAAAAACCAAAACTTCAGGCCCATGTGACTTCACTGGCAAGATCCACCAAGCATTAAAGGAAAGAATAACACTGCTCTCACATAAAGTCTTTCAGATAATAGGAATAAGAAAGGGGAAGACTTATTTTGGAGACTAGCATAACCTTGACACTAAGTCTAACAGAGACAACACAGGAAAGACAATGACAAGCAAACTAAATTGGGTTATATATATTAAAAAAAGATAACCATTACTGCCAAGTAGAGTTTATATGTAAAATGTAAATTTAACATTAGAAAAATCAATAATTTTTAACTATATATGGTGACAGATGTTAAGAAGACTTATTTTAGTGATCATTTCACAAGTTATATGGATATTGCATTATTATTTTGTACACCTGAAACTGTACCTTATGTTATGTCATTTACACTTCAATTAAAAAAAAAGGAAAATCAATAAATGCAATTGATTGACAAAGGAAATAAGTCCTCTAATAATCTAAATGGATTCAGAAAAAGTACTTGATAAAATTCATGACCATTTATGATTGAAAACTCCTAGCTATTATGGGATAAAAACAAAATTATCTGTAGATTACCAAAAATCCTTCCATAAACTTCATATGTAATGGTGAAATTTCCCTTGGAGTTCCAGAAGAGACAAGAATGTTCATTATCCCATCTCCAATTAAGCATTTTACTAGTGCTCCTAGGCAGATCAATAAAGCAAATGAGAGGCATAAAGGAAAGGAAGAAATGAAATAGGTATAAATCACATATGACACAGTTGTGGTTTTGGTAAAACAATATAATATACAGGTAAAATATTAGAGTTAACAAAGTTTAATGAGGTAGGTCTATATAAAATCAATATACAAATTTCAATTGTGTCTACATAAGCCAGCAAATTCTTTTTTAAAAAAATTTGTTTATTTATTTTGAGAGGAGAGAGTGAGAGGTGGGGGAGGGCAGAGGGAGAGGGAGAGAGAGAGAATTCCAAGCAGACTCCATGCTGTCAGCATGGAGCCCGACGTGAGGCTGGAACCCACGAACTGCAAGATCATAACCTGAGCCAAAGCCGAGAGCTGGACACCCAATCAACTGAGCCATCCAGGCAGCCTGAAACCAGCAAATTCTTAAGCACACATGGTTTATAATAGCATCAGACAAAGCCAATTATCTAGCAGCAAATCTGACTAAGGACACAGAAAGGATATATTTATAGGAAAAATAGCAAACTTAAGAGACATTTACAGATTTAAATGAGCAGAAACTACATTCACAAAGACTCAATAGTATGAAAATGAAAATTTTCACAAATTGATTTACAGAGTTAAAAAAAATCAATAACTTTTTTTCAAGTGAAATCTCCAGAAAAGTTTCTACAGCTTTGTGTATCTGTGTCTGTGAAACTTGACAAATTAATTCTAAAACTTATACAAAAAAGAAAAAAAAATCCTAAATTTAAAATTTATATGAAATTTTAAAGGACCATAAGTAGCCAAGGTATTCTGAAGAAGTGCAAGACAGCAGGATTTCCTCTCCTAGATATTAACATAATCTCTAAAGCTGTAGCAGTAAATACAGCCTGATATTAGTGAGGCAGTGGACAAATGGATCAGAATAGAGAGCTCATATATGATTGTGTGCCTACATAGACTTCGCTATACCAAAGAAGTGGTTGACAGGCTACTGAGAAAGTTCTTACAATAAAGGTGCTCAGAGAATTGGATTTCCATACGGAATAAAATGAAACTGCATCTCTAACCTCATATCATATACAAAAGTTGAATCCAATCAGATTAAGGCCGAAATGGAAAGGCAGAACTGTAAAGCTTTAGAAGACAATGAAGGAGACTATCTTCACTGTTTCACCAAAGGGGAGAATTTCTTAAACATGACCCTAAAAAAGCACAGAAAAGAAAACATTTATAAGCAGCATTTCATTGCAGTTAAGAATTTTATTTAAAAAAAGGTATCGGTGGGTTGAGAAGATGGCGGCTTAGGAGGACACTGGGCTCACGCACGTCCTGCTGATCACTTAGATTCCACCTACACCTGCCTAAATAACCCAGAAAACCGCCAGAGGATTAGCAGAACGGAGTCACCAGAGCCAAGCGCAGACGAGAGGCCCACGGAAGAGGGTAGGAAGGGCGGCGAGGCGGTGCGCGCTCCACGGACTGGCGGGAGGGAGCCGGGGCGGAGGGGCGACTCGCCAGCCAAGCAGAGCCCCCGAGTCTGGCTTGCAAAAGCGGAGGAGCCTGACGGACTGTGTTCTGACAACAAGTGCGACTTAGCGTCTGGGAGGTCATAAGTTAACAGCTCTGCTCGGAAAGCGGGAAGGCTGGAGGACAAAGGGAGGGAGAGCTGCTGAGCCCCCGGACGACAGAGCTCAGTTTGGTGGGGAACAAAGGCGCTCACCAGCGCCATCTCCCCCGCCCATCCCCCAGCCAAAATCCCAAAGAGAACCAGTTCCTGCCAGGGAACTTGCTCACTCCGTGCAAACACCCAACTCTGCACTTCTGCGGAGCCAAACCTCTGGCAGCGGATCTGACTCCCTCCCGCTGCCACAGGGCCCCTCCTGAAGTGGATCCCCTAAGGAGAAGCGAGCTAAGCCTACCCCTCCTGCCCCTCTGCACCTTGCCTACCCACCCCAGCTAATACGCCAGATTCCCATATTCACAAGCCTGGCACTGTGCAAGTAGCCCAGATGGGCCACACCACCCCACAGTGAATCCCGCCCCTAGGAGAGGGGAGGAGAAGGCACACACCAGTCTGATTGTGGCCCCAGCGGTGGGCTGGGGCAGACATCAGGTCTGACTGCGGTCCGGCCAACCAACTCCAGTTATACACCACAGCACAGGGGAAGTGCCCTGCAGGTCCTCACCACGCCAGGGACTATCCAAAATGACCAAGCGGAAGAATTCCCCTCAGAAGAATCTCCAGGAAATAACAACAGCTAATGAGCTGATCAAAAAGGATTTAAATAATATAACAGAAAGTGAATTTAGAATAATAGTCATAAAATTAATCGCTGGGCTTGAAAACGGTATACAGGACAGGAGAGAATCTCTTGCTACAGAGATCAAGGGACTAAGGAACAGTCACGAGGAGCTGAAAAATGCTTTAAACGAAATGCATAACAAAATGGAAACCACCACAGCTCGGCTTGAAGAGGCAGAGGAGAGAATAGGTGAACTAGAAGATAAAGTTATGGAAAAAGAGGAAGCTGAGAAAAAGAGAGATAAAAAAATCCAGGAGTATGAGGGGAAAATTAGAGAACTAAGTGATACACTAAAAAGAAATAATATACGCATAATTGGTATCCCAGAGGAGGAAGAGAGAGGGAAAGGTGCTGAAGGGGTACTTGAAGAAATAATAGCTGAGAACTTCCCTGAACTGGGGAAGGAAAAAGGCATTGAAATCCAAGAGGCACAGAAAACTCCCTTCAGACGTAACTTGAATCGATCTTCTGCACGACATATCATAGTGAAACTGGCAAAATACAAGGATAAAGAGAAAATTCTGAAAGCAGCAAGGGGTAACGTGCCCTCACATATAAAGGGAGACCTATAAGACTCGTGACTGATCTCTCTTTTCAAACTTGGCAGGCCAGAAAGAATTGGCACGAGATTTTCAGGGTGCTAGACAGAAAAAATATGCAGCCAAGAATCCTTTATCCAGCAAGTCTGTCATTTAGAATAGAAGGAGAGATAAAGGTCTTCCCAAACAAACAAAAACTGAAGGAATTTGTCACCACTAAACCAGCCCTACAAGAGATCCTAAGGGGGACCCTGTGAGACAAAGTACCAGAGACATCACTACAAGCATAAAACATACAGACATCACAATGACTCTAAACCCGTATCTTTCTATAACATTGGATGTAAATGGATTAAATGCGCCAACCAAAAGGCATAGGCTATCAGAATGGATAAAAAAACAAGACCCATCTATTTGCTGTCTACAAGAGGCTCATTTTAGACCTAAGGACACCTTTAGCTTGAGAGTGAGGGGATGGAGAACTATTTATCATGCTACTGGAAGCCAAAAGAAAGCTGGAGTAGCCATACTTATATCAGACAAACTAGACTTTAAATTAAAGGCTGTAACAAGAGATGAAGAAGGACATTATATAATAGTTACAGGGTCTATCCATCAGGAAGAGCTAACAATTATAAATGTCTATGTGCCGAATACCGGAGCCCCCAAATATATAAAACAATTGCTCATAAACATAAGCAACCTTATTGATAAGAATGTGGTAATTGCAGGGGACTTTAACACCCCACTTACAGAAATGGATAGATCATCTAGACACACGGTCAATAAAGAAACAAGGGCCCTGAATGAGACATTGGATCAGATGGACTTGACAGATATATTTAGAACTCTACATCCCAAAGCAACAGAATATACTTTCTTCTCGAGTGCACATGGAACATTCTCCAAGATAGATCATATACTGGGTCACAAAACAGCCCTTCATAAGTTTATAAGAATTGAAATTATACCATGCATACTTTCAGACCACAAGGCTATGAAGCTTGAAATCAACCACAGGAAAAAGTCTGGAAAACCTCCAAAAGCATGGAGGTTAAAGAACACTCTACTAACGAATGAGTGGGTCAACCAGGCAATTAGAGAAGAAATTAAAAAATATATGGAAACAAACAAAAATGAAAATACAACAATCCAAACGCTTTGGGACGCAGCGAAGGCAGTCCTGAGAGGAAAATACATTGCAATCCAGGCCTATCTCAAGAAACAAGAAAAATCCCAAATACAAAATCTAACAGCACACCTAAAGGAACTAGAAGCAGAACAGCAAAGGCAGCCTAAACCCAGCAGAAGAAGAGAAATAATAAAGATCAGAGCAGAAATAAACAATATAGAATCTAAAAAAACTGTAGAGCAGATCAACGAAACCAAGAGTTGGTTTTTTGAAAAAATGAACAAAATTGACAAACCTCTAGCCAGGCTTCTCAAAAAGAAACGGGAGATGACCCAAATAGATAAAATCATGAATGAAAATGGAATTATTACAACCAATCCCTCAGAGATACAAACAATTATCAGGGAATAGTATGAAAAATTATATGCCAACAAATTGGACAACCTGGAAGAAATGGACAAATTCCTGAACACCCACACTCTTCCAAAACTCAATCAGGAGGAAATAGAAAGCTTGAACAGACCCATCACCAGCGAAGAAATTGAATCGGTTATCAAAAATCTCCCAACAGATAAGAGTCCAGGACCAGATGGCTTCCCAGGGGAGTTCTACCAGACGTTTAAAGCAGAGATAATACCTATCCTTCTCAAGCTATTCCAAGAAATAGAAAGGGAAGGAAAACTTCCAGACTCATTCTATGAAGCCAGTATTACTTTGATTCCTAAACCAGACAGAGACCCAGTAAAAAAAGAGAACTGCAGGCCAATATCCCTGATGAATATGGATGCAAAAATTCTCAATAAGATACTAGCAAATCGAATTCAACGGCATATAAAAAGAATTATTCACCATGATCAAGTGGGATTCATTCCTGGGATGCAGGGCTGGTTCAACATTCACAAATCAATCAACGTGATACATCACATTAACAAAAGAAAAGAGAAGAACCATATGATCCTGTCAATCGATGCAGAAAAGGCCTTTGACAAAATCCAGCACGCTTTCTTAATAAAAACCCTTGAGAAAGTCGGGAAAGAAGGAACATACTTAAAGATCATAAAAGCCATTTATGAAAAGCCCACAGCGAACATCATCCTCAACGGGGAAAAACTGAGAGGTTTTTCCCTGAGATCAGGAACACGACAGGTATGCCCACTCTCATCGCTGTTGTTTAGCATAGTGCTGGAAGTTCTAGCATCAGGAATCAGACAACAAAAGGAAATCAAAGGCATCAAAATTGGCAAAGATGAAGTCAAGCTTTCGGTTTTTGCAGATGACATGATATTATACATGGAAAATCCGATAGACTCCACCAAAAGTCTGCTAGAACTGATACAGGAATTCAGCAAAGTTGCAAGATACAAAATCAATGTACAGAAATCAGTTGCATTCTTATACACTAACAATGAAGCAACAGAAAGATAAATAAAGAAACTGATCCCATTCACAATTGCACGAAGAAGCATAAAATACCTAGGAATAAATCTAACCAAAGATGTAAAGGATCTGTATGCTGAAAACTATAGAAAGCTTATGAAGGTAATTGAAGAAGATTTAAAGAAATGGAAAGACATTCCCTGCTCATGGATTGGAAGAATAAATATAGTCAAAATGTCAATACTACCCAAAGCTATCTACACATTCAATGCAATCCCAATCAAAATCGCACCAGCATTCTTCTCGAAACTAGAACAAGCAATCCTAACATTCAGATGGAACCACAAAAGGCCCCGAATAGCCAAAGGAATTTTGAAGAAGAAGACCAAAGCAGGAGGCATCACAATCCCAGACTTTAGCCTCTACTACAAAGCTGTCATCATCAAGACAGCATGGTATTGGCACAAAAACAGACACATAGACCAATGGAATAGAATAGAAACTCCAGAACTAGACCCACAAACGTATGGCCAACTCATCTTTGACAAAGCAGAAAAGAACATCCAATGGAAAAAAGACAGCCTCTTTAACAAATGGTGCTGGGAGAACTGGACAGCAACATGCAGAAGGTTGAAACTAGACCACTTTCTCACACCATTCACAAAAATAAACTCAAAATGGATAAAGGACCTGAATGTGAGACAGGAAACCATCCAAACCTTAGAGGAGGAAGCAGGAAAAGACCTCTCTGACCTCAGCCGTAGCAATCTCTTACTCGACACATCCCCAAAGGCAAGGGAATTGAAAGCAAAAGTGAATTACTGGGACCTTATGAAGATAAAAAGCTTCTGCACAGCAAAGGAAACAACCAACAAAACGAAAAGGCAACCAACGGAATGGGAAAAGATATTCGCAAATGACATATCGGACAAAGGGCTAGTATCCAAAATCTATAAAGAGCTCACCAAACTCCACACCCGAAAAACAAATAACCCAGTGAAGAAATGGGCAGAAAACATGAATAGACACTTCTCTAAAGAAGACATCCGGATGGCCAACAGGCACATGAAAAGATGTTCAGCGTTGCTCCTTATCAGGGAAATACAAATCACAACCACACTCAGGTATCACCTCACGCCAGTCAGAGTGGCCAAAATGAACAAATCAGGAGACTCTAGATGCTGGAGAGGATGTGGAGAAATGGGAACCCTCTTGCACTGTTGGTGGGAATGCAAATTGGTGCAGCCGCTCTGGAAAGCAGTGTGGAGGTTCCTCAGAAAATTAAAAATAGACCTACCCTATGACCCAGCAATAGCACTACTAGGAATTTACCCAAGGGATACAAGAGTACTGATGCATAGGGGCACTTGTACCCCAATGTTCATAGCAGCACTCTCAACAATAGCCAAATTATGGAAAGAGCCTAAATGTCCATCAATTGATGAATGGATAAAGAAATTGTGGTTTATATACACAATGGAATACTACGTGGCAATGAGAAAAAATGAAATATGGCCTTTTATAGCAACGTGGATGGAACTGGAGAGTGTGATGCTAAGTGAAATAAGCCATACAGAGAAAGACAGATACCATATGTTTTCACTCTTATGTGGATCCTGAGAAACTTAACAGGAACCCATGGGGGAGGGGAAGGAAAAAGAAAAAGAGGTTAGAGTGGGAGAGAGCCAAAGCATAAGAGACTGTTAAAAACTGAGAAGAAACTGAGGGTTGATGGGGGGTGGGAGGGAGGAGAGGGTGGGTGATGGGTATTGAGGAGGGCACTTTTTGGGATGAGCTGGGTGTTCTATGGAAACCAATTTGTCAATAAATTTCATATATAAAAAAAATAAATAAAAGTTAGAATAAAAAAAAAGAATTTTATTTTAAAACCCCATAAAATAGGGGTGCGTGGGTGGCTCACTTGGTTAAGTGTCCAACTTTGGCCCAGGTCATGATGTCGCGGTTTGTGAGTTTGAGCCCTGCCTTGGGCTCTGTGCTGACAGCTGTGAGCCTGGAGCCTGCTTCGGATTCTGTGTCTTTCTCTCTCTCTCTGCCCCTCCCCTCCTCACACTCTGTCAATCTCTCTCTCAAAAAATGAACATTAGGAGTGCCTGGGTGGCTTAGTCAGTTAAGTGTCCGACTTCGGCTCAGGTCATGATCTCATGGTCTGTGAGTTCGAGCCCCGCGTCGGGCTCTTTGCTGACAGCTCAGAGCCTGGAGCCCATTTCAGATTCTGTGTCTCCCTCTCTCTCTGCCCCTCCCCAACTCGTGCTCTTTCTCTGTCTGTCAAAAATAAATAAAATGTAATAAAAATTTTCTTTCTAAATAAAAACACCATAAAATAAGTGAAAGCCCAAGCCCTCGTGTGGGAGAAGACATATTTCAACTATATCACTGACAGAGGACTAGTATTCAGAGCATTTTGAGAACTTCCACGATGTGAAAAAGGTAGAGAATCCTAAAAATGGGCAAAAGACTCCAAACAGGCACTTCACGAAAGGGCAAATCCAAATATGCATGGACATGGAAAGGTGCTCAATCTCATTAGTGATCAAGGAAATGTAAATGAAAATCACAACATAAAACTTCAGCGTGGCCAAACTAGTGACTTTTTGATTTCACTGTTTATTAGCTTGACTCTTAAATATCTAGACCTGTAATATGTGGAGCTCCACTTGTTGGAAATGTTAGCTGAGATTAAGTGATGCGGGCTTTTTGGTAAATCATTTTGTATTTACAGAAAAGTTGCAAGAATGGTACCCCCTAAAACTTTGGGGTTTTTTTCCTTGAAAAAATACCGTGTGGTTGCAACATGTAAGTTGCTACATGATTGAAAAGCTTTTATGGCCTCACAATACCAAGAGTAGGCAAAGATGTGAAACTATAAGAACTCACATGTAGAATAAATGCATGTCTAAATTGGTAGAACTGCATTGGCAGACGGTGACACTATAGGATGACGTTCATGATACACAACTCAGAGATTCCTAGTTGTACCCAGGATACACGTATAAGAATATTCACAGCAGTGTTGTTGATAATATTACCCCAAACTGGAAACACCCAAAGAGTCATCATTGGCAGAAAGAATAAATAAATTGTGGTATTTTTATAAAGTAGAATCTTATATAGCAATGGAATTGGATGAATTACAGCTTCATAGAAAATAGATGCAGGTTATCAACAAATTAAGAAAATAAGCAGGGCAAAACAGAGCATTCCACTTAAGAAATTAAAAAAACGGGCAACACTAATCATATTATTTATGGATGCATGCATATACGGTAAAAGTATAAAGGAGAACAGGAAATGATTAGCATAAAAGTCTAGTAGGAAGTGATTAGCATAACAGTTGGGATAAACAGTGCTGTCAGGGGGAGCAGGGTTTTGGGAGTAGGAAGGCCTGCTCCTTAGGCTGTTGCTGTGCTAGGAAATTTCTATTTTGTGACTATGTGATGGCTATGCTGCATATGGTTTTTTAACTACTTGTTAAACTATACATGCACTTTGACATGTGGGTAATATTTCACAATATATTGTGTGTGTGTGTGTGTGTGTGAGAGAGAGAGAGAGAGAGAGAGAGAGAGAGAGAGAGAGAGAGAGAGAGAGAGAACAGGAGAGGGAGAGAGGGAGAGGGAGAGGGAGAGGGAGGGAGATACTGATTGATTCTTGGTGTGATTTATGTGGTCCCAATAAACTTGCTGTTCAATGAAGCAGGCATTTGCCAACAAGAATATCATTTTTGCTATCTTAAAGAAATGGATTGAGGATGAGAAAATAACCATTCAGTTACAAGAAAAGTAGTCATCATTGTATGGTTCAAAGATAGGGAGGATTGACATGTTACCGCACTGGTGAGCTAAAGCAAATTGGTTTCATCCAGTGACATTTTTGCCAGTCTTGATCTGCACTGAGGTTTTGTAAGTTCACAGTGACTCCTGGAATAGCCATCTCTCTGTTTTCTCCTAGAAGTAAATGATATCAAGACAGAGTAGTTTTCTTTTGTCAAGCCTCCTTCATTTGGAGGAAGTGAGTGAATCACATCTATTCATTCAGAGTTTTGCTATGTCTTTGAAGTTATGAATTTTCAAGTATACTAGCAAAAAACAATAACAGTATAACTGAATTGTGTTTGTAGAGGTTAAAAGATGTATTTCTTTTTTAATTTAATTTATTTATTTAAAAAAATTTAATGTTTATTTTTGAGAGAGAGAGAGAGAGAGAGAGAGAGAGAGAGAGAGAGAGAGAGAGGGAGCGCATGCACGTGTGAGCAGGGGAGAGAGAGAGAGAGAGAATCCAAAGCAAGTTCCAGGCTCTGAGCTGTCAGCACAGAGCCTGACGCAGGGCTTGAACTCAAAAACCATGAGATCTTGACCTGAGCCCAAGTTGGACACTTTAATCAACGGAGCCACTCAGGCTCCCTGCTTTGTTTTTATTTTAGAGAGAGAGAGAGAGAGAGAGAGAGAGAGAGAGAGAGAGAGAGAGAGAGAGAGAAGGGGAGCAGAGAGAGAGAGAGAAAGAGAGAGAAAGAGGGAAAAGGAGAGAATCTTAAGCAGGCTCCCTGCTCAGTGTGGAACCCAATGAGGGGTTTGATCCCAAGACCCTGGGATAATGACCTTAGCTGAAATCTAGAGTCGGACACTTAACAGACTGAGCCACTCAGGTGTCCCTAAAAGGTATATATTCTTTTTTTAAAAAGTTTATTTATTTATTTTTGAGAGCGAGAGAGAGCGAGAGAGAGAGAGAGAGAGAGAGTAGGGCAGGGGCAGAGAAAGAGGGAGAGAGGGAGAATCCCAAGCAGGCTTTGTGCCATCAGCACAGAGCCTGACACGGGGCTTGAACCCATGAACCATGAGATCATGACCTGAGCAGCATGAAGTCAAGAGTCTGACGCTTAACTGACTGAGCCACCCAGGTGTCCCAAAAACATATATATTCTTAGTTTGGGGCCTACCTACTGCTGCAGGAACACTACATTCTTGATTTTATCCTTCATAGTTACAAAGACAAGCCATAATTTTGTAGCTATATATAAAAAAATTTCTAACTTTAAATAGTACTAAGAGTTAGTTGTGAAACTTTCAGCTTCTGTGAAAACAAAAATGAAACTAGAATTACCTCTGTACACATACAACCCTCTGTCTCTGTACACAGACAACCCTCACTGAAATTGCTTCCTATAACTGGAATAAGTGGGGCTCCACATTCTCAGAAAGAAAAAAAGGTCTGCATGTTCTGTATGAAAACAATTACATTGAGCATTCAAGTAACAGGAAGTTAAGGGAACTAAAAGATCCTTTCAAGGGAGAATGAGTTGTTAAGAGAATTAATGCAGGGAATTGGTATATGCATTTAGGTCATGACATCACTCATTTGGAACAAGCTGTTTTAAAATAATCATCCGGAAGAAAAGCACATGAAATCATAGTAATATGGTTTAAATTACAGTGTGGGAGTAAAATTAGGCAAGAACAAAATTTGTTTATTATTTTATTTAAAGACTCATTTTGAAAAATCCTCCCAGGATGATTGATTGTGGTATGAAATTGACTTTTTAGGAAACAAAGGATTTCACCAAACATGTTTGTAGGGCTGCTCCTGTTTGGTATGGGGAATACCAGTGAGCTCAGATCTCATTCTGCTGAAAGATTTCTGCCCCTTTTCTGCAGTCTTCAGGCCCTGCTATGCTGGGTTGTATCCCCAGTCCTCCTTTGCACTTCTGCAACTAGATAAGAGAATCAAATCAAGGTTACTGGAAGGAAAGGACCACAAAGTAGGGTTTCTGTTTTTTGTGTACTATGGCATACAGAACTCTGGATTAAGAGCTGGAAGATCCTGGGTCCCAGACACTTAATAGTTGAGAGCAAGGCATTCAAAATTTATCAGTCTGGGATTGTTTTGGTTAGGGATATAATTACTTACCTTGCCTACGTTACCGGGTTGTTAAAAAGATCAAATAACATGTTGTGAAAAATACAAGTGAATTATAGAATCATTGTTACTGCACTCTAGAACAATTCTGCACTGCTTGCTTCACCCCTCTGTCCCAGTAGGCTTTGCCCCTGCCCCAGCTCTGACCTTGCTGTTGAACTTCCAGATCCTATCATGGGGTCAGGGATAGGATGGCAGGTGGAGTGGCACAGACAAGGGGGGATGAGGAAACTGAACAGAGCAGGAGCGACAGCTCAGTTACTCAAGGTTATTAGCTACGCTCTTTTTATTTGTTTTATTTATTTATTTATTTATTTATTTATTTATTTATTTATTTTAAATTTTTTAATGTTTATTTTTGAGAGGCAGAGTGTGAGCAGGGTGGGGCAGAGAGAGAGAGAGAGAGAGAGAGAGAGAGAGAGAGAGAGAGAGAGACAAAATCTGAAGCAGGCTTCATGCTCTGAGCTGTCAGCACAGAGTCTGATGTGGGGCTCAAACTGGTGAACCTCGAGATCATGACCTGACCTGAAGTGGGGCGTTCAACCGACCGAGCCACCTAGGTGATGCCCTGGGGTTATCAGCTACACTGTTTGTGAGAGTCATAGGCAGGAAGAACACTCCTGAAAACTATAACACAATATCAGAAAGGTTTCTGAACCATTGCTTTTCCTAGTTCTTTCAATCTGATCCCTAAAATTAAGATTTAGCATTGGTATGGAGGAGGGCTCTTACTCTGAGGCAATCACCTTCTCCAACAGAAAGAGCTCCCTCCGCGTTATTGAATCATGAAATAAGTTGAGTATGGTGGAATTTGATTTACTACGTATTGCTTGGGAGAGGTGGGACTGTACAGCTTTCAAAATGGTGACACTTTACAAAATGTAGTACGTCTGGGGTGTCTGGGTGGCTCTGTCAGTTAAGCCTCTGACTCCTGATTTTAGCTCAGGTCATGATTTCACGGTTTGTGAGTTTAAGCCCTGCATTGGGCTCTGTGCTGGTGGCAGGAAGCCTGCTTGGGATTTTCTCTCCCTCCCTCTCTGCCCCTCCCCCCGCTCATGCATGTGCTTTTTCTCTCAGAAAACAAACAAGCAAACAAACGAAAACCCAAAAAACAAAATATCTACATCTTTTAATGGGGTATGGGGAATAATGTGTAATGACAGTGTTTTCTAGACTTTTCGGGGGCAGATCATAAGATTTGCTTTAATACTACAAATAAGTGGGTTATATGCCTGAACATATAATCATAGGGGTCACTTTAGAAGGGAATTTTCTCATTCTTTATGAGTGCTCACAGTCTAAGGAAGGAATACTCTAAGGTTAAAGAATGTGAATATGTGCGTAGGCATCAGCAAAGTTGAAACCAAGACCAACCAGAATAACTTGCCTTCCATCAAAATGAGATTTCTCAACGATGGTGCTATTGACATTTTGAGCTGGGTAGTTCTTTGTTGTAGGAAGCTGTCTTGTAATGGTAGGATATTTTGCAAGATACTTGGCCTCTACTTACTAGATGTTGATAGCACTCTCCAGACATTGCCAAATGACCCGTGGAGGGGGGGCAAAATCACCCCAGGTGAAAATCACTACACTGAAACCATTGATTTAATTTACTGCACAAAAATATTATTTTTGCTTTTGGAAATTTGCTCTTATGAAGGAACACAATTTTCAACTTATCAACAAATTTTAGTTCTCACTAATTTTACTAATAATTTTTATGGCTTTACAATTGACAAACACTTATTTAAGAAAAATTTTTAATGTTTATATATTTTAGAGAGACAGAGCATGAATGAGGGAGGGGCAGGGAGAGAGGGAAACACAGAATCAAAAACAGGCTCCAGGCTCTGAGCTCTCAGCACAGAGCCTGACACGGGGCTTGAACTGACAAGCTGTGAAATATGACCTGAGCTGAGGGTAACATGTTACTGGGGATTCAGAGCAGTGAAGGACAATTTCCTTGCAGCTGATGAACAATTTGAACTTAAGTATTAAAATGTTCAACATCACTCCATCACTCATCATCAGGGAAATACAAACCAAAACCACGATGCGATACTACCTCATACCTGTCAGAATTACTAACATTAACAACTCAGGGAACAACAGATGTGCAGAGAGGGAAGATCTCTTTTGCACTGCTGGTGGGAATGCAAACTGGTGCAGCCACACTGGAAAACGGTATGAAGGTCCCTCAAAAAATCAAAAATAGAACTACCCGGCAATTGCACTACTAGGTATTTATCCAAGGGATACAGTTATGCTGTTTCGAAGGGTCACATGCACCCCAACGTTTATAGCAACACTATCAACAATAGCCAAAGTATGGAAAGAGCCCAAATGTCCATCGATGGATGAATGGGTAAAGAAGATGTGTTACACACACACACACACACACACACGCACACACACACACACACACACTGGAGTATTACGCAACAATCAAAAAGAATGAAATATTACCGTTTGTAACTATGTGGATGGAGCTAGAGGGTATTATGCTAAGAGAAATTAGAAAGACAAATACCATACGACTTCACTCATATGAGGACTTTAAGATGCAAAACAGATGAACATAAGGGAAGGGAAGCAAAAATAATACAAAAACAGGAAGGGGGACAAGACATAAGAGACTCTTAAATATGGAGAACAAACCGAGGGTTACTAGAGGGGTTGAGGGAGGGGGGATGGTAAAGCGCACTGAAGAATCTACTCCTGAAATCATTGTTGCAGTATATGCCAACTAACTTGGATGTAAATTAAAAAAATAAATAAACTCTTTAAAGAGAAAAAAATGTTTATTTTTGAGAGAGAGAGAGCGAGAGAAAAGAGAGAACGAGTGGGGGGTGGGCAGAGAGCAAGGGAGACACAGAATCCAGGCTCTGAGCTGTCAGCACAGAGCCCGACAGAGGGCTCAAACTCACCAGCCGTGAGATCATGACCTGAGCCGAAGTCTGTCACCCAACCAAGTGAGCCACCCAGGAACCCCTAGATACCCCTTTTCTTAAAGTCCTTCAGCCACTGCATTTCCGGAATGCACCCCATTCTTTCTGGCTACTTTTTTCCCTGGCACTAATAATCCATCACACAGATTAATCAGTCTTTTCCCTCAAGTTTCCCCTCCTATTCCTGAACTCTCTAATACCTTCATCTTTATCTCTCCTCTAAATTAACTTCCTTTCATTTACAGGGCAGAGCCATTAGCTCTCCACCTGCTCCTTGGGTCGGGGTCCACCTCTGCACATTGAAAGATGCATTCATCACTTTGCTACACAAAAGGCCATGTCCTCAGATGCTCACCCTGTGCAGCACTGAAGAAGTGGTAGGCTTTACAATATCTGCCTTTCCTTAGTCCCCACCCCACCTCCTTTTCCCTCCTCCCAAGCTCTATAAGTGGAAGAGTTCAACATAACATTTATTTTCCAATTGATAAGAACTGTCTAGCCAGCCCCCTACACATCTTAAAAAGACGCAGTAGTCAGTTTTCGATTTTTAAAAACGTTTTCTATTGAAGAATCAAGTACATACTGAAAAGTACACAGTTCCTAAGTGTACCTTCTATTAATTTTTATAAACTGAACATATGCGTGTAACCAGCGTCTTGAACAAGACGCAGAACATTACAAGCATTCCAGAAGCCTCTTTGTTCCCTCTACCTGTCTTTTCTAATGACAAAGAGTCTGAGCATGCCAGCATATGCTCTCTAACCAAGAGCACTGCCGTGAGTAACTGAGTTTTATTACTGTGTTGGCCTACAATCAGAAATTCACCACATGAGGCACAATTACTTATGTTATTTGTACCCAAGTCATTGAACAGGTAGTGATTGTTTTAACACTGTGGTTTAGGGCCTCAAGAAGGGGGAGAAATCTGCTTTCTGTTCCTGGGATTTCTCAGAGGTGTTGTCTCTTAGTCACCCATGAAGCCCCCATTTTCTTTGGGTTCTACACGTGTTACTTTCTCTGATGAGTGATTACTGCTCTCCCAGCAGACGTCACACTACTGCACGTGGAATTATTGCTCCCAGAATCACCAATGGCATCACTTCATACTGTACTGTATAGGAGACCCTGAAAGGGTAGAATTCTCTACCCCCAGTGAATCTCAGCCCTGGCAGCACATTAGAATTATTTGAAGAATTACAAAAACAAAACCCCAAAACCCCACAAAACCCAAACAAACAAAAAATAACCCCACCAACCAGCCAAAACCACAACCCCCTGCCCCCCCCCCCCCCACACACAGACACAACTCATATCCACCGATTACATGAGAACCTGTTGAGGGGTAGGGTCCAGCACTGATACTTGTAAAGTTCTAGGTGTTTCTGAAGGACCGAAGAGCATTGCAACTTCTCAGCCTCTCCTTGCAGCTCCCCTCCATTGTAATTTTAGGCATATCAGTAACTCTAATTACATTCTCAAGATGATTGAAAATTTACTCCAGACTTGATTCCCTAACTACCTTTCAAACATAGGGTAGGGCAATTTTCTTTTTTTTCCAGCCAAGGGACTATCCTTAAGTTATCAGAAACTGGCAGAACATCTCCATTATATCCCAGTTTCCTTCCACTGAGCACAGGGCAGGAATGGCCAGATCCCCTGGGATCGCTGTGAGGAAGGTCTGACCACCAGAATGCCCTGCCAGGGAAGAGGACACTACTCCAGCGTGGAAGCGAGACTTTTTCTGGTTGCTTTCAGTTCAGAACACAAGGTCTCCTTTAACAGAGCCACGCAAACAAGTGGCTTCTATGTCTCTGAAAGCAGTTTTACTGTCAACTGTCCTCGGTCACTCACCAGCTACCTTTTGATGGCCTGTGAGCTGCACTGGTGATGTGAGGGGGACAATGAGTTGAGAAGACAATCTGGTAGAGAGTATCCCAGAGGTTTAGCTCAGAAGACGTCTAGAGAGAGAGAGAAGTAGGTGTTGGCCCGGCTGTGGAGGACTTTTCTTTTTTTCTTTTCTTTCCTTTTTTCTTTCCTTTTTTCTTTTCTTTTCTTTTCTTTTCTTTTCTTTTCTTTTCTTTTCTTTTCTTTTCTTTTCTTTTCTTTCCTTTCCTTTCCTTTCCTTTCCTTTCCTTTCCTTTCCTTTCCTTTCCTTTTCTAAAACTTTTATTTACTTTTGAGAAAGAGAGAGAACATGAGCGATGGGAAGGGAAGAGAGAGAGGGAGACACAGAATCCGAGGCAGGCTCCAGGCTCTGAGCTGTCAGCACAGGGCCTGACGCGGGGCTCGAACCCATGGAACGCAAGATCATGACCTGAGCTGAAGTCAGACCTTTAGCCGACTGAGCCACCCAGGCGCCCTCATAGAGGCCTTTTTTATAGAAAAAAATCAAGCCTTGCTTCCTTTCATGTCATCATGTGCCTGCTTTCTCTGGCGTTTTGTCTATCCCTAGGATGTATTGTGTCCAGACGGTCTTCCTAGGAACTGTATCCTGCCTCCACCACCTGAAAGATGTAGTACCTAAAGGGTGGGCAGTGACTTGAGAAGGCATCCCACAGGTGACCTGTCACTGGGCGTGGGGGTCATACACAGATATGAAATTAGCCCCAAATATCTCTGACTCCTCTTACACCCTTCTCCACAAGTTTCAAGTAATTGGAAATCCCACCTTTTCTTTCTGCCCCCTTCTCTTCATACTAACCTAAAAAAATTTTTTTTTTAATGTATCCCTCCTTTCAGGGGTGCCTGGGTGGCTCAGTCAGTTAAGCATCTGACTCTTGGTTTCGACTCAGGTCGCAATCTCACGGTTCGGTTGGTGAGTTCCAGCCCGGAGTCTTGCTCTGTGCTGACAGTGCAGAGCCTGCTTGGGATCCTCTCTCTCTCTCTCTCTCTCTCTCTCTCTCTCTCTCTCTCTCTGCCCCTCCCCTGCTCACGCTCTCTCTCAAAATAAATAAATAAACTTAAAAAAATTTTAAATGTATCTCTCCTTTCAGTTGTTTTTCATGTTCCTTCTAACCTAGTCTTTTCTGTGTTAAAGGCTAAAAGAATGGATGTTATACTGGATAATTTGCTCCAGACTTCCAAGAGGTGTCTTTGCTAGAAAACAAAGTGTACTCCCTGATAAACTGGAAGCCCCAGCTTTGAAACTGGGCCCCAGGAAAAGAGTCCTTAACTTGTCCTTTTATAGTAAAACCCCTGGGGAGTCACCAGCTCTGATGGCATTCCTGACTGATGAGACTGGCTGAATTAATAATAGGAAGAATAGCCATCATTATTGAGGATCTGCTATTTACCAGCCACTGTATATTCATTATGCTGTATGATTAGCCCTTTAAAAAATGTTTATTTAGGGGCACATGGGTGGCTTAGTATGTTGAGCATCTGACTTCAGCTCAGGTCATGATCTCACAGTTTGTGAGTTCAAGCCCCACATGGGGTTCTGTGCTGATAGCTCGGAGCCTGGAGCCTGCTTCGGATTCTGTCTCCCCCTCTCTCTCTGCCCCTCCCCCACTCATGCTCTGTCTCTCTCTCTCTCTCTCTCTCAAAAATAAATACATATTAAAAAATGTTTATGTATTTATTTAGAGAGAGAGAGAGACAGAGACAGAGACAGAGAGACAGAGAGAGACAGAGAGCAGAAGGGAGGGGCAGACAGAGAGGGAGAAAGAGAATCCCAAGCAGGTTCTACACATCAGTGCAGAGCCTGACATGGGGCTTGAACTCATGAACCATGAGATAGATCATGACCTGAGTTAAAATCAGGAGTCATATGCTTAACCAACTGAGCCACCCAGACACTCCTATATGATTAACCCCTAAGGTAGGTGTATCTCATGTCACTTTACAAATGAAGAAATCAGGGCTTAAAAACGTGAACGGCTTGCCTCTGGTCACACAGACGGTCAGTGACTGAATGAAGCTTTGAAACCAGGTCTGTCTGACCAGACCCTGCAGCCTTTCATAGACAACATTGATCTTCCACATTTCCCCTGTAAGGCAAAGCTACTAAACCTTCTCAGGTTCCTGGTGCTCTTATGCCAAACCTGAATTCAGGTTTCCACCAATTACAGCCCAGTTCAGGCCTGTTCTCTTCCTTCAAAGTCCCACATGAAGAGAGCTGTGTACTTTTCTCCACCTAAAGCTCTTTTTTTTTTTTTTTTTTAAGAGATTGCTACCAAAGCAGCAACAGTTCATGTTCTATGCAAAATGTCATGAGCTCATCTTTGGTTCTTCCTGGAAAATATACTTAGTGTACGAGAGCCTTCCGAGAGCAATGCCTTAACCAAGATTGGTGCTGATAGTTGGGATATTAGACACCTTGCAGAGAGAGCTATATATGGGGTATTTGTAGAGGTTTCTTGAATGGGTCAGTTAGGACTCTCTGGTTGGACAAATAAGGGAAATGTAAACTCAACCTGGCTTAAAGGAAAAGAAGGTATACTAGCCAAATATTGGCAACATTAGAGAGAGAGACAGAGAGAGAGAGAGAGTGGTGAAAATACGTAGTTGTATGAAATTTAGAATACACCACTTTATTTTTTTTTATATGAAATTTATTGTCAAATTGGTTCCCAGTGCTCATCCCAACAGGTGCCCTCCTCGATGCCCATCATCCACTTTCCCCTCCCTCCCACTCCCCATCAACCCTCAGTTTATTCTCAGCTTTTAAGAATCTCTTATGGTTTGCCTCCCTCCCTCTTTTTTTTCCCTTCCCCTCCCCCATGGTCTTCTGTTAAGTTTCTCAGGATCCACATAAGAGTGAAAACATATGGTATCTGTCTTTCTCTAGAATACAGCACTTTAAATGAAAAGCTACATCTCCCAACAAAGTTAAATCTCTAAAACAACCCTGAATGAAAATGTCGAGTTGATGCAAGCACCTGTGTAATTTGCTAAACGTATAAAGTTTAAAAATCTATAAAACGGGTTTAAGGATTCATGGCTAGGAAGTAAAAATATAATGTCATGCATGGGTGTGATAAATACTGAATTTATCTCTGGGGTTGGAGTTAGAATCAGGTAGGAGTACACGGGTTGTCTCAAATCTGCAATATTTAATGCTTTACATGGAAAACACCCAAATTATGCTTAACATATTTGATAAAACTGGATGTTCATCATATCGTTCTCTACTCTGTTCTGCGTATTTAAAATAATTCATAATTATCTTTGAAAAGGGAATCTGCTGACTCATATAAGAGAAAGGTCTGTGAGCATCTGGCTATGGGTTTGGCTCGATCTTGAGGATCAAGTGGTGGTGTTAGGAGCTCTCTGTCCTCATATTGGGGCTCTCCCTTCTTTTCTCTGGGTTCTGTTCAGGTTCTTATTCATGCTAGAAGCGGCTTCAGGTCCATGCCCTAAACTTTCAGCATCTCTTATAAAATGGACTTCTCTCTCCTGACAGTTTCAGTAAGAGTCCTAGAATTTCATTCCACTGAGTCATGTGCCACCCGTGAATTAAATCATTTTGATTAGGGGAGTGAGCTGGGTAGCCAGGACTCAGTTATGGGCCAACTGCTAGAACTGGTGAGAGAGGAGATCAACCTCTCTCAAATGACATTGAAGGAGGAGTTTCCCAAGGAAATTCGGAGAATGTCTAAACAAGCAGAAGGGGAAGTAGGTTTGGGGTAAAAAGAAACATATGCCACGATAAACCCTTCCACAAAGAATGAGTATCTTAGTCCGATGCTGGCTGTGCTCACCTGTCTCTAAGTGAAAGTGACTTACAGGAAACTATATCTCAGTCTTACTGAGCAGTACATTTATATATGCAAACTCATAAATAAAATGTCAGAAAATATACTTGAACAGTATAGAAAGGAATAATTTGCCAAAATCAATTAAGATTTATCCTAGCATAGAATAATATAAGAAAATTCTTTAATATAATACATTGCATTAATAAGTTATGAGAAATAACAAACAATAGGTGAAACGGTAGATATTCTCATTAAAACTAGGAACAAGAAAATGGCGCTCATCATGATTTAATTTTTTTTAATGAAATAATAGTGCATTAAGGAAGAAGGTAGATACAAAAAGTACCATAAATAGAAAGCAGGAGAAATGTTCTATGCGCGAAAGACCAAAACTAACAAAAGTGGACAGATTCAGTCCAGTTTATCAACAAAGAGAACCTGATCTAAAGGACAAGGGCACAAGCTTGCTTTGGAATGGGGACAGTGGGAGTATTAGATAGGGAGCCAGGTCGTTCTGGGAATTATCTCAGAACTAGAGAAAAAGGAAGAACAAGACCCAGGCCCCAGGAAATGAGGCTGGTGGGAATGAAGCCGGAAACAGGTTCCCACCAGCTGGCTTGATACCCATAGAACACTGACACTGTAGCACCTAGAATAGGGAAGCCCCAAGTCCTCCAGGTAGAAGAGAGTCACATAGGGGCCCAGACTGGCCATGTTGTATATCTGTCAACACTTCTTTTTTTCAGGAACTATAGACACACTTAGCATAAGCACACTTAGGTGAGAGCAGCAGGGCAAGAGATTTTGAGTTGGTGCTGGGCTGGCTCATCATTGGTGGGCAAGGGCAGGCAACCTGTGCCTAAATGGAGACTCCTTCTACAGACAATATAACTGGGCTGAGAATACTATGGGACAAGCCCTGACAGTGCTCTCCATGTGTATCAAGGAGTATGAATGGTATATCATAAAATAAATCATTATGTTGTAAATACACTAATGAAAGACATCCGTGGAAGTTTGAGCTCTTGACGTGGTAGATTATCCTTTGTTACTCAACAGATCTAGCCCTCTGAGTAGACTAGAGGGCCAGAAATTCCAAAACTCAGAAGGCATTTGGTCAAAGGGTCTGTTTTCAGGTAAGAGGTAATAAGTATACTCTGCCTCTCCTCTCCCACTGAATGAAGCTATAAAACCTGGAGGGGAAAAAAAAATGTGTGGAGTAGCTATTTAAGGAATCTGAAAAGTAAATAGCATATGGCTTGGGAAAGAAGATTAGAGTTTGAAATATCATTAAACCAGCATTTTTTACCATTCTTTTTCTTTCTAATATCTCCTGGCCTTAGCTCAATGTACTGGAATTGGACAATGAGGCACAGAAAGAGATTTTTGGGGGCCTTCCTCTGGTAGACCAGAGCAGTGGAAAACACAACTTCTAAGCTCAGAGAGAGTGTGGAAATCTATCTCCCTTTTCCTCTTTTCAGGGAGGAAAAAAAAGAGGGGGAAACATGACATACACTGGATACATTAAAAGGATAATAACCCTACTCACGTAAATTCAACAGCTTAGGTGAAACTGACTCATTTAAGTCTTCAAAAAACACAAACTACCTGAACTGGCTCAAGATGAAATAGATAACCTGAGGGGCACCGGGGTGGCTCCGTTGGTTAAACATCCAACTCTTGATGTCAGCTCAGGTCTTGATCTCAGGGTTGTGAGTTCAAGCCCTGAGTTCAAGTCCACTGGCTGTGGAGCCTACTAAAAAAAAAAATAATCTGAATATATAACTATTTATATATACAAAAACATGTAACTATAATCTAATCATTTAAAATAATTAATTCTCAGTTAAAATTGTTTTGAAAATCTCCAATCTCAAAGAGTTTTACTGGTAAATTCTACCAAATAAGTAAAGACAAAGTAACACTAATACTACCCAATTTCTAAATAAATTAAATCAATAATAATAACCTTCCTCCAAGTAAAACACCAGGCCTAGATGGTTTCACTGGTGAATTCTAACAAATATTTAAGGAAGAGTTAAGTTTTTAAAAAAATTGTTTTAATGCTTATTCATTTTTGAGAGAAAGAGTGAGACAGAGTGTAAGTGGGGGAGGGGCAGAGAGAGAGGGAGACACAGAATCTGAAGCAGGCTCCAGGCTCTGAACTGTCAGCACAGAGCCCAGTGCAGGGCTTGAACCCATGAACTGTGAGATCATGACCTGAGCTGAAGTTGGACGCTTAACCAAAGGAGCCACCCAGGCACCCCAGGAAGACTTAAGTTTAAATTGAATTTAGGTCAATTCTCCACAATCTCTTCCAGGTAACAGAACAGAAAACAGACCATACTCTAACTCATTTTATGAAGCCAGCAAATTCAAATTTGACAAAGACAGTACAAAGAAAACTACTCCAGGCTTATTCCATACCAGGCTTATCTCAGTTTTATTTTTTTTTTATTTTTTTTTCACCGTTTATTTATTTTTGGGACAGAGAGAGACAGAGCATGAACGGGGGAGGGGCAGAGAGAGAGGGAGACACAGAATCGGAAACAGGCTCCAGGCTCTGAGCCATCAGCCCAGAGCCCGACGCGGGGCTCGAACTCCCAGACCGCGAGATCGTGACCTGGCTGAAGTCGGACGCTTAACCGACTACGCCACCCAGGCGCCCCTTATCTCAGTTTTAGATTCTCGTGGATTAACAACTCACAACCAACTTTATAATAAAAAAAAAATACTTACCTCTAACACTATATTTTCTTTTGAGGTCCTTTGTTAGCTTATCTCTTCCTGGTTTTTGCTAATTTTTGTTGGCTATTGACAACACTCTAAATATTAGCTATCCACTTAGTACGTCTTCAAGAAAATCTACAGCCTACCCTGAATTGTTGTTCTATCCACTCCACCCCATGTTCAAATATCAGAATGCTCACTTGGAATTTTGCACTGAAATTGAAATATGAAATATCATCATCAATATGAAATATCTAACACATTTTAGTCGGTAGTGAAAATGAGCCTAATGCAAATATTTGAATAGCACAGAACTTGTATCCATGAGTTTCAGAACCACAGCTCTGAAAGAGTTCGGAGAAAGTTTGTGTCCAAGGCCCATCTTTGTATAAAATTCAACATGGCTGAAATCTAATTCATTTTCCTCCCCCTTCCCTGTCAGGACTTTTCCTTCTTATCAGTGGCACCTAGGCTTAAAATATTAGAAAAATGTTTGATATTTTTCACTCCCTTTTCTTCTCCTTGTCCTTCACCAATTGCCGCATGCAATTATTCCTTATATCTTTTGGATACATCCTTCCATTTCTAGGCCCCCTGCCACCACCATATTCTGGCCCTTTCCTGAGTAATTCCTATGGAAAGCCAAATTTATCCATCTAAAGGACTGTATTTTACATATCATCCTAATGCCTTTGTTTATACTGAATTCATTCTGCCTGAAGTGTTGTTACCTTTCTTGTACTGGTCTAAACTGTACCTTTTGTTGAGTCCTGCTTTCCTTGTGACTCCATATCTGGTTGTCCTAAGCTTCAACCACTCTTGTCTGAATTTCTGGAGCATGTATTGTCTGTGTCACTTATTTAGCACACAAAATACTACTTTGTTGTTATCTGTGCACGAATGCTTGCTTCCTCTCTAGCAGTGCCTGTAATGGTTATGCGTTAAGAGGTATTGGAGATTCTTTTCCCCTCTAATATTCAAGATAGAGATTCAAGAGACATCTCAACTTATATGTATATAAAAAAACAAACAAACAAGTAGTATACATTGTTCCAGTTTCCTGAGGTTGACTTGGGGTTTTTATATTAATATTTTTTTGGAGCAACTACTCTTTGTCTCTATGCTAGACATTATACTAGATGTTGGAGACAGACGAAAACAGGACAGCAGTCAGTTCTGCTTTCAAGAAGCACATATTCTGACAGGGGAACAAATAAACACAATGACAATACTGTGGAGTATATATCACAATAGATGTATAGGGAATATCAGAATACATAAGAACACGTAATACTGATGTGGGAGGCCATGGCAGTCATCCCAGAGAAAGGGATCCCCAAAACTGGAACACAGAGGATGAGTAGAAGTTGCTCAGGCAAAAGTGTGTGTGAGTACATGCAGGGGTGGGGTGGGGGGTGGGGAACAGAAGACTACTCCAGGCAAAAGGACCTCATGGGCAAGGTCCTGGAGACAAGCAAAACATGGATCGTTGAACATGTGAAAGGAGTTTAATTTGGCTGGAACACAGAGTGCAAGGCATGGGAAAGCAAGAGATGAGGTTGGAGGGGTCATCAGGGCTTATGCTAAGATAGGAAACACTTGGCAGGGCAGTGAGCAGCATGTGGGAGGCAGGATGACTAAATGAGATGCATTTTAGAGAGGCCACTTTCCTGCAGTGTAGAGAATAGTCTGAGTGGGGAGGGGAGTGGAGGCAGGAAGGCCAGTTGGGTTGCTGCTATGGTAGGTAATCCAGCATGAAATTGACGATGAGCTAGCCATAGCAGTGGTGGTAGGGATGAAAAAAAAAACTGGATAACTTTCAGGGATGCTGAAGGTAGAACTGTGAGGACTAAATGTGGGCGTGGGGAGAGAGAGAGAGTTAAATAGGTGTTCATGCCATTCTATAAGAAGAAAATCAGGAGAAAAATCTGGTAGGGAGGAGAAGATAATGTGTTCAGTGTCAGCCATGTTTAGCTTGGGATCCTCCACCTGGGAATACCCATGTGGAGATGTCATGGCAGCCGTGTATGTTGGCCTAAACCTCAGGAGAGAAATCCTGGTCGGAGATGTAACTTTGGGACTCCAAAGTAAATTACTCCAAGTATATGTGATAAGGAAGCCATGTAAGTCCAAGAAGACAATGTGTGTGTAGAATTAAGTATAGAATAAGAAGTGTGTGTGAAGTAAGAAGATAAAGCCAGACTGAAATCCTAAACCCCAAAGAACAAAAATGTTTAAAAGATGAGCAAGACGATCTCACATACACACACAAAAACAAACGGAAAAGTGGTCTAGAGGTAGGAGGATTATCTAAGAAACTATGGTGTTGCCTAAGTAGGTCCACAATGTTACAGACAATATCAATAAATCTGGGCCTATTATTTATGAGAGGTTTTTTTTTTTAATCTTGGTGTGAATACTATAGTGCAGCAATTCTCAAACGTTTAGCTGTACAAATTATTGTATACTCTTATAAATTACTGAGGACTCAAAAGAGCTGATTATGGCAGCTGATTATGTCGCTTATGGCTACATCTACTGATATTAATAGAAATTAAAATAGAAAACTTTAAATGTATTAATTCATTAATAATAAACCTATTGTTATTAGTTAATATGTTCATAAAAGTAACTATTTTAAAACAAAAAGCTTAGTGAGGAGAGTGGCATTAGTTTACATTTTGGCAAATCTGACGTCAGGCTTTCTGAAAAACAGCTGGATTCTCATTTCTGGTTCTGCCTTCAACCTGTTTTGCTGTCACGCATTAGGAGTAGCCTCTGGAAAATTCCACGGTATTATCATGAAAGAACAAGAGTGAAAAAAGTAGATAACATCTTGAATAATGATGAAAATAGTTTGTTTTGCAGACTTCCTCAGAGGGAACTGTAGAGATCTGGAGACTACACTTGTAGAATTAATGCCCCAGAGTGGGAGAACTTGACCATGCTGTGAGCCTCACAAACAAGCTCTTGATACTACACTCAAAAGTATGCTGGATAGAGGCAGCTAATAACCTTCAAGGGTTATTTTAGGAGAGGTTGAGGTGGCCTGGTTGATACTACCTTCCAAAGTTAGGAATGGACTTTAGAACATTCAACTGATTCATTCAACATGTATTTATTTAGCACATATTCTATGCCCGGAACTGTTTTAGAGGCAGAAGATATCCCAATAAACAAAACAGACAAAAGCCTTTCCTTCATGAAGCCTCCCTTCTGCTGGAGAAGCTTACACAATGAACAAAATAGTAAAATATATAGTATATAGGAGCATGGTAAGTACTGTGCAGAAGAATAACGCAAAGAGGTATAGGGATTGTTGGGAGGATTTGCCAATTTCAGTAGAAAGGACAGAGAAGGACTCATCTGAGCAAAGGGAGCATTTGAGCAAAGACCTGAAGGACGCGAGAGAGCCATTTGGTTATCTGGAGGAAGAGCTTTTCTAGGTATTTGAAAAATTAGTTTTTAAAATTTATTCTCACTTTAATTAATATGTATTCTTTAATCCGGCATCGATTGTATCTGGCAGTAGCTGCAAGCATAGAAAATAAGATCTGAGAACTAATGTTCATTCAGGGTCTGTCATGGACCAGGTATTCTGCTAGGTATTATAGGTATTCTATATGAAGCTTGGTACCTTCATTAATGTTTACAGTTTAGTGAAGAAGACAAAGTATGCACGTACAATTCCTGCAGTTGCGGTGTAGCAGTTCTTACGAGGAACAGTAGTCGCTTTGAAGTTGCACCAGCAGAGGCTTCTATGCACCTGATCTACCTGAAGTTTACATCTCTTACAGTGAACTGACGTGTGAAGGGTACTATTCTTTGATGTAGCAGAAAGTAAGCCAGGAAGTTAGTAACACCTAATCGCACCTTTTACAGAGCACTTGAGTTTACAAAGCGTGTTCGCTAATTAATCCATTTAATCTTCATAACCATTTTCAGAAGTGGGTATTCTTCTTAGAAGTATTATTGCCTTTGTGCCATGGAAAACAGGCTTGGAAGGCTAGATAAAGCGGTTATACGGTATATTGTGGGGTCTTTGAGCGCAATGGAAGCTCTGTGGTACAACTTAATGTTCATTTAAAGTAGCACTGGGATGGACCTGTGGGCAGAAAGGGCTGTACTTTTGCTGTATGAGCCTGGTGGTTCTATCCTTAGTGCTCAGGGAGGAGGAAACGCGCAGGGAGTATTCGATCATAAACATTTTTCTCTGAATTTCTACTCATAAAACCACTTTCACAAGATTTCTCTGGTGATTATCATTCAGTTCCATATTTAAAAAAAAATTTTTAGGGGCGCCTGGGTGGCGCAGTCGGTTAAGCGTCCGACTTCAGCCAGGTCACGATCTCGCGGTCTGTGAGTTCGAGCCCCGTGTCGGGCTCTGGGCTGATGGCTCAGAGCCTGGAGCCTCTTTCCGATTCTGTGTCTTCCTCTCTCTCTGCCCCTCCCCCGCTCATGCTCTGTCTCTCTGTGTCCCAAAAATAAATAAACGTTGAAAAAAAAATTTAAAAAAAAATTTTTTTTACACCATTTATTTATTTTCAAGAGACAGAGTGTGAGCAGGGGAGGGGCAGAAAGAGAGAGGGAGACAGAATCTGAAGCAGGCTCCAGGTTCCCAGCTGTCAGCTCAGAGCCCCGCGGGGCTCAAACCCACCCACCTTGAGATCATAACCTGAGCTGAAGTCTGACGCTTAACCCACTGAGCCACCCAGGCGCCTCTCACTCCGTTCTATATTAACAATTGGTAAGACAGACAGGCAGCCATGAAACCCTTTAAGAATGTAGCAACCAGCACATATGTGAACCTTATCAAAACTATGCTGGCTAGAGGTCAGCCTTGTGGGCTAAAGTTGAACATATTTTTGCTTCTATCCCTCAACAGGTGGAGTTGGGGACTTAAGATAATCTGCCTTCAAACACAAAGCTTTTCCTACTGCAATGCAGCTGTTGTGAGCAGCTGCTGAAATAAAAGAGCGTTGTGCTCTGCAACTCGGCCCTTTCCCAAGTACACCACTGAAGGACGGTCAGGTTAGGACCGGGGAGTAGTAATAGCCTGCAAAGCAGGGCGAAATCACCCACGGCTCTTCCACTCTGCGCTTGGGCAGAGGAGGAATTAAACTCCCCGGAAAGACGCCTGGGACTCTGAGTTTGCGCAGGCGCAGAGCTTCCTCAAGGCGGAACTGGGGCGACCCGGGCTCCTGCAACCTAAACACCCGGGGAGAAAGGAAGGTGGCAGACGTGCAGCGGTGCGCATGCGCGGGCACTTCTCTCAGGTGAAGGGCTGAGAGCCGACCCGGGCGGCCAGCTGGGCTGAGAGCGGAGTAGGGTCAGGATGGACGAAGACGTGCTGACCACCCTGAAGATCCTCATCATCGGCGAGAGTGGCGTAGGCAAGTCCAGGTGAGGCGAGCCTGCGGGCCGTGACGAGGGCAGCGGGTCTCTTGCTGCCTCCGTGGCCTCTGTCTGCTGGGCCTCGACGGGAACGGTAAAGGCGGTGGGCCAGGCTGGGGGCGGGCTCTGCGGGTTCTCCCGGCCTCTGGGCCTCGCGGTCCTGAGGCCTCTGTCCTCCCAGCGCCCGCCCGGTTCTCGGCCTGTGCCAGGCCCGACTTGTCTGGGGCGCTTCTCCTCCCGTCGCGCCAAATAAACAATTCCGAGGGCCGCCGCTCAACCAACAGGTTTGCTGCCAAGGAGCCTAGGGCGTGGCGGGTGGGTTTGGCCCGAATGAGGCCGAGCGCGAAGCCGGGTCTCAGCCCCCGGAGTTCGTGTGGCGGGGTCGGCGGCGTGCGGCGGCGGTGGCGGCGGTGGCGGCGGCGGCATGCGACGGAAGCATGCGGCGGTGGCGGAGGAGGCGTGCTGCGGCGGCGTGCTGCGGCGCCGGCGGCGTGCGACGGAAGCATGCGGCGGCGGCGGCGTGCGGCGGAATGCGGCGGCGGCGTGCGGCGGCGGCGTGCGGCGGCGGCGACGACGACGGTGGCTGCTGGCCAGAGGTGCGGGGCGGCTGTGCGGCGGGGCCTGATGTCCCCGGGCGCTCGGCCCTGCACCGCCGCGGCTGCAGCTGCGGAGCCGGAGAGCCGGCACTGACGCAGTCTGGGCCGGGAACGCAGCGCTCGCAGCCATGGTCTCTGGAGCCTCGGTTAAGCGGGCGCAGGGCGCAGCGGTTGGGCAGCCCCGGGCCCCGCCCCCAGCGCTTGGCTGACGAGCTGCCCCCTCGTCTCTTCCCACAGAGGCGGACACTCCACAGAGGCTGCTGCGCACCTTCCAGAAGGAGGTGGGTGTCGAGGCGGGGGCGGGGTCGCGATCCTGGGGGAGGGGGCTTTCATGCCCCCGGGGAAGGGTCTCCCGAGGAGAGGTGGCCAAGGAGAGGTGGCCCGTGGCGGGGGCGGGGATGGCCATTTCCGGTTTGGGGCTCACGGGGCTGAGTATTTACCTCCCGGGGAACTGGAGGCAGGTGAGTTTGGGGGTTGGAGTATAGGGGGACTCTGGATGTTTTTATGCTGTGTGCAGGGGCGGATGCAGCGGGAGGGCCCCCTGGGTGTGGGGCACCCCTGGATATGTCTGGGTAGGACCTCCTCTTGTGGAGGAGCCAGTGGTTGCATCTAAGTAAGGTGAGGCAAGCGCCTGGGGGTGCTGACTGGGCGATTTGGGTGGTGGGGGGCTGAGTGGAGCTGCAGAAGGAAGACCAGACTTCGGAAGGGGAAAAGGGGAAAAGGTTCACTGTGGAAAAATGCCCCTCATCCCAGATCTCCCCTTTCCCGTAAATTCTCAGTGTTTGGAGCCACCCCCAGGAGCCAAGGGACTCCCCCCGCCCCCTATCCCTGAAAGCCCCTGGCAAGTGGGTGACTCCATTTGTGGGCTTGTCCCCTGCTGTTTTGGCAGGTGCGTTTCCCTTACCCCCTACCCCACCCCCACATGCAGTCGAGTGAGAAGCAAGCAAGGTTCAACTGTCCCTCTGCCCCTTCCTCTCCTTGGGGCCAACTGGGAACCCAGTCCAGCCTTTAGTTCGTAGCCCTGGACTGCCCGCAGAGGGGAGAATCCATAGTGGTTGGTTCCCGGGGAGCGTTTAGATGCTTGGACTGTGTGTGTGCGTGTGTGTAAAGCATGCACACGCCTATGTGGGCGAGGACATGTGGCTGTGAGTGTGTGCCTCTGAGCATGTCTGTGCATCGGTCTGGAGATATCCAAGTATATCTTCTTACTGCGTGTACGTGGGTCTGTGTGTTTATGTGTTTTCGTGAGTATGAGGTGTATCTGTGTGATTCATGAGTCTCTGTGTACATGGGTGAGGCCGTGACCATGTATGTGTGACTGTATGTGTGTCTATTGCCTTCCTTATGTCACTTCCCATCCTGGGACCCCGTCACTGCTGAGCTGCCTCACCCCTGTATCTTGAGTCCTCAGCCTGAGACCACAAATGCCCTCAGACCTTGGGGGCTGGCCTCATATCTGTGCCTGTGTATGTGTGTTGAGGGTGTCCGCATCTGGTGTCAGCACTGAGCACCAAGAAGCCCCTCCCCGCCTGGTGGCAGACAGCCACCAAAGGACAGGCTTGAAGCCTGGACCTGTTGCTGCCCCTCCCTGCTCAGAAAGCTCAGGCGTATGTCTGCGTATAGGTCTCTATATGTGGCATGTCCCGCATGCCACATTGAATATTTTGTACCTGCTGATCATTTTTCATACGTTGTTCCTGTAATTCACTTGCTCACCTATAATTTTGTAGTACCCTTCTGGGTTTGCTTCCTTTACGTTCATCCTACATTGCTGCCAGGGTGACCTTTCTAAAATATACTTGTGACGATGTCACTCCTCTGCTTATTCAGTGCATCCCCATTACCTGAAGGAGAAAATTCATGTTTTAGCATAACACTGCTCTTTTTTTTTTTTTTTTTGGTTTCGTCCTGATGTTCCAGTAGTATCTATCCCATTCCGAATAACCCTGCTCCAGTTTTGCCATATTGCACAGGGGTTGTCACTTATTGTATTATTTCATACTTGATCTTTTTGCTCATTCTAGAATGGCCTTCACACCCTCCCTGTGCACTTTGTGTGTCGTTTAAGGTACAGCCCTATCTTCCCAGCATTTGCTGACCTTCCCAAATGTAAGTGTTTTCTCCTTTGTGCGTTCACTGTACGTGATTCACTTCCCTTGCAGAACTAGTGGATGGTATTTTCCTGTCCTTACCTGTTTTCATGCATTTCTACCGCTACTAGCATATAGAACAGATTTATTTATATTTCCAGCTCTGCCCCGGATCGTGGCTATGACTTGACAGATACAGTATGTGCTTGTCTTTCTGAGTGGGTGAGTGCGTGACCCAATGAATTAATGTGATATTTTTCTGAAGTCGTGTTTTTGTTTTGTACTGTTTTTCTAGGAAGGAACAGCAAAGTCAGCAATGGAAGCAAAGGAAGATGGTGTTGGTGTTATTGAAAATGTGCCACCAGAACAGACAGTTAATGGCAGTTTGACTTCTGCTGGTGGAGTGCATAAAAATGACAGAAGTGGTAAGCTAGTGAATCTCTGTGAGTTGTTTTCCTATGATTAAATGCTAGTATGAGAAAAATCTGAAAGTATGTAGATCCAAATATATTATCCTTTATTCGTGAAGATATTTTTCTGTTGCTATCTTTCTTTATAAGTATCCCAAGTACTACCCCCTTTTACTTCTGGAGAATCTTGAACCCCCTGAACACCTTTTCTGCTATTGCTTTTATTTTATTGAAATATTCATGAATGGAAATAGACTTGTGTATGTGTTTAAAATTCATAGTAACACGTTTTCATTAATTTATCGGTGACCGTATTCTATAGATATGATGTCAGCATTAGAATTAGGAGAAGAGGAAGATGTAGAATCACTTTCTCTTCCTGAGGTATTGTCTTCTTCTTATTTTTAAGTATAAGCATGGAATGATGTTAAAACGTCCAAGAGATGCTTTGACTTTACTCTCTCATCTCTGCATTTGCCCACAGAAACGATTTCCTTCTGTGTTTTCCTGTATGTGATAAAACAATTATGTGTTAATTATGAGCATACAGCATAGTAGAGTTCTGCTAATTTGCAGACGTAATGAAAGTTGTGTAGTATTAGTGCAGAAAACGAAGGCTTGGAGGGAATGAGTTTGGGTTTTGGAGTTAAGTTATGTGAAACACTAAAGAATTAGTCTAGGTCAACCTATGGCCAAGCGTATGATCCTGTGGTGTATATGGATGTGTCAAACTCCTACTGACATCCAGAAAGAGCTTGGGTGATGGTGTTTACAACTTGAGCCTTCAAAAGATAATGCCTGGGACTTGATAATAATATATTAGGATTGTCAAGTAGATCTACAAGGAGCATTGGGATTATGATGACCACAGTTTGGTTTAGTGGTGCTTCAATAAGTAAAACCCATTTTGGAGAATTAAAATAACATCACAGTCATACTCGTAGTAATAAAGGAAAGTAATGATGGCCTATTCTAAGGTGACAACTAGGGAAGGAGGTAAAAAGGTCCTGATCTCTTAGGCTCAGGCAGCTGCTGCATAATGCTCCAAGCGCTGTATTTGAAATCAAAAGACATGCTAGCATCTTGGTTCCGTCACCTCCTAGCTGTGGGATCTTGGAAAAACTTGCCTGAATGTCTATGACCTCGTTCCTAAAAATGGCACTAATACCCACCTCTTGGTTATGTATAATGAACAAATGTGGCAACGTTTTGTAAACTGCGAGGGGTGCTATAGAAATAGAAGAGAAAATGATCACAGTGCCATGTATTGACTTACTAAATATCAAGGATACTTTTTGGGTGAATGTTTGTTTATTGTTGAGAGGGCAGTGGGGGGACAGAAGATCCCAAGCAGGCTCTGCACTGAGAGCAAGGAGCCCAATGCAGCACTTGAACTCATGAACTGTGAGAACATGAGCTGAGCCAAAGTCGGGCGCCTAATTGACTAAGTCACCCAGGCCCCCCCAAGAATACTTGTTTTAAATGTGAAGATGTCTGAAGGCCATAAAATGGCCATAGTGTCCAGAAAAGAATGGGGAAGTTAGAATGGGTTTTGGATTTTCTAATTTGGGGCTGTGTTAAGTTCCAGTAATCTCTTAGTAGAGACATATAGGTATATAGTTGACCCTTGAACAAGATGGGTTTGGACTGTGGGAGTCCACTTACAGATTTTTTTCAATAAATACAGCACCATCTGTAAATGTATTTTTTCTTCCTTATCATTTTCTTTTTCTTCTTGTTTTTTTTTTAATTATTTATATTGAGAGAGAGGACAGAGCACGTGAGTAGAGGAAGCGGGCGCAGAGAGACCATCTTCATCAGGCTCCACACTGCCAGCGCTGAACCTATCATGGGGCTTGAACCCAGGAAGTATAGATCATGACCTGAGCCAAAGTCAAGAGCCTGACTCTTAACCGACAGTGCCACCCAGCACCCCTTGCTTACGATTTTCTTTGTAACCTTTTCTTTAGTTTATAGTGTTAGAATACAGTATGTAATATATATAACAGAGAAAACATGAATTAATCTGCTGTTTGTATTGTTGGTAAGGTCAGCATTCCTTTATACTAACCCTGACCTTCCATGCTCTGTTTACAGAGTCTATGGCCAAATGAGGCCGAAATGGTAGATTAGATCTAGAGAGCATATACAAGGGCTTCTGCTTTAATGTTCTGGTTTTTTAATATATTTATATATATACAAATATATATATGTATATATATATATGTATATATATAACTATATATTTATATACTTTTGCTATGTATATATACATATATAATGTATAATGTATATATTTATATATACTTTATATAACACGTAAAAATATATATTATATAAATATATATTACGTATTTATGTATATACATTTTGATTTTTAAGTGTAATTGCTTTTAAAGTAGGAAATTCAGTGGAGCTTTTTTTTTTTTTCGTTTTTGAGGATTCCAAAGAAACTTGTGGATTTTCGAGTGTATGGCCATCAGAGCCCGTAACCCTTGCTTTGTTCAAGGGTCAACAGTATAGCGATTTCGTACTTCTGAGATCTTCTCAGTGAGATTAGTGTAAATGTTTTGACCTTAATAAATCGGTCCTTGTATACTGAGTACGTACCAAGCACTTAGATACTGAGTGTACAAGGTGAGGGGATAAGTTGTAGTGGTCGGAGCAGAAAAGTAAGTAAACAGCAATCCATTATAACTCAGTATAAAGGCTTCATTGAAAGAAAATGGAGCATGTTAGTTTAGAGAGTATGGGGGAGTTTGTAGTGAGGATGAGGATGACAGTGGGATTGGGTATTTTGGTAGTCAGAAAAGATCTGAGAGTGGCAAAAAGTGCCAAGTGAAAGATGAGAAGGACCAGTGGTGACGATCTTGGCGAGGGGCATTCTGGACAGAGAGAACCACGGATCATCATTTTACTCCAATGTCTTAGGGTGAGCAAGAAGTAGGAAGACCCACTCCATCATCATAATCATTATTATTGTGGTGTGTAGAAAAAAAATGTGCATCCTGATTAAGTGCTTGGCACATTTTAGGTGACTAAGACATAAATGTTCTTATACTTGCCCTTTGAAAGCTTTCTACACATTTTGAAGAGTTTCATACTTATATCTACAATCTTTTTGCTCTTCACCATAATTTTAAGAAAAGTGTTTCTTACTACATTGCCATTCGATCCAACCCTTCTTTCATCAAGAAAAAGGTCAAGCCTTTGTTTACCTAAAGGAAGCAGCAGCCACAACAGTGTTTTGTTTATACTCAACATGATATACTCCAAAGTTTCTTATCACGTGAGGTATGAATTGACACTGAAACAGATGTCTGCCATTTTATCCCAAGCAGTTTAAATTTATAGCAAGGACACTTTTAAAGAATTTGTGTCAACTGTTATTTCAAATGTCCTTTTATTTTGGTCGGGAATGCAAAGGAAGGTGTTTTGTTAGTTCCTTTTTGAAATCTGCATACAAGTCAGCCTTCTGCCTCTGAAGTATTTATTCTGGCCTTCCATATTCAGTTTACAGAGTCAGTAGCCAAATGAAGATTAAAAGGTACACTGAGTCAAGAGAGCACACATGAGGTTTTGTATTTAAATGTTTTGGTTTTCAATACGTTTTCCTTATTTGTAAGTCTCATTGTTATTAAAATCGTAAATTCAGATATCTTCTTGGAAAAGGATTAGGAAGTCTTCCCGCAACTCATTACTGATGCTACTTTTAACAGAATATGTCTGAGAATCCCAACAAATATGTTCCTCGTTTCTCTGGAGCTGCGGATCAGAAAGGGCAAAGTATATTAAAAGGACAAGTAGAAGGTAAGAACTGTATTTTATTCAAAGGTCATTTGACAGAATGTTGATTTAAAACAGGAATACTGATATATACTAATATCTACAGAAAACTGCCTGTTACGTGCATAGGAAAGAGAAAGAGATGTCAAAAGGAGATGAGCTGTATATCTTATGTGGTGTCAGCAACAGATTAAATTGAGAGTGCCACCAAAGGAGCTAAATGACTAGTTCCGTTTCAAGATACTGGAAGACCTAAGGAACCTCAGGAAATAAGAAAAGATCCAAAGAGGGAATGATGAGAACGGCAGAGAGTACAGGGAGTAAATGAAGGAAAGTAAGCCAGTGTGTATTGTGTTTCTACTGGAAGGTGGTAAAATACACTTGTTCTTTAAAAGGAAGAGCAGACTATTTGAAAGGCAGCAACACTATCAGGTGAGGTTCTAGTACCAGAAGTTGTCAGAGTAGTACCCCCAAATGTTCCCACTCTTACTGTTAACCTCAGGGTTGGGAAGACAGTAAGGACTGACCTAGCTAATGACGCAGAGTTATGTCCTAACTACCATGGATGAACATAAGCATTTGTAGTCAGCGATAAACGTATATACGTTAATGCCATATAAAATTGGGGTACTTCATACGGTAGTATCATTTAGGGCAAAATAAGAGACCTGGAAGGAGGGTCAGATAGGGAGACATCAAGATACCTCATCTGACATTTTGGGTGCGGGATTTGTGACTTTGGATTATTTTGGCAATAACTGCCTTTAATAGGTGCACTATATTTTTCATTTTTTTAAAGAAATTAAGGAAAAGAAACAAAAAAACTATAATCAGTAGTATGTTTTTATAGTCTGTCTGATAGTTCTGATTGTTCTAGAATGATCCCTGTTACTTTTTTGATTCCTATCTTCCAGAAAGATGAACTGAGTCCTACTTAGTTGGAGAAAATTAACTGATTTTTCATATTTGAGAGGAACTTGTATATGGTAGAACATAGTGGCAACCACCAGGATTCTCTTTTTTTTTTCTGAGTACAACAGGATTGTTGCTTGTTTCACACTTTCTGACATCATGATTTCGTCTATTCTTTTAAACCTTTCTTCAAATGGATATATAGGAATGTAGGTATTTTCCAGGCAAATACCAAGAAAAGGAGATTCCAGGAACGGTATTCTGTGACAACCTTCTGACTGTAACCACGTGTAACACATCAACGCAAATAATAAAAATTTCATGTAATGCAGTTGTGTTAGAGGCACCCCAATGACACCCAGATTTGATTATTCACTAGAAGAGCTCACAGGACTCAGCATACAGTTGTACTCATGCCTGTGGTTTGGTATGGGGACAGGCTAGAAAGGCCAGTCAGCACAGAGAAAAGGTGCATGGGGTGAAGTCCAGAGGAGACCAAGCGCAGGCTTCCGGGAATCCTTTCTCTATGGAGTTAGCAGGATGTGCTTAATTCCTCCAGCACGAAATTAGGACAGCGCAAGTGAAATGTTGTCTGCCGGTACGAGGCTTATGGGTACTCAGTGCCCGAGGTTTTCATCGAATGCTAATCACATAGGCATCTTCTCCTTTGCATGTCCCAAAGTTCCAGGTTTCCAGAAGGAAATCAAGTGTACGGCCTTAAGCACATTGATTGTACCAGCACTTAGGCACTGTAAGCCACTCTTAGAGCAGCTAGGAAATGGTGGGAACCCTCCTTAAATCCAAGATCCCCGGGAACAACCAAGGGCCAGTCATTCAAGTAGGATGTTCTGAGGGTAGCCATCTTTGGCCTGCTGGATGAAATCTGTTCTGCATGGGAATTATAGCCCTGACTTAATTTTTGGTGGTGTCTTAAAATTTTATTTTACTAGCAAGTAATATGATGGTTACCATGGTACTGGTTTCAGTTTCATCATCCATATGAAGTAGGTATTTGTACAAAAATTACTGGGGCAATAATAGGTCATTATAATATTTTTCTTATGTGATTAAGCTTTCATTATGATTTTTAGATACGATCAACATAATGATGTTTGATTTAAAATTAGAATACAATCTCTTAATTATATGGAAAACCCAGGTTTGATTCCTATAGTGCTGAATCCCTGTTTATATTCGTAAGATATTTGATCACATTCATCAATTGTTTTCTTGCCTAAGTATACAAATAACTTTTGTATTTTTGTATTTTGCTTTATGTATTTTCATATATTTCCATATGGGAGACAGTACCCCTATTGTGTTACTTTGATCTCTATCTCAATGTTCAAGGTGACTGTATCATGCGTTAATATATGGTAAGAGTAGCTTCAATGGATACGGTGTTTTGTTGTTGTTGTTGTTTACACTTAATACGCTTTATTTTTTACAGCAGTTTTAAGTTCACAGCAAAATATAATAGAAAGTACAGAGAGTCTCCATATACCATACCATGCTCCCGTCCACGCCTGGACTCCCCTGTTGTCAACATCTTGCGTGACAGTGGTCCATTTTTAGTAGTATTTTTTTTCAAATCTTTGTTTCATTTTGAGCGAGAGAGCATGCATGCGTGTGAGCAGCAAAGGGGCAGAGAGGGGGAGGGTAGAAAGAACCCTGTGCTGTCAGCACAGAGCCTGATGCAGGACTTGATCCTACGAACTGTGAGATCATGACCTGAGCTCAGATCCAGACTTGGACGCTGAACCAACTGAGCCACCCAGGCACCCTGACAACAGTGGTGCATTTTATATGGACACTAACGCATCATTTTCAGGCAAAGGCTCTAATTTGCATTAGTGTTCAGCCTTGGTGTTATACATTCTGTGAGTTTTAATAAATGTGTAATGATGTGAATCCACCTTTGTGGTATCATGTGAAAGAGTTTCACTGCCTTAAAAGTCCTCTGTGCTGTGCCCCTTTATCCCTACATTCACCCCATCCCTTAACTCCATAGCCTTGCTCTTTCCAGAGTGTTATATAGTTAGAATCATAGAGTGGATATCTTTGAATGTTTAGAAAATTAAAATTCCCCCAGAATTGAATGTAGGCATTCAAGATATTCCTTGCCCTTTGTTTTGTTTTGTTTTGTTGCTCAGCAGCAGAGGATCTGATGACATATGCCTTCCATGAACAAAGCATAATCTCTCTAGATGTGTGTTACCTAATGGGGAGGGTTGAGAAAAATGACATCATGAACCACTACATAGCACTCACATTGGGATCATACTCCTCTGTGATGTACGGTGGGTCTAGATAGAGTCTCTAGCAATGGAAGGAGACAGTCTCAAGAGGTTAGAACTTTATCAAACTGGAATGCCAAATCCTTCTTCCTTGACTTCCCATCGGAAATAAGGCCAGGGAGAGTCTGTTTGCTGTGGTTTGGCCATGCTGCAAAGTACAGTAGCTATAGAGCACACTTTGTGAGGGGGTGTTTCGTCCTAAAACTGAACAGTCTGAACCAAAGGGCTGGGGAAGTTCTGCCGTGTTACAGCAAAAATAAACATACTCTCTTTTAACTCCTCTAGTAGTGGAAGTCCAGAAAAATCATGCTAGTTTCAGTTTGACATTGTCAGCTTAGGATAAACATTCACCTAACGATACCATTTTCCTCCAGCATCATAGAGTCTGTCAGTAATGGTCATTGTAAACATCAGTTCACCTGTAGCTGTCAAATTCTGATAAAACCCATTCTTGCTTTTGGTCAATATAGAGGAGAAGCTAAGATTTCTTAGTGCTTTAAGCCTACCAATGGTATAATTACCATTCAGTGTAGTGTGGTTTCCAGGTGTGGTCCCAAAGCAATACTTCTTCACAAGTCATAAGCCGTACACTTGTAATTTCCTATAGTTTTCAATTGTTGATTTAACATGTATTTTGCTTTCTCCTTTAGGAGCAGATAAGAACGCTGAGGAAGACTCTATAACCAGGTAGGATTTTTATGGATTTGTAAAAATGGCATTTGTTGGGGCACCTGGGTGGCTCATTCAGTTAAGGGTGTGACTCTTGATTTCAACTCAGGTTTGTGAGTTCAAGCCCCACGTCGGGCTTTGGGCTGACCGCCTCCTTGTGGTATCTTTCCCTCTTTCTGTGTGCACTCACTCTCAGAGTATAAAGGAATGAAATGAAATGAAACGGAAAATGAAAGGAAAGGGAATGAAATGAATGAACTGAAAATTATGTGTTTCCTAAGGGAACGCAGAGAACAAAAGCGGTTGTTGAGTGTTGTACCCTGGATGAGACACTATAACCTATGCGTAACATCTGTTAACTTATACAGTCATTGCATAGCTTTGCAAAGTAGCTGTGTTATTGTAGCCTACTTTTTATTACTTTGGCAGATGTGGTTCAGGGAGGTTGATTACTCGACCCATGATTCCATAGTTAATGAGTAGCTGAGGGGTTTGCCCATCAGCCTGTGTAGCTTCCACATCCATTCTCTGGTTCCTCAGCAGCACTGAGAGGAAGACACAGATCCTAGGGCAGATCAACTCAGAATGTCAAAGGTAATGATGTCGGAACTCTAATTTAGGGTTTTCTTAAGAAACCAGGTTAGTCCAAGCATTTGCCCTTATATGTTTGACCACTAGTGCTAAAAAGTAATTAGTGCGGTGGTAACTAGTCCCTTGTTTTTACCATCAGAGATTGTACGGTGGATGTCAGCTATGGCCATGGTGTCACGGCTTTTACATAATATGCAAGATCTAGCCAGGCAGCTCCTTAGATGTGGTGATATCCACTCTTCTTGACACAAATGAGTTTTCTGTAAGGGAAGGATATCTAGTTGTAGACCATGTTTCGTTAATTAAATTCAACCTCTGTTTTGAGGATATTGCTCTATGCTTCTCTGTTGCCTAAGTTCCCAGTCTGGTTTCCCTTTGGGCCAGTACCCTTGACTTGTTCTAGGAAGCTTTTTTTTTTGTGGAGATGTTTTTTCCCATGACTTTTCTGTACTGTTGTTTTTGCCCTTTTACTTTCTTCTCTCGTTTTCTTGGTATTTCTTTTTTTTCCATTAGTTTTTCTACTTCTGCCATCTAAGGACTCTGCATATTTCCAGAAGCCAAATCAAAAGCACTTAGAATCTCAAGATGTAGGGAACCTCAGAGATTAATTCATCAAAATACCCTCTGGTACTTCAACCTATGTTTAACCTCCTTGCCCAATGGTTGTTTCCATGGAGAATTTGAAACTCAAAAGAGATTGACGTGACCTATTTGGATATGATAAGTGACAGAAATGAGATTTAAATTTGGGTTCTTTTCTTTCTTTCTTTTCTTTCTTTGTTTTTGTCTTCGCCTTGCAGGCAAATGTTTTAATAATAGAAAGCTGGGGAGCGGGTCCAATGAATACAATGAAGGAGGGTAAGAATCGAATTAGCAGAGGAGACCAGGTTTCAAGAAGAACAACACTGAGCTGGATAGGAATAAGAGTTTTAGAAAAGATGTCAGAGTATGGGGGTTTATGCCAAGTGAGATAAAGGTGAATGACAGGAATGAAGGAGCCAGGGTTAGGGGAGTTGTTTAGAAAGGCATATTCAAATAGAGAGTTCAAGAGGGTCCTGACCAGTTTCTGCTTTTCTGTCTGTTGGTTTCATTGAAGGTGCGAGCATACTTCAGATTTTCTGTTGAGAGAGATTGAAAATCATTTGAGCTGCTGGGAAGAGTCTGTTTACAGCAAAGAGAAATATGATATCATCTACTTGTACCCCCACTTAGGGAGGATGGCTTAGATCCTCTCAAGGAATTGGGGGTTGGATGTGGAGATTCTGAACTACAGAGATGTATGGCCCAAGGCAAGCTGTCTCCTCACTCCACCTCTATTCCTGAATCTGTGATGCCCTTCCCATGTACCTGTAGGGCTGGGCAGGGGTACGACTGACTTGTCAAATCAGTAAGGGAGCTTCATCTGGATAGGTGATAACATGCCTATGTTGAGGTGACTGTGTGGATGACTGAGACTCCCAATTAGCTTGTCCTCCAGGAGCAGGACATGGCTCCTGCCCTCGGTCATTTGAGCCCATCCTTGTTGTAGGAGTCTGTGCCTTCATAGGCTAAAGATTGAAAGGTTGGAGAATGCCACTAAACCGTGCCGAAGAGGGATGTAGGAGTGGGAGCTCATAGGGAAGAAAATATTCAGGCAGCGAATAGAGAAATAGAGGCACAACTACCAGGACCATTTTGATCGCAGTCTCTCTCCTTGGGGAGCCTAATGTCTCTGAAGGCTTGGAAGGTCTTGCTAGTTCTTATGGACCTCAATAAGGCAAGACCAGTGTAGGAACAAAGTTGGCCTTGGGAACTTTTAATCTTTTACTCTCTAGTTGGTAATTCCACTCATAACATAGAAAGCTTCACTTTGGAATATTTACTTAAATGGGGGTCTACCTGACACACAATGTAATAGGTGATGCAACAACTCTGGATTTTCCTCCATGCTCGCCATAAGTGTAGCTCCCATCTGTTAATGTATAATGCTATTACGATATCACTGACTAGATTCCCTATGCTGTACCTTTGATCCTTGTGATTTATTCATTCTATGACTGGAACCCTGAACTTCCCTCCCCCCTTCACCCGTTTTGTCCATCCCCCCACCTCCCCTCCCTTCTGGCAACAGTCAATTCTCTGCATTTATGGGTCTGTTTCTGCTTTTTCTCTGTTTGTTCATTTGTTCCCTTTTTTAGATTCTACATACAAGTGAAATCATATAGGATTTGTGTTTCTCTGTCTGACTTATTTCATTTACCCTCATACTGTCTAGGTATATCCATGATGTTGCAGATGGCAAGATCTCATTCTGGTTTATAGCTGCGTAATATTCCTGTGTGTGTGTGTGTGTGTGTGTGTGTGTGTGTGTGTGTGTGGTCTGTTCATGTATTGGTGGACACTTAGGTTGCTTCCATATCTTGTCTATTGTCAATAATGCTATAATAAAGATAGGGGTGCGTATATCTTTTAAAATTAGTATTCCAATTCCCTTGGGTAAAGAAATACCCAGTAGTGGAATTCCTGGATCCTATGGTATTTGTATGTTTTATTTGTTGAGGCTCCTCCATACTGGCTTTTGCTGTGGTGATGCCAATTTACATCCCATGACGATTGCACAAGGGTTTTTTTTCTTCCACACCCTGAGCAACCCTTGTTGTTTCCTGTGTGTTGAAACTGAGCCATTCTGACAGATGTGAGGTGAGAAGTCATTGTGGTAACTTTTATACATTTAATTTTCAACCATTTTGGAGAATTCCCTGCCTGTCACACTTGGTTATGGAAACTCAGACTGGGTCTTTCCTGGAGATTTCACAGGGTAGGAGAGGTGGAAGCAAAATAGCGAACTGAAAGCTGTTTTAAAACAGGGTCCAAAAATTGAGACCTGTACTCTGGAAACCGTAAAACACTAATGGAAGAAATTGAAGGTGATGGAAAGAGAAAGACATCCGATGATCATAGATGGGAAGAATACATATTTTTAAAGTGTGTACACTACCCAAAGCAATCTACAGATGTAATGTAATCCCTGTCAACATACCAACAGCATTTGTCACAGAGCTAGACAAACAATCCTAACCATTATATAGAACCACAAAAGACCTTGAATGGCCAAAGTAATATTGCAAAAAAGGAAAACTGGAGGTATCGTAATCTCAGATTTCAAATTTTATTCCAAAGCTGTAGTAATCTAAACAGTATAGTGGGTACCGGCGTAAAAAACAGCCACATAGCTCAATGGAATAGAACTGAAAACCCAGAAAGAAATCCACAACTGTTGGGCAGTCAATCTTCCACAAACAGGAAAGTCTATCCAGTGGGGAAAAGGCAGTCTCTTCACCAAATGGCGTTGGGAAAACCATACAAGCCACATGCCAAAGAATGAACCTGGACCAATTTCTTTACCATAGACAGAAATAAACTCAAAATGAATTAAAGACCTAAGTGTGAGACCTGAAACCATAAAAAAAATCCTTGAAGAGAGCACAGGCCGTCATTTCTCTGTCTTTGGCTGTAGCAACATGTTACTAGTTATGTTTTCTGAGCCAAGGGAAATAAAGGAAGAATAACTATGGGGACTACATCAAACTACAAAGCTTTTGCACAGTGAAGAAAACCGTCAAAACTAAAGGGATCCTCTGTGATGGGAGAACACATTTGCAAATGTTTTGCAAAGCCAATAAAGGGTTAGTATTCACAATGTATAAAAAATTGATAGAAGTCAACATCCCCCCCTCCAGAAAAGCCCAGTTTAAAAATGAGCAGAAGACCAAACCAGACATGTTTCCACAGACAACATACAGATGGTCAACAGACACCTGAAAAGATGCTCCCCAAAACTACAACGAGATACCACGTTCACACCTGTCAGAATGGCTAAATTCCCAGACACAAGAAACAAGTGTTTGTGAGGATGTGGAGACAGAGGAAACCTCTTGCACTGTTGGTAGAAATGCAAACGGTTGTGGCCCCTGTGGAAAACAGTATGGAGGTTCCTCAAAAAATTGCAAACAGGACTCTCCAGTAATTGCAATCCAGTAATTGCACTCCTGGATACTACCCAGAAGAATACAGAAACACGAATTCCATGGGACACACGCACCCCTGTGTTTATTGCAGCATCATTTCCAATAGCCAGCGCAAACGTCCATTGACAAACGAGTGAACAAAGAAGTCCTGTATGTATGTATGTATGTATGTATGTATGTATGTATGTATGTATGTATATGTATATCCATACACAGACACACACACACACTCACACTGGAATATTACTCAGCCATAAAACAATGAAACCTTGTCTTTTGCAATGACCTGGTTGAAGCCCTAGAGTAGTAGGGTAAACAAAGTCAGGGAAAGACAAATACCATATGGTTTTACTCATGTAGCACCTAAGAAACAACAAATGAGCAAAGGGAGAAAAGGCGAGACAAACCAAGAAATAGGCTCTTAACTGCAGAACAAACAGATGGTTCCCAGAGAGGAGATGAGTGGTGGGAGGGGTGAAAGAGGTGATGGGGATGAAGGAGTGCCCTTGTCATGATGAGCACGGGGTGAGTATGGAGTTGGTGAATCACTGTATTGTACCACTTAAATTAATATAACACTGGATGTTGCTATTACTGGAATTAAAATAAAACTTAATGAAAAAAACAGAGGCCAACTTTTAATTATACCAAGAAACTTTGTTGAGTAAACAGCTGACATTTCCCTTATTTTTGAAATTTTGTTTTTTAATGAATGAACATGTTTTTGTTGTATATTTTTGCTCTAAAGGCTTTCCGACAAACCTGGTCCTGATGATTCATGGCCTACATCGGCTAGCCAAGACTTCGATTTTGGTACCAAGGTAAAGTACCCTCCTGTGAAACTCACTTTCCTGCTCTGAATTTAGTTTTCTCCCTTATTTACTCTGAAAATTTAACAGTAGCCTGTGTATCATCATTTTATGTGTGTAACGGAAAGTTAGCAAGAACAAACCACTTTGCAGATACATGACGCGTTGAGTGTTTTGTTTTGTTTTGTTTTACTCTGGTAAATCCTAGAGGTGGAGGCTGATCAAAGAATGGGCTGGAAAATATATAATGACCGTGAAATTATATTGGGAAAAGCTTTCCCATAATGGAGGAAATATGACATTTGGTTAAGGATAAGGATTCTTACTGTGATAGTAGCATGACTGATAATACTCATGCCTAAATGAAATCTTATTGGATCCAAGTATCTATTGTAGGTTGCCCCCGGCCCCGGGCAAGTTTTATTTTGGTGAGACACAGGATTTTCCTTTGTCTCTATCCTTTGTCCTACATTTAGACTGAAATAACATTAGAAAATGTAGAAACTTAGATGTTTACATTATTTCTCAACATTTACCTTACAAAGGTGTTCCCCTGTGTTTTTGAAATAACTCCACGAAGAGTAAGTGACAATCGTGCATCTCCCTGAAGAATACGTATTTTGCTGAAAAGAGTAGCTCTATGAGCAGAGGCTCTTCATAGCCAAGTTGTCAAATTTCTAATTTCAGAAATCTTTCCTATTCTAGCTTTTAAAACTATCTCCTCTTAGTCCTTGTGTCTGATTCTAAAATTTAAAGTTTCAGACATCTGATGTTTATTTAAATATTCATTTCAAAGCCCCTAAATCATTATAAGCTCCTGGAGGTTAGGAAACATACTTGTTTGACTCCTGGAGCTCCTAGAATAAAGTCTTGCTTGGAAGAAGCAATGGCATAGTTTTTGAATGTGAATAAATGAGCAGGGAAATGGAATTCCGTAGAATGGAATTTGAAAAGTAACGAAATACGCATGATATATCACAATTAAATATGTGAATTTAAAAAGTAAGGCTTCAGTTTATATTCCGTTTTAGTGTTTAATATGTATCAACGCAAATGAACTCTATTGAGGAAATCAGGAGTTACATAAGAAAGAAGGTGACAGTATGTTTTTAGTATCCTCCCATTGTGAGCTTAGAAATGCAGAGAACAACTCCTCAGCCTTTGTTTTGTTAACCCCATCCGTGTCCCATTACATACATCCTTTGAAGGTTCCCATTTCTTCCTAGAATTCTCATTCCAATTCTTTCTCCATAGTGAAAGTTGATGTGTTAGGAACCTTTCTTGTTCTGTTCTTTTGTGAGTCTAGTAAAAATTTGTAGCTTTTAGGAAGTGATAGATGCCAGTAATTGAACAATTTACTTTATAGTGAAAAAAATTAAATTCCTTATTACAGTATTTATAACCAGATATCTGTAGAGTGATACAAGTCAGTATTATTAGGGATATGTTGTGAATGGAAGCCTCTGTTTTACATATAGATTTTATATATATCTTTAAAAGGTTTAGAAAAGACTATTGTTCATAGTATATGCCCAATCCTACTTATGTACCTTTGAAAAGTGTATGTTGTTTCCACTTATCTTATTTTGCTCACATTTTTCCTTTTCTTCCTTGTCTTAAGCTCATGCTTGATTGATTGGTCATGCCTTATGTTTTTTCATTTTTCTTTCTTCTCCCCCTATGCTTTTTAAGGTATTTTTGATGTTTATAAAGTTTATTTATTTTGGAGCGAGAGAGAGAGTGCAAGCAGGGTAGGGACAGAGACAGAGGGAGACACAGAATCCAAAGCAGGCTCCAGGCTCCGAGCTGTCAACACAGAGCTCAATGTGGGGCTCAAACCCACAAACCGTGAGATCATGACTCATGAGCCGAAGTTGGATGCTGAACTGACTGAGCCACTTAAGTGTTCCCCCCACCATGCTCTTTTTTAATGATTTACCCCTAGCCTGATGTTTCCTTGCAGAAAACATTTCTTTAGTGTCTGTTCTTTTAGTACATCACTTTCTGTCAACTCCATTGTCAACATATTGGTTACGGAATTCTACACTCTGTGGGTGGTTTTCATCCATGAGTCATTGCCCCACAAGGTTTCTTATTCTTTTTTCATCTTTGTTGGAAGGAGCTGAGCTAAATGTTTTTGTAATGTTTATATTTCTCTTAGAAAGGGAGGGAGAGAGAGAGAACGAGCAAGTGCTCTTAGGGAAGGGCAGACAGAGAGGGAAGGAGGGAATATCAAGCCGGTTCCACGCTGTCAGCACAGAGCCCGATGTGTGCCTTGAACCCCACTAACCATGAGTTCATGACCTGAGCTGAAATCAAAAGTTGGTCACGTAACTGACGGAGCCACCCAGGCGTCCCAGAAGGAGCTACATTTAAACAGTCATATTTGACTTTAGTGTTTTGAGAAACAGAAGCAACTTAAACTGTTTGAAATTCCAACTTACCTACATAAGATACTACTGAAGAGTAAGTTTGTACATTTTCTCTTACAAGAGATAGTTCAGGCCAGTATAAATCATGCAAACATTTCACAAGATAACGTATTTAAATTTCTTAGTGTTAGTTTTTTCAACATGCTTTCAATTACATAGGGTTCAAGGTGTAGCTGAGGTTACTTTGGTAAAGTATTTACCCGATATTAATCAGTTACAGGTACGGCGAGTAACATTTTGAGACTACCTGTGAGATCTCTTGTGTTGCTCACCACATGAGAAAATGGAGACTGGTAATAAATAGTAAACGGCATAACTGAGATTTGAGTCTACATTTGAAAGATTCCAAAGCCTGTGTTCCTTGTGTAAGGGTGCGCATTTTGTAATGGTAAATATTACAATGATTTTATTGAGTTGGATTCTCGTAATCCTTAAAGCTGTTAATTCTTTTCTAGAATGTCCCAAAACCATGCGTAGCAAAGCTACTGCATTCTTCTTGGCAATTTATGAAACATAAACAGTAAGTTATTGGGAGACTTGTATTATTCACTGATTCTTGTCCATTCTCGTGTTATTCACCAATTTGAAGTGACAGGTAATTTCATGTCCTCTTTACTTTGTTTTCTACTAAGTGAGAGCAAAACGTGGCACTGTGAAACCAGAAGGTGGAACCTTATTTGAGGACAACAATCCTGATTCTGAAAATAAAGATATGGCTGAAACTCTTTCCAAACCACCAGCCAGAGTTTATGGCGATCCTCTTCCTGTTTTACCATCATCGAAATCTCTTCTGAAACCTCTCAAGACGTTAGCTGTCCTTGGTCTTGCAAAGGTAAGTTGTTTTGTTGTATGCTCCCCCCACCCCATACCATCCTCTTGCTCTTTATAATGATGAAAAGGATCTTAGGAAGAAATGGAAGTCCTCAAGATCATAATAGAAATCTGTGTAATGACCACAGAGAGGAAGGTACAGGATTGAAATTTATAAAGTTTGGTGGGAGTAGACAATTCTCGCAGATGCCTTTATGGAAGCAAAGAAGGAGAAGGCAGCTGGAAAGAATAGCTAGATGCATATGAAGATGAGGAGGGGGGTGAAGGGGAAGAATTCATTTTAGAGGGGCGAGATGAACTTAAAAGTATGAAGAGTTGAGAGAAAGTATCATAAAATCACAGCAGCAGTAGTGGAATTAAGGCAGAGCAGATGTTCTTTAAATTATAAAATGTGGGAGAAAATATTTTAAGTGCAAATTAAGAAAAAGAAAGCCAGGTAATAAAAAAAACACACAAAAAGCGCTTAGATTCCTCTGAATGACTTACAGCTGATTTCTGTGAAGAACTGGAAGAAATTTTTGCCCTTACGTTTCAGTTTAATAAAGGTGATATCCTGTATTTAGTTTAGCAACACCTGTGTTTCTAAGGAATGCAAAGTGAAATCTGTTTAGGCCATACCAGATTGATGGCGAATTTTCAATTTTTGGCTATTGTCTTTCTTGGGGTTTCTAAGGTTACTTACTGTGTGGTATAATCTTGGTATATTTTAGGTCTTTTTGAGTAGACAGAGAGGAAAGAAACATTTATTCTTTTCATTCAATGAAATTTCTGGTGATGTAAATAAGGTTCTTTATCCGTGAAATGAAAAACTAAATTTGAAGCTGCAACACTGAATTTGTTTTTTGTTTTTGAGCTTATTTATTTATTTTGAGAGAGAGAGCAAGCAGGGTGGGGACAGGGAGAGAGGGGAGAGACAGAGAGAATCCCAAACAGGCACAGACTCGATGCATAGCTCAGAGCTCGACGCATAGCTCAGACTCACAAACCGGCTTGCGAGATGACGACCTGAGCCCAAATCAAGATGCTTAACTGCCTGAGCCACCCAGGTGCCACTTAAGCTGCCACACTCTGAAAGAAAAAATATATAAAATATGTTTTCTGCATTCTGATTTACCTTTTTTTTAAAATGTTCAACTGTTTATGTATTTTGAGAGAGACAGAGACAGAGACAGAGAATCCTAAGCAGGCTCTGTGCTGCCAGTGTCAAACCTGACACAGAGCTTGAATAACCTGAGCCAAAATCAAGCTGGATGCTTAACCAGCTGAGCCACCCAGGTGCCACTCTTCTTTTTAATAGAATCTGCATAGGATAGACACATACACACATACCAGATGAATGAACTCAAAATGTATAAATTTTTGTCTAATATGAACTCTTTGTCATGACAGAATCATAAGGCAGGAAGGGTTTCCAAGAGAGTATGCAAAATTCTTTGTAGGAGATGATTTTTACTTATTTGAAGATTTCCAACAATAGATACATTTTTATTTTATTTAAAAAAAAATTTTTTTTTCAACGTTTTATTTATTGTTTTTGGGACAGAGAGAGACAGAGCATGAACGGGGGAGGGGCAGACAGAGAGGGAGACACAGAATCGGAAACAGGCTCCAGGCTCTGAGCCATCAGCCCAGAGCCTGACGCGGGGCTCGAACTCACGGACCGCGAGATCGTGACCTGGCTGAAGTCGGACGCTTAACCGACTGCGCCACCCAGGCGCCCCAATAGATACATTTTTAAAACAATATTTATTTATTTTTGAGAGAGATGGAGCATGAGCAGGGGAAGGGCAGAGAGAGAGAGGGAGACACAGAATCTGAAGCAGGCTTCAGGCTCTGAGCTGTCACCACAGAGCCTGACACGTGGGGCTCAAGCTCAGGAACCATGCGATCATGACCTGAGCCAAAGTTGGATGCTTAGCCGACTGAGTCCCCCGGGCACCCCAAGGTACATTTTATATTATTCAGGGGAAACTTTAGTATTCATAGTTGTTCGAATTAGCATGTAAAGTCTTTCATGTCTAAAACTGAGAAAGACTGGTGAGTTGATTTTTTTTTTTTTTTAGTCCCTTTCTTCTTTCCTCCTGGGAATGTTCAGTCCTGCTTGATAATGACACATGTATTTGAAGACTTTAAAATCTTCAAATTGGATGATCATAAATATATTAGTTGCTTAATGCTAGATTCCTTCTCGGGTCCTTAACTACCTTTCTATATGGTGTAGTTAGGAAATTAGAGCTCTTCATATGCTGTTCCCAGTAGAATAATAAAACTATATGAAGTGTAAAATCGGTTTTTATATTTTTCTTAGACATCGTGGTAGTAGTGGAAAATGGCTCAAAATTCTGTAATCCTGTATTTCTCTTCTATACTTTAAATCGTGTCCCTTAAGATTAATTTTTTTATTTGTTTTACTATTTTTTTTAATGTTGATTCTTGAGAGAGAGTGAGGGAGCATATGAATCGCAAGCTGACTCCATGCTTCGTGTGGACATGATGCAGGGCTTGATCCCATGGCCTTGGGACCATGACTCGAGCTGAAACTAAGAGTTGGACGCTCAACTGACTGAGCCACCCAGGCATCCCAAGATTAATTTTTAAAAAGCAGTATTCTTATAAAATCCTGAATTAGTGTTTCACAGTTAAAACTTTTTATGACTGTTAATGCCATTCATTACAGAAATGAATATTTGTCTATATTAGTAAACGTATAGTTTGCACCCTTAAAACTAATGTTGGAATATAGACGTGAAATCTTGAATCTCATGTTTTTTTTCCCCTGCTTTTGTGATCGTATTATGTTTACTCTTCAAAAATATTTTTAGTGTTTGTTTATTTTTGAGAGAGAGAATGTGAGGGAGAAGGGGAGGGGTAGGGAGAGGGGGACAGAGGATCCAAAGCGGGCTCTGTGCCGACAGCAGAGAGCCTGATGCGGGGCGCGAACTCATGAACCAAGAGCTCATGACGTGAGCCAAAGTCGGAGACTTAACTGACTGAGCCACCCAGGCGCCCCTCCCCTGTTTTCATTATTATTCTTTATTCTTTATTTTTATTAGTTTACAATTTAGTGTCCAGTTAGGGAATATATAGTGTGTACAGTGTAGTCTTGGCTTCAGGAGTAGATTCCCGTGATTCATCACTTCCGGATAACCCCAGGGCTCCTTCCAACATGTGCCCTCCTCAATGCCCACCATCCCTTTTTTCCACCCCCTTAACTCCCCACCCGCATCAACCCTCAGCTTGTTCTCTGTCTTTTAAGAGCCTCGTATGCTTTGCCTCTTCTAGGTATTTGTAACTATTTTTTCTTTCCCTTCCCCTATGGTCTTGTGTGAAGTTTTCAAATTCCACCTATGAGTGAAAACATACGATATCTTTCTCTTTACTGACCTATTTCACTTCGCATCATACCTTCCAGTTGTTTCCACAGTGTTCAAATGGCAGGATTCCATTCTTTTTCATGGCCGAGTCGAAGTATTCCATTGTATATAGAAACCACCTCTTCTTTAGCCATTCATCAGTTGATGGACATTTGGGCTCTTTCCATAATTTGGCCATTGTTGGTAGAACTGCTATCAACTCTGGGGTACATGTGGCCCTACAAATCAGCACTCCTGTATCCTTTGGATAAATGCCTAATAGTGCTGTTGCTGGGTTGTAGGGTAATTCTATTTTTAATTTTTTGAGGAACCTCCACACTGTCTTCCAGAGCGGCCGCACCAGTTTGCATTGCCACCAACAGTGCAAGAGGGTTCCCATTTCGCCACATCCCCGCCAACATCTGTTATTTCTGGAGTTGTGAATTTCACCACCGCACTCTGACCGATTGAGGTGGTATCCCAGTGGGGTTTGATTTGTATTTCCTGGATGACGCGTGATGTTGAGCATCTTTGCATGTGTCCGTTGGCCATCTGGATGTCTCCTTTGGAAAAGTGTCTATTCACGTCCTCTGCCCCTTTCTTCGCTTACTTGGTTTTTGGGTGTCGAGTTTGGCAAGTTCTTTATAGACTTTTTATCCTAACCCTTTATGTGATATGCCATTTGTGAATACATATCTTCTCCCATTCCGTCGGTTGCCTTTAAGGTTTGTTGATTGTTGCCTTTGCTGTGTGGCAGCTTTGTATCTTGATGAGGTCCCAGAAGTTCACTTCTGCTTTTATTTCCCTTGCCTTTGGAGACATGTCAAGTAAGTAATTGCTGCAGCCGAGGTCAGAGAGGTGGTTGCCTGTTTTCTCCTCTAGGATTTTGATGGTTTCCTGTCTCACGGTTAGCTTTTTCATACATTGGAGTTTATGTTTGTGTAAGGTGTAAGAAAGTGGTCCAGTTTCACTCTTGTGCATGTGGCTGTCCAGGTCTCCCAGCACCATTAGCTAAAGAGACTGTCTTTTTTGCATTGGCTACTCTTTCCTGCTTTGTTGGGGCTTAGTTGGCCACACATGTGTGGGCCCATTTCTGGGTTCTGTATTCTATTCCATTGGCCTCTGTGCTTGTTTGGAGCTAATACCGTGCGTTTGAGGAGTCCAGCTTTGTAGTACAGGCTGAAGTCCGGGATTGTGATGCCTCCCCCACTCTGGTTTCCTTTCTCAACCTTACTTTGGTTCTTCTGGGTCTTTTGTGGTTCTGTCCAAAGTGTAGGATTGTTTGTTCTAGTTCTGTGAAGAATGCTGCTGTTATTTTGATTGGGATTGCATTGAATGTACAGATTGCTTTGAGTAGTATTGACATTTTAACAATGTTTGTTCTTGCAACCCATGAGCATGGAATATTTTCCGGGTTCTTTGTGTCTTCTTCAGTTTCTTTCATAAGTTGTCTATAGTTTTCAGCATACAGATCTCTTACCTCTTTGGTTAGGTTTAATGCTAGGTATTTTATGGTTTGGTGCAGTGGTAAATGGGATCGATTCCTTGATCTCTCTTTCTAACGCTTCATGATTGGTGTATAGACATGCAACCGATTTGGGTGCATTGATGTTTTATCCTGTAGCTTTGCTGAATGCGTGTGTCAGTTCTAGCAGTTTTTTGGTGGAGGCTTTCAGGATGTCCACGTAGAGTATCGTGTCATCTGCAACCTGTGAAAGTTTGACCTCTTCTTTGCCAACTTGGATGCCTTTTATTTCATTTTGTTGTGTGATGTCTGAGGCCAGGGCTTCCAACATTGTGTTAAACAACAGTGGTGAGAGTAGAAATCCCTTCATGTTCCTGATCTCAGGGGAAAAGCTCTCAGTGTTTCTCCATGGAGGAGACTATTTGCTGTGGGCCATTCATATGTAACTTTCATGGTTCAAAGGTCTAGTCCTTCTATCCGATTTTCTTGAGGGTTGTATTAAGAAAGAGTGCTGTATTTTGTCAAATGCTTTTTCTGCATCTATTGACAGGATCATATGGTTGTTATCCTTTCTTCTCTTCATGGGACGTGTCATGTTGATTGATTTGTGAATATTGAACCAGCCCTGCTGCCCTTTTATATTTGTGGAGGGCTGTTTTGTGACCCAGGATGTGATCTATATTGGAGAATGTTCTATATATGCACTTAAGAAGAATGTGCATTCTACTGCTGTTGGATGAAAAGATCTCAATATATCGGTGTTGATATCCAGGTATATAAATGTATGTATGAAGGCCAATACGTATGTATGTATATCTGAATACATCTGGTCCAATGACACATTGGATCTGTGTTTCCTTACTGATTTTCTGCCTTGATGACCCGCCTGTTGCCATGCGTGGAGTCTTAAAGTTGTCCACAATCATGGTATTTGTATGTATACCTTTATTCATGTTTGTGATTAATGGATTCATATATGTGGGCGTTTCACTTTGGGGGCATAAACATTTGCAATTGTTAGCTCCTCTTGATGGATAGACCCCTTAATTATGATAAAATGTCCTTCTGAATCTGTTACCACAGTCTTTGGTTTAAAATCTAGTCTGTCTGGTGGAAGTATGACGACTCCAGCTTTCTTTTGACTTCTAGTAGCATGATAGTTGGTTCCCCATACCTTCACTTTGAATCTGGAGGTGTCCTGGGGTGTAAAATCAGTGTCTTGTTGACAGCATATAGATGGATCTTGTTCTTTGGTTTTGTTTTGTGTTTTATCCATTCTGATTACCTGTGTCTTTTGATTGGGCCATTGACTGTTTCCCACCCCTCCCTTCTGCCCTGCCAAGTTTCTTTGGACAGGTCTGCTGCTACCCTTATGTGTCTTCCCTTGTAGATTAAGACCCGTTTGTCCCTAGCTGCTTTCAGAATTCGCTCTTTATCTTTGTATTTTTCT